>NW_008360327.1:3618722-3638801 GCF_000622305.1 Nannospalax galili
AACTCAAATCTATAAACTTCCCTCTAACGACTGCTTTGAATGTGTCCCAGAGGTTTTTTGTGTTGTATTGTTGATTTCATTGAGTTCCAGGACTACTTTTATTTCTTTCTTAATTTCTCCTTTGACCCATTCATCATTCAGAAGTGTGTTGTTTAATCTCCATGTGTTCACATGGTGATTAGAGCTTTTTCCGGTGTTGATTGTAAGCTTTACTGCATTGTGGTCTGATAGAATGCATGGGATTAGAGCTTTTTCCGGTGTTGATTGTAAGCTTTACTGCGTTGTGGTCTGATAGAATGCATGAGATTATTTCAATCTTTTTGTTTTTGTTGAGGTTTGTTTTGTGCCCCAGTATATGGTCGATTTTGGAGGAGGTTCCATAGGGTGCTAAGTAGAAAGTATGTCCTTTGGTGTTTGGGTGGAATACTTGGTAGATGTCTGTTAAGTCCATTTGATATATGGTATTGTTTAATTCAGATGTCTCTCTGTTAACTCTCTGTCCTGTTGACCTATCTAGTGGAGACAGTGGGGTATTGAAGTCCCCTACTCTTATTGAATTGAGATTAATCTGGGTCTTAAAGTCCTATAGTATTGTTTTTATGAAGTTGGGTGCACCAGAGTTTGGCGAATATATGTTCATGATTGTAATATCTTCTTGATTTATTGTTCCTTTGATCAGAATGAAGTTGCTGTCTTTATCTCTTCTGATTAGTTTTAAAGTCTATTTTGTCAGATATTACAATTGCAACACCTGCTTTTTTTTGTACCATTTGCTTGGAGTATTTTTTTCCCATCCCTTCACCTTATGGCAGTCCCTGTCCTTGAAAGTGGGATGGGTTTTGTTTCTAAATCCATTCAACTAGTCTGTGTCTTTTGACTGGGGAGTTCAGTCCATTGATATTTAAAGTTATTAATGAAAGGTGTGTGTGTATTGAATCCTGTCATTTTTATTTCTGTTAGTATTAAATCCTGTCATTTTATTTCTATTTACACTTGTGATATAGTTGTACTTTTCCACAGTTATACCTTCATTGAATTTCTTCCACAACCCCTTGGGTCATTCCTTTCTTCAGCTCTTTGTATTGCTTCCAGAACTCTCTGAAGGGCTGGTTTTGTGGACATGAATTCGTCTGGGTTGGCATCTGTGGTCATTTAAAACTGGGAATACTTTGCCCTGGGCTCTTCTGGCTTTCATAGTTTGCACTGAAAAGTCAGCTATAATCCTAATGGGTTTTCCTTTATATGTGACTTGTTTTCCATTTGCAGCTTTCAGTATTGTCTCTTTGCTCTGTACATTTACTGTTTTTACTGTGATGTGCTGTGGAGAGTTTCTTTTCTGGTCCTGTCTGTTTTGGTGTTCTGTATGCTTCTTGTATTTGTATGGGCATGACTTTCTTTAATTTTGGGAAATTTTCTTCCACAATTCTGTTGAAGATCTGGTCCATGCCATTATCTTGGGATTCTTCTCCTTCCTGTATGCCTATGATTTGTAAGTTTGGTCTTTTTATGGTGTCACACAATTCCTGCATATTCCATTCTTGTGATTTCTTAAATTTTTCATAATCTTTGCTTGAGTGGTCTAGTTCGTCCACTTTATCTTCCAGTCTTTATACTGTTTTCCATTTCATTCATCCTATTGGTGAGGCTTTCTCCTGTCGTTTCTAATAAGCTTACTGAGTGTTTCATTTGCTTCTTCATTTCAGCCTGAGTATTCTTCAATATTTCTCTTTTCTGAATTCATTCAGAAGTTTATCCGTATCTTCCTTCAGTTCTTTGTTTTCTTTGTTTTTGTGTTCTTTAAATTCACTGAATTCTTTTATCATGTTTATAACTGTTCTTTTGAGTTCCATGTCCTGCATTATCTCTAGGGGGTTCTCATTGTACTCCTCTAGAGGACTATTGATATTTGGTGGGGGATATGTTATTTTGGTTTTTCATGTTATTATTTTTTCTTTGTGATTTTGACATGTGACTTTCAAGCCTTCAAGTTTAGGTCTGCTTCTTTTTGTGAACTTTATGTGTCTTTGTGGTTTACTTTTGGGGCATGAAAAGCTGGTTCGTCTAAGCTTCTGGTTCTCTCTTTTGATTTTATATTGTAGTGGCCAGATTGCTTTTGTCTTCAGGATTTCCCACAGAGGCCCAAATCAGATGAGGGTCAGATGCTCTCAGGTTTTCTCCTAAGGTCTGGATTCCTCCAGGATAGATTTTGGCCTCAGGAATCTGGGGGTTGGACTGACCTGGGATCCGGGCCCAGGAAAGATGCTGGTCTAGGGCAGCTGGTGGCCATACCACCAAGAGATGCAAAGGAAGATGGGGCTGGGAGGGGGCCCCCAAGGGCTCCTGGGGACTGCACTGAGGAGCTGGGTTGGTCTGGATGCAAAGGACCAGGAAGAGGAAAGGTCAGCCCCTGTGTCCAGGAAAGAGGCTGGTGAGTTGTGCAGACTGAGGGAAGCAGAGGGAGGTGAGGGTGAGGCCAGGCCCAGACCTCCCTTGGGGACCGGAGAAGGGACTGAGTTGCTCTGGATGCACAGGATCAGGAAGAAGCAGTGGTGGTTCCCCAGGTGTCTGGGGCGCCAAGACAAGGAATGGGACAGGACCTAGGCTAGGAGGAGAGACCAGCTGGGGAGATGGGAGGGTGAGTGAGGCTGGAGGAGTCAAGGCCTGGAGGGCCCAGTCAACTTACCCCAGAGAGTGAAGCCTGCGGGTAGGAGAGAGGCCTGTGGGTCCTGCAGACCCAGGGAAGCTGAGGGGGGTGAGCTGTCTTTACGTTTTTAAGAATTTAATTTAAATTCACTTTTTTGGGGGATATATATTGTATTTTTCAGTGTTTTTTCCCCCTGGGAATCACAACATGCATCTTTAATCTGGCACAGTGTTAATGCTATGCACTTCACCTGCAGTGTGCATGTCCAGTCATACCCTCCCTTGGCACTGCCTTTATACTGTGGTTGCTTTGTGTCACTGTATATATCATAAATCTTATGAGACAATTAAAAAACTTTCACTTTGAATAGTATCTATTTGATTTTTTAATTTTTTGAGTCATTGTCTCATGTAGTCCAGGCTGCAACTCACTATGTAGTTGAGAATGATCTTGAACTCTTGACCCTCTTGCCTCTACCTCTCAAGTGCTGAGAGCACAGGCATGCACATCATACCCGACAGTTTGAAAGTAATTAAGGAGGAAAAGTAGCCTTTCTGTTTTCCTGCTTTGATGCCCTTCATTCCACCCTAAAGAATCAAGTGTTCATCTTGTGTTGTGTGCCCTCAGCCTCCTGACCTTCCTTTAACACCCCCTGAATGCAGGCCTGCTGGTGACAAGTTCTCTTTGTGTTCTTCTCCCTGAAAAGCTTTATGTTTGCTGGTATAGAATTCTGCATGGCAGATCTGTTTTCTTTCAGCACTTTCAAGCTGTTGCTCCCCTGTCTTCAGGACTGAGTTGTTTCTGTTGGAGAGTCATCAGCTGTTGGACTAAATCCCCTCTGTGTGATGCGTTTTTCTCTGTGTGCTGTCAACACATTTTCTTTAGTGTTGGTTTGACTGTAATGTGCCTGCACAAGGTTTTCTTTTACTTAGTCTGGAGTTTGCTGAGCCTTTTGAGCCTGTGAGTTTATGTCTTTTGTTGTATTATTTTGGCTATTGTTTCTTTAAATTTTTTTTTTTCTGTTGCTTCCTCTCTCCTTTTAGGGCTCCAGTTATGTTTATGTTAGGCCTTTTGATAACTGTCTTCCAGGTTGTGTCATGTTCACCTCTGTCCTTTAGATTGGATATTTTTTGTTAGTCTAGATTTGTTGATACCTCTTTTTTTTTCTCCACTTTTCTGTGACACTCATCCAATTGAATTTTTAAAATTAAATGATGCTTTTTCAGTTATAGCAGTTTCATTTTAGTAACTGCAGTTTCTGTGGTGAGATGGATTATATTTTAATATTTTGAGCCCATTTCCCTTTATGCCATTTAGTATACTAAGGCTTGCTATTTATAAATAAGGTCTTGCTACTTTTTGTATTTGTGTTATCTTGAGTTTGAACTTGATCAACTTTCTATACTCTGGAGAATAAGTCACATTTTCCTGTTTCTTACGACATATCCAAGATATTGTGACTGTCACTCTGTGGAGATAATTCTGTTCTGCTCTTTCATTGACTTTTTTTTCAGAATTAATTTTTAATTATGTGTGTGTGGGGGGCTGGTATTTGAGTGCAGGTGCTTGCAGAGGCCAGAGAGAGCATTGGATCGCCAGGAGCTAGAGTTACAGGTAGTTGTGAGCTCCCTGACATAAGTGCTGGGAACTGAACTTGGATCTTCTGCAAGAATAGTATGTGCTCTTAGCTGCTGAGTCATCTCTATAGCCCCTTTCACAGAGTTTTGAACCCTTGTTTTAGCAAGCATTTAACCTGGTAGCATTCAAACTGTAAACTCTTTTGTGAGTGACAAATTAAATGTTCTGAAATCTGTAAGCTGATTGCAATCTGTTCTAAGAACATGGGTGGTTAGGGGTCAGGTAAAAATGTGGGTACTTCTTAGTTATCTTTTCCATAATTCTCCCCTATGTGTAACAATTCTGTTTGCTCCAAACTCTGTGTCCTGGCTCTTCAGGCCAGAAAGTCTGGGCTTTCCTGTCAGGTTGAGTTGCTAGTTAGGAAACTGACTACAACTTCCTGGCAAAAAGTTCTAATAAATGGGAGACTTGCCACATACATTCCCTTCTTCCAAGTGTCAGCTTTTGCTCCAGAGTTGACTTGCTTTTGAATATACTCAAGGGCCTATAACCTCCAACCCTTTCCCCGAGCTTATAGTTACTGTCTCAGGAGGTTGGTATTGTAAGTGCTAACTCAGACACACTAGAAATAGAACTCAGTTGAGACCCTGATTTTGTTTTTTGAGACAGGGTCTTCCTCAGACTGGCCTCAAACTCATAACCTTGCTGTCCTCACTTCCTGAACCACAGGATTACAGGTATGCACCACATCTAGCTCAGGTCCTGATTACTTTTTTATTTTTAAAGAATTATTCATTTATTGTGTGCACACATGTGGACATACACACATATATGTGGAGGTCAGAAGACAACTTTCCAGGAGTCAGTTCTCTCCTTCCATCTTGTTTCTGTTGCAAGCCCTCTTTTGCTGTTTCTGTCACCAGCTTCCAATTCTCCTGACTCCACTTCCCATCTCCTTGGGATTATGGATTCTTGCCACCACATCCAGACTTGTACATGGGTGCTGGAGATCAAATTCAGGTCGCCAGGCTTGTGTTGCAAGCGCTGTTACTTGCTGAGCCATCTCACTCGCCCAGGTCTTGATTCTTAACCACTGAGATATACTGATACCACTTAATAAAATGCTACTCCTGGCTTCCTCAAATATTCTGACAAGTCATTGCTCTGAAAAAATGCTTCAAATGAAGTGTTTCAGATACCATGCAATGCATTAGTGGTATCTTTAGAGAACGGGGAATTTTTGATGTTGCTTTTCAAATTATAGCACACTGTCCATCTCTAGACAAGAGAAAATAATGACTGTGTACACAAACAGAGGACCTGTGACTCATGATGAGCAAAGCCAGCCCTGGTGAGTGACTCACTGTGCCTTAAGAGACTGGAGGAAATGACCAGTGATAAGGCTACCTGCTAATGCTGGGCTGTGTCTTGACTAGATTTACAACAAATGGACTCTGATTTGAGAAAGGTATGAACTTGATTTACTAGGCCATTGGGAGTCATTTTCTGTTCACCCTTATTTACCATCAAGAGGGCGTAAGATTCTAGGATGTGATTAGAAATGAGCAAATAAGTGCAATTTGAGTTAAGCCACTCAGTCATGAAGAGTAACCTGGGGCTGGAAGGTGAAGGGAGGTACTAGGACCATGTGGGGAAAGGTTAGAAGTACTGGACACAATTGGACCCTGCTGTGTTTAGATGGGGTGAGGACTGGGAGGGACCTGTGTCTCAAAGATCTGTGCCAGCACGCTATAGTTTGTTTTTCCTTGACTCAAGAACTTTGGGGCAGTTGAGAAAGCTCCATAAAATAACACCCCCTTTCTTCCATATAAACTGGTGGTCTTGAAGGACATTTCTTGTTACATAAATCTCCAGAGATAGGTCAGTCTGCTTTTTCATCCTTCATCATGGCAGGGGTCATGGGTACCCGGATTCAGGAACAGGGAGGTCAGAGACAAGATGGAACAGGTACTGGAGAGAGAGATGCTTCACTTCTCTTCATTAGTTCTCTACCGTTGAGCTAAGGGTAGGGTGGACAGGACCTAGCGAACACTTCTGTGGAGTGTCCTTGGTGAGGACACTGCCATCAGCTTCTAGGAGAGAGTTAGAGGCCAGGGGTGTTGACGTCTTCCCTGGGAGGCTGTTGCTGCTACCCGATATCCTGCCACCGGGCTTCCTTCTCTGGGATAAGCCCTCTTCAGTTGTAGTCAGTGACTTCAGGGAGGGTCACGCTGTCCTGTCTCCTCTTCCCTCCTGGGAATGGGGCTTCAGGTTGAAATAGTCCAAGAAGGAGAGAAACAAGGAGCTTAAAGGATAAAAAAAGGAGCCAGGCATAGTAACACATGCCTATAATTCCAGCATGCAGGAAGCTGAGACAGAACTGTGAGTTCAAGGCCAGCATGGGCTACCTAGTGAGACTATGTCTATAAAAAAAATCTTAACCAAAAAAACCCACCCTCCATATTCCCTCCGAGGGAACCAAAGGAGGGGAATAAACCACAGCCATGGTAAGAGAGTGTGGGATTCAAACATCATACATTCTGGATTACTAAACTAACCATGGCGTCACATCTGTAATCCCAGCACTCAGGAGGTGGAGGTAGGAGGATCAGGAGTTCAAGGTCAGCCTTGGCTACATAAGACCCTGTCTCAGAATCCCCCAAATCCCAAACCAAAACCAAATGAAAATTATGGGGTGCTGATTGGACTCCAGTATGCCTTTAGAACACCTTCTCTCAATTTGGGTAGGTCTCCTTCCTATCTTTCATTTATTAACTGTTGAGTTTAGGCTCATAGAAACCCTCCATCAAAGCTCAAACAACAGCAGGAGGATGCTTTGAAATGTGCACTCGCCACAGTTCGGCCTGGTGCTGCACCCGCCACAGCTGGGTAACTCCACTTCCTGGGGATCCCACCACCCTCCCTGTCCTCTGCAGGCACTACATGACACTGGTGCTTTTAGACACAGGCATAGCACTCATACACATAAAATAAAAAAATTTGAAAAGTAAAATATTTGAGAAACAACTCCCTCCCTCAAGCCCTAAACCAACCAACCAACCAACCAACCAACCAAAACAACTGTGCCATGGAAGTCAGTCTGGAGGGTCCTCAAAAAGATAAAAATAGGAGTGTACCTGTTTCTAGCTGCACCACTCCTCCTGGGTATGTACTCAAGGGAAGCTAAGTCAGCATACCACAGAGATACCTCCACATCCATGTTTATTGTAGCACTATTCACAGTCAAGTTATGGAATCAGCCTAAGTGTCTGCAACAGACGAATGGATAAAGAAAATGTGGTATGTACACACAATGGAGTTTTATTCAGCCATAAAGAAGGACGGAATGGTGTCATTTGCAAGAAGACGGATGCAACTGGAGATAATCATAATAAGTTAGTCCCAGAAGGACAAATATCACATTTTCTCTCATATTTGGAGTCTAGATTTTAAAGAGGCATATAAAATCATTTATACCTATGATATGAAAGTGGAAGCAAGACCAGAGGAAGGGAAAGCAGCATGTGGGCTGAATGTGGTCATAGCCCATGATAGGTTAGAATAAAAGTGTGTTTATGGAGCCCAGCACCATGTACAATGAATATGCACCCAAACCTCAGATTTAACCCTGTACTGATAGGCTTTTTCTTAGGACATCAAAAAAGTCTCTGTAATTATCATTTATTTATTTATTTTTAATTAAACATTTTTTTTGAGACAGAGTCTCATATAGCTCAGGCCTCAAACTCTCTCCATAGCCAAGACTGGCCTTGAAACCCCAATCCTCCTGCCTCCACCTTCCAAGTGCTAGGAATAGATGTGAATCACAGTGCCCAGCTGTAAGCATCATTGTAAATGACATCCTGTCAAAAGCATGGGCCTATTTAATGTACACGTTTTGCTTATTTCTCAAATATTTGAGTCTTTGTCACTTATAAATTATTTTAAGTGAATGTAAAACATGCATGCTGCTCACAAGATCTTTAGGACAGACTCCCAGGAATGGGCTGACCAGAGCAGGGTTCCTTAACCCTAGTGCAGACTGAGTCTGTCCCAATTTCCATTCCTTCTGCCCCATTATGAGCCTGCCACCCATTTTTAAGCCAGTTATTGTCTCCCACCTCATTGTTTCCTTCACTTTGACCTGGTTGGCATTCCCACCAACACTAGGTGGAAATTCAGGTTATTTTAAGAGGTTATTTGCAAACTGGAAAATCCCTATTGTTGCTTTGATCACAAGGAAAGCAACACATCCTCTTGACCTCCCATAAGTCAGTTTTGTGAATCTGTCTGCAAAGTAATGACACCACTAATGATCACAAGAACATCAACAAATTCTGAGAAGCTTCTGATTTCAGTGTTTTGTGTGTGTCATATAATTCTCCTAACAATGCTGGGTGATAGAGGCAATGGCTCAGAGGGGATAAGGGATTTGCTTAAAGCACACAGGTGGTAGGAGGCAGAGGGAGGTATAAGCCAGATTGTCTGGCTCCTAAGTCTTATGCTGTTGCCACACACTGCAGCACTTCAAAGAGGAGTGAGAATTTGTGGTTCAATGATGAGGTTTAGGATTCCAAGGGTTTGAGAGTTGCTTGAGAATGGGAGGAGGTCAGGGGCACAGTGGGTTGGCCCTATTGTGGTTTTGGTCTTACTATTTGGGCCACCTGTTACTGAACGTGAGGGCAACAGGTGGTTTCTAAGGCTTTATCTCCGAAGGACAAATCTATCAAAATTCCGATTTAGGCAGAAATTTTCCAAGGGTGCCATTTCTAACCTAATTACACAGTGTAGCATATAGGGCTCTGGGGACCTAATTTCCTTAAATTGAGGCAATACAGCCAGGCAGACATTTTCCAAAAATGCCCTATTTATGGCACCTAGACTGCAGAGACCTGGGGACCTGCTTCCCCTAAGCTGAGACAGTGCAGCTCTCCTACTGTCTCGAAAAAAGAAAGAGCTGTCCTCCTGTGGCACTGGGGATTGAACCCAGAGCCTCATAAGTGTTAGGCAAGCGCTCTACCACTGAACTACCTCCTCAGCCCAAGACTCTTCTAATTTAACACCCTTGGACAGCTAACCTACTACAAATAAAGGCTCAGTAGCTGCAAAATTATGATTGTGCACAAACTCATGTGCGTGTAGGTAGTTTCTTCCTTTGTTCTCTTCTTTTTGGTTCATTCTTAATTATCCCATTTCTTCCCTTCCTTATTTCACATGTCTATCTCTGATCAAATTCCATTTTCATATTATATTTTAAAATGAGCTAATATAAAATCTCCCAACTGAAAAAGTACAATCCTAGAAATATTCACTGCAGAATTCTACCAGGCCTTTAAAGATAAACTAATGGTTCAGAGGAAAGGGGCACTTGCCACATAAGCCTGAAGACCTGAGTTCAGCCCCTGGAACCCATGGCGAAGGAAGGGAACAGACTCCCACAGGTTAGCCTCTGGCCTCCACATTCTTACTATAGTGTGTGTGAACATGCTTATGGGGGAGGGGGAGGGGCAAAGAATCAATAAAACCAAATTTGTTTGAAAATGCCATGAGTTTTTGTAGTAACTGCCATGTGCTGCAAGAAGAACCCTCTTTGGTGAGAGTTGAGAGATGCATTAATCTATGAGTAGTATAACGATGAATCATTAGAAGTCAGTTTAATACTATGTCTTTTTATCAGAATAATAGTAGTAGGCTCTCTTCTATGGCTTGTGACCTGTCTAGCCACAGGTTCTTGGCCCTGACAACAATGTCAGGAATGGACTTTATCTTGTGAAGTGGGCCTTAAATATGATCAGAAGGTGATTGATTACTCCTGTTACATTTGCACTTTTGCACCAGTGGATGTATTTTGCTACATCAGTTATTGTAGCTCATTTGATTTACAGTTGGGAAAGGTTGATGGTTACCTTTCTCTGCCAGTAACATGCATAGCACCTTCTTGTACAATGAAAGCCTGTGACATGAAGCACTGAGGTGATTAACACAGAGATTCATAACTGGTCAATGTGCAGAGAATAAGAGACTATGGAGCCATAAATGGGACAGCTATATCACACCCTCTCCTTCCAAGGCTCAGGGATCATTTGGAAGAAAGGACCAAAATACAAGGAAATATGTTATCTGGATACCACAGGGTAATTGCACATAGGAACCCACAGCACTTGTGATAACATGTATGAACCTGTGAAAACCCAAGCCAGACAAAAACCCAGCATGAATGGGGGAGGTGGGCAAGAAGTCCCAGCCTTAGCTAAGGATCTATTGGCAACTGAAAGCTTCTGGGAAAGGGAGAGTCAGTTTTTCTTATTGGTGTGTTCCTGGTAGTTTGGCCAGACTCCAAGGGATAGATCCACACCCAAGAGCATTTTGGAAACAGAAATTAGACTCCACAGGCCTTAAAAACAGACATATAATAATAGAGAACATGATGTCAAGGGATAGTAAAGTAGGGGTGGAGGGTGGAAGGGTCTTAATATGACAAAAATACATTATATGAAATAATTCAATAAAAATATTAAGGAAAGTAAAAGGGACAACAATCACAAACATACATAAGAGGAGTACAATGACCAATAAATATATGAGAAAACATTCTTTAAAATACCACACTGGAATCTAATACTGTGCATGCTAATTAAAATCAAAGAAATAATAAAAATAAAAATTCAGGGGATGGAATTCAGGAGTGGGGAAGAGGAAGGATGGAGGGCTAACTGAAGCTAAGAATGCGTGTAAAAGTGATATGGAAACGTACTGTTTTGTAAGCCAATCTAGGAGCATGGGAGACCTTTCCATTGTCCAGTATTTTCCTTAATTTCTTCTTTTTTTTTTGTTTTCTAGTGTCTTAATGTTTTCATCGTAGAGATCTGTCACTTCCTTGGTTAGGTTTATTCCTAGGTACTTTTATTTATTTGTTTATTTTGATTTTATGTATATGAGTGTATGGCCTGCATATACATAAGTGCACTCATGCCGTGCAAGCCCATGGAGGCCAGAAGAGGGCTTTGGACCCCCTAGTATTGGAGTTACAGACAGCTGTTTGCCTCCATGTGGGTGCTGGAAACCGAACTTGGGTTCTCTACAAGAGTAGCCAGTGTTTTTAATCATTGACCTATCTCTCTAGCCCCCCCTAGGTACTTGTTTTTTGAGTTTTTGTGAATGGGATATTTTTCCTTATTTCTCAGCAAGTTTATTATTGCTATATGAGTTTTATATGTTGATTTTACTGAACTTTACTGAAAGTGTTTATTAAATCTGAGAGTTTTCCTGTAAGAGTACATAGGGTCTTGTAAGTATAGAATCATACCCTCTGTGAAGAAGGGTAATATGACTTTTTTCTTTCCAATTTTTATCCCTTTTATAGCTTTCTCTTGTCCTATTGCTTTAGCTCAGACTTCAAGAATGATATTGAATAAGAATGGAGAGAGTTGATGCCCTTGTCTCATTCCAGATATGAGGGGAAATGACCTCGGTTTCCTCTCATTTAGTATATTTTCTATAGGCTTGTTGTATACAGTCTTCACTATTTCAAGGGACTTCTTAAGTCTCTGTCTCTGTCTCTGTCTCTCTCTCTCTCTCTCTCTCTCTCTCTCTCTCTCTCTCTGTCTCTCTCTCTCTCAGTTTTCCCTGGCTCCATCCAGAACCAAGACCCAGGTGGGCATATCACTGTAACGTTTTTCTTACAGCAGGGTCCTGTTCTGACTCAATGACGAGAGGGACGTTCAGTTGGAGTCTTGGCCCATCATGATCCGCAGTGCTTGAACCCCCAGGCTCTATGACATCTTCCCTTTTCAAGTACATTAAACCACAAGAATTGGCAGATACCTCCCAAGGTAAATTTCAGTTCTGGCACATTTTTAGCCTATGTATTTGTATTTCTGAATACTGGGAGAGATGGTGCATGGACAGGCTGTGAGGACAAAGCCATGTTCTAAACTGCCTCAGCATACTGAGGTAGAGATGGGCCACCTCTGGGAGATGGCCTTGCCTTAGTGTGTGGGCACATAGTATGGGATAGCAACTTAACACTTCTCCTGATGTCACTCTGCCCTTTGGGGCTGTGTGGAATCAATCTAGCTCTGCAATCTTAAAGATATATGTGATTGGCCTGTGATGCTTTGATTGGCCTGTGACCCTTTATGCGGTTTTGTGTCTGCCTGTCAGTTCTATCTGATTTGGGGAGAATCCCCCAGTTTGCGGCACCTAGTGGGAGGCAAGAGTTCCCATTCCAAGGGCCAGCTCCTCTCTTGCCCTTGGTAGTTCAGGCTGGATCTGTTACCAAGGCTGGACCAGGTGAAGGGTCCCACCTGAACTGTGAACCTGGGAGGGACAAGTTGGGATTACTTATCATTGAAGGTGGAGGAGGAGTCCTGACTAGTGTGCGATATTGTCTTCTGGGCCTGCACTGTCACCCAGTCTCCCTTGCTTTAGTCTGTTTGCCACACCCTTGCTCAGCCTTCCTGTCCTTTGTCATCTACTACTATACTCTTTTTATTTTGCCTCAATTAGTCAGAGTTGATTTTTTTATTATTGACAACAAGAACTATGACTCTTGACAATCTTATTCCTTGTACCCCCCTCTGTTACTCCCTGTTGGTCAGAGGGCCACATTAGGTGACTTCCTTGCCCTCTGCCCTCCAGTGGGTGCTGCCAGCCCAAAGAATGCTCTCAGGGGTAAGAGATGCTCTTTTCACAGTGGGTGGACAGCACATGCTTGTTGAGGACCTGACAGAGGGCCAGCGTTGTCCCTCTATTCCTGGGACAAATATGCAACTGATTCCTTGGAAGGGTCACAAAGGATCACAAAGGTCACAGAGGTTCACCAGTTGCCTTGCTGAAGGGCAGTAGACAGTGTCCTTAATCCAAATAGGTTTCCCTAGAGAAGGAGGTGTCCCTGTGACTCAGGTTCTATGTAGGATTATCTAAAACATTGCTTGCCTCCCTTAAGGAAATATATGTCTCCTTTTGATATGTGTCTTTTTTTCTGTAATTTTTCAAGTATTACTATGGGTGAACTCAAGGAAACTTTAGATGTTTATTTGAAAATGATGAGGCAAGCTGGACATTGGCAGTGTGTGTGTGTAATCCCAGCACTTGGGAGGTGGAGGCAGGGGAATTAGGCGTTCAAAATCATGTTTGGCTACACAGTGAGTTCAACGCCAGTCTAGGCTACATGATACCCTCTCACAAACAAGCAAGCAAGCAAGCAAACAAACAAAATATAAAGAAAGAAAAGGAAAGGAAGGAAAGAAATAAACTAATAAGGTAAAATAGTTGGTGACACATGCCTGCAATCCTAGCAGTTAAAAGGCAGAGGCAGAAGGATTTTGAGTTCAAGGATGGCCTAAGTTACATAGTGAGGTCCTTTTTCAGATGAACAAACAAATGAATGATGAAATAAAATACCTGAGCCCAGAGACCAGAGTGGCTCAGATTGGTCAATATTTATTGGGGGAGAGAACTCTCTCCTGGCATTGCTGGGATTGGTGGCCATCTTCTCTGCTACCTTGGATGGGTCACTAAAAGGGTGAATCCCAGAGAGACAAGAAGAGAGGAGAAAGATCAGGAGAGAGTAAACAGATGTGGACAGGGAGAGTGACTGGTCAGACAATGACAGATGTCAAAATCCAGATTGCACTGAGGCCTCCTCCAGCCCAAGCCTTGTGTCCTCTGGTTCTTGTTGAGAGTGATACCAGCCACCTTCTCTAAAAGCCCTCTCTCCTGTCTTTCAGCTGATCTGAGTTGGCTGTATGTCTTTTGCTGCTGGGGGAGTATTCTGCGATGCTATGCTAGGCTTGAATTCTTTTGGGGGTCTGTCCAGCCTTTTCTTACTTGAGGGTGGTCTTCTTTGGTGAAGGTGTATGCAAGAAGAGATTGTGATGAGTTCTGCTTTCTCTTTGCTGGTCTTTTCCATTAACACCTTCTCTCTGGGCTGTGGGTCTTCCCTTCCTTGATCTTTGAGTCTCTCATATAACTGTACTAGCCCATCTGGGATCCTTAGTAATTTTCAGAAATCTTGTTCATGATAGACTTTGGATTTTTTTCATACCATTCTTAGAATTTAAGTCTAAACTTTTAAAGTTCCTTCAAATTTTTGATTATCATTAATTAATTTACTTGATACAAGCAATAGGGGATGAAATTGGGTATATTCATGGTGGTGGGTCATAGACTAACATTAATATGTTTAGTATAAGAGACAGAAATCCAGAAATGATCAAAAGAGAAAAAATAAAATGTAAAATAATATAATCCCCCCCCACTTAAGAAAAAAATATTGTAAATAGTTTTATAAGTAGTGTTTTTTCTTTTTAAATACATATCTGTGTTTTATGTTTTTAATTTCATTTTTATTATTTTAATTATGTGTATATTATTTTTGTGGGTTTGTGCATGTGTATGCAATGCCCTCAGAGACCAGAACAGCACTTTAGAACCTCTGGAGTTGGAGTTATAGGCAGGGCACTGGAACAGAATGCATGTCCTCTGGAAGAGCAATACATAAAATCTTAACCTCTGAGCATCTCTTCAGCATTGCATATGGTATTTCAAAATTCACTTTCAGAAGTAAGGGAGAAAGCTTACTTCCAAGCTTACCATTTCCTGGCTTTCAGTAATTTTTTTGCTCATCTGGAATGCTGTCATTCATCTGATTGATGAGGATGAGGTGATTTGAGAGAAGTGGGTCTGGGTTTTTGTGTAGATCATGTTCAGGGATCTTAGGACTCTCAAAAGAGAATCCCCGAACCCTATCATAAGCACTATACAAATGTTATCCTCTTTTGTACTCTAGAGCCCAGAATGAGTTTTTCCAAGGACAGCTTTATCCATTTTTTTTTCTTCTACAGTCTGATATAAGGGGCTTTAGCCATCTGGAGTTGCATTAGATTGAGGTGTCAATAACTGATAAAAACTTTTTGGAAAGAATATCATTTTGGTAAACTTGCCAGAAGAAAGAGACAAAAGTAATGGTGTCTATGTTGCTGAGTTAAAATTGAAGATGATGGTGATGATGATGATAATGGTGGTGGTATCAGTATTGCTGTTCTTTGTAAACTAGATCTGTGCTAAAATCCTTTCATAAAAATATTCCCAAGGAATAGGGCTTTACTTCAATTATTAAAAATAAACCAGTAGTATAGTAAAACAACAACAACAACAACAACAACAACAAAAACCTTTCGAAAGTATTTAAGTAGTAAAGGATCAGGGCAGCACTGAAAGAGAAGGAGGGGTGAGGCAGGGTGGGGCTGGGGGTAGGGGTGTGTTGGGGATCATAGGACAGGGTGGAGTTTGGCTGTGGTCAGTGGCCTGGCTTTGGGTGCTCTGGTGGTTGTTTAATCCTTTGCTGTTTCTTGGATACACTGTTTACTGAACCCTACACCTTGAGTTTTGCCCAGGTTCACATTCGCTGTTCCACCAGCCACTGTGTGTATACAATAAACGGACAGCATTGAGGTCTGGGAAGCAACTGGATCTCATCATATGTCCCATCAGGATGTGCACCAAAATGTGTGCAATGGACATGAGCTTACACAGTACTCATCATTTATTTATTTTTACTAAAATAAAAAAATTATTGAATTGTTGTGCATTTTATATAATACATCTTAACCATATTTAGACCCCATCCCCTATCTGCACTGCCTCTATAGCCCCCCAACTAGATTTCATAATTCTATCATATATAGTAAGGCCTATTGAGTCAAGTTTGTGTTCCCAAATGTCCCTCAGTGTGAGTCTATTCACTGTAGCCTGGTAAACCTGCCTAGCATCACTCCCTTAAAGAAGACCAACTCTTCCTCACCCAGCAGTGATAGTTCCTCAACTAAGGTTGGGGCTTCTTATCCATTTTCCCAGTTCTATGCTGGGTTTTTGCCTGCTTTGAGTTTGTATGGGTCTTGTTCATGCTGTCACTATTGCTTTAAGTTCATACGAGCGAGTTCCCAGCCTCCTGGAAACAGAATCTTTCTTATGGTCCACCATCCCTGGCTCTACAGTCTTTCCACCCTCTTTCACAATAGTCCTTGAGCCCTGGGTGGCAGAAGTTTAATATAGGAGTCCTATCCAGGGACACACACACACACACACACACACACACACACACACACTATGTAGTCTCTTATTCTCTACATTTTTGGCCACTTATGGTTTTCTGTGTTAATCACCATCTGTTGCATGAGGAATCTTCATTGGTGAGGGTTGAGAGATGCATTAATATCCTCTCTGCCCCCTGTTCTTCTATGTTTCCTGAGTCTTATGCAAGGTTGTGTTGTAGATGTGTCACTTAGGGCTGGGCATCTCACAGACACTTATTCTCTGTGTGTGACCAGTTGTGGAACTCTGTAATACTCTCCATCTGTTGCAAAAAGTAGCTTCTTTGATGAGTGGTGAGAGGTACACTTGTCAGGCTAGTCTGGAAGTCTCAGGATGGATAAGCAGGAGGGGGCCTAAACCTAAGGCGGATGGTGGGGGCAGTGTGGAGATTTACCTAGTCAAGCAGAGTAGATGTGAGCTCTGGAGCAGTGAGAATCACTTATTTATGGAAGATGAGGGTGGGACCTGAGGGTCTATCCTGGGGGCATAAGCATCAGGAGAACTAGGATCCCCACCTGTGCTTCATCCCCTTAGTTACCAGTGTGGGAACTAGGAGGCTGGGCTGAACTGCTGGAGTTCCAAAAACCTGGTGGTTGGGAATACAAATGCGTAGAGCTTCCCAACATCGATGATCACTTGTTTGCTCAGTGAGGGTGAGGTTTGACAACTGGACATCAGAGATACTTAGTGAGCATTGCAAGCAGGGTAGGTATAAGAATTTGAGTGAATCTGAACTTATGAGACAAGAAGTTCGCCCTTCTTTTTTCTGAGTCTTGAGATGAGGCAAAGGTCTGGCAGAGGAAATCAGAAGAGGACATTTTTCCAGCTGGGCTGACTTCTTTACCCTGAGTAGAGGACTTTGTTGCCTCTGCTTAGAATACAGAATTGGGAGATTTCATTTGTCTTGAGTTTTGTCTCTCCACAGGTTGTAAGAGTTTTCAGTGCTTTCTGCTCTGAACATTTTTTTCCATTCTTCCTATCAGAGAGCTAGGGTAGAAATCAAGGTCAGCCAGTACTCATTCATTCATCTAATAAACAACTGACCATAGGCAGCTACTGATGTGGGTTGGGGTTGCAGAGACTAAGAGGGCCAGTCTCTGTTCTCGAGTCTCACTACTTTCTACCTGTGTGCATCTGCACAGCATTCCCTATGCCTGGCCTTCTTGCCATTGGTCTCAAAAATTCTCAACTTGGGGACTACTGACATCATTAGGTGAACAATTCTTGGTTGTAGGGTCTTCCCTATGCACTGGAGGACTTCTAGATCTATTTATGACTTTGTCCACGCCTTGTTCTAGACTGTTACATCCTAAAGCAATGCTAGATAATGTCCCCTGAGAAGAATGGAACCATTGAATTCCTGTAAGATTATTCCCCTTATGAACCCATCTTCCGTAGTTTGTTTTAGCTCCTTCTGCCCATGCTGATTTCCATCTTTAGTTTCTTATGCCCATTATTGTTACTGCTATGCAGTTTAACATGTAACTGTCCACTTCCTTTTTTGATATGTTTGTGAAGAATTCTTAGAATGGCCCTGAAGATGCTGGCTTCATTTAAGCACCATGAACTTACTACATCTCCTAGAGAATGCTGCTTCCATCTGCCAGAGACCCCAGTTCTTCAACTGTCAAATCATATGCAGGGCTATATAAAAAATTTCAATCATGTATCATCAAAGGTATAGAGGGGCCTTTTGTGCAGGTTTCTAGGTAACAATTCTTCTTTCAATGAAGCTAATTTTATGTTTTGTATATTGAGTTTTGAGTTTTAGTATAGGGTTTGGTTGGAATAATATCATGGATAAATTTTTCCAGGTTCTTTTTTTTTTGTCTTTTGAGACAGGGTCTCAATCCCAGCTGGCCTGGAATTGACTATGTAGTCCAGGCTGGCTTTGATCTCACAGAGATTCATCTACCTCTGCCTCCTGAGTGCTGTGATTAAAGGTTCTTAAAGGCTTTTCTAACATTTGATAATGAGATTTCATTTGTATTGAATTGGGTCTCCCTGCTAGGTTGAGAGGGTCTTCCATAATTGTTACTTTGGAGATTTCCCTCTCTTCCCCTACTCTTCCCTCCTCTCCCCTCCCTCCAGTGCACGAAATGTAGCTATATAGCCCAGGCTGGCGTCAATCTTGATTTCTCCTGCCTCTGCATCCGGAGTGCTGGGATTACAGTCGTACACCACCATGTCCACTTCCAGAGGTTCTTATTAGGAAAGGTGAAGCTTTTCCAGAACTGTCCTGCCCATCTTCTGATCATATTTCATTGTCCAGTGCTGGATCACATAGCTGCTCTAAGATTCAGGGAGACTGGTCCAGTGAATAATGACTTATTCTAACCTCCACAGTAGAAAACCCGAAAGGGAAAGGAAGCAGAAGATGGACGCTATTTGGTCCAAGCATTGGGGTCTGCCACCATCCCTATTCAGCAAAGGCACTGGCGGTGTTCCCTCTGCCTCAGAGACCAGGTTCTGCCTCGGTTTGTCTTCTAAATTCACCTGCACCACGGCATGGCTCATGGTGACTCTCTGAGAGCAGGGACAGTGGTTCAGTGCTACTGGGGTGGGAGTTAATCTATCAACGGGTCAAGTTTCCCTTTCCTGTTGGCAGATTCTATAGTTGGAATGGGAGGTTTCTCAACCAGGAAGCAATTAAATAAGTCAGACAATGCTGGCCGGGGTTTTAAAATGCCATGGTTTTAACTAGGATTAGAAGTACTGATTTGATCATTAACCCAATAAATTCTTTGATCCTTTGTGCTGGCTGGAGCAAGAAAACGAAGCTAATAAAGACTTTCTATTCTGATCTTACCTTTCTACAGATCCCTGCAATGGCGCCTTCACAGCATCATATACACCATCTTGTGATTCATTCTCTGCTTGTGTCCCTCTTCCCCTCAGAAGTCCCGCACCTCCTCTTTATCTGGAGCCCAACAAGAATTCTGCACTGAGAAGTTCACTAGATGAAGGGCCAGCTTCCCTCCAAACACAACTAAGAAATTTGGTGAAAATATTTTTATTTTCTTGAAACACCAAAAACCTGGTAAGAGATCAGACATTACCTAGCTAAGATAATATAGAAAATTAAGGTTGGCATTTCTTTTTGTTTGGGGACAGGATCCCACTATGTAGCCTAGGCTAGCCTTGAATTCTCAATCCTGCTGCAGCATCTTGAGAGCTGGGATTGGAAGTGTGGCTCACCACGGCAGTCAGAACCTGGCATTTAGGATTACTTTTGTCTAGGAGCATTTGCTGATCCAAAGAGGAAGCTGAGAAATGAGCTGATTTTGAAAATTACAAGTGGCTAGGTTTCCAATGACTGGATTTCTTGCTCGCTTTCTCTTCTAGAGTGTGGGGCTCTGGTAATCTTCTTGGCTCTTAGAGTTGGGAACCTACAAGGCTGTGCTGTGGATCTAAGGTACAATACAATTAAACTATTTTTACATAAAGCTTTAGTTTTTCATCCCTGGCTTAGTTATTGAAGTCTTGTTAGTTTGAAGCTTTGAGCCTGGAGTAAAGGGATCATTGACTGCCAGTGCCCCAGATGCCTGGCAGAGCCAATGGAGAGTTTACCTGGAAGAAGATGCTGTCTTAGGTCTCAAATAATTTCTACAGATGATGTTTTAAGCATAATGTCCAACTATATAAATAAGAACTAGCACAAAAAAGAGGAACAAAAATGCTCATGATTATTATTCTTTTTTCCTTCCTCCCCCTCCCCTCCCCCTCCCCCTCCCCTTTCTTCTCCTTCTCCTTCTTCCTCC
>NW_008360327.1:3638907-3673944 GCF_000622305.1 Nannospalax galili
TCTTCTGGTAATTTTGAGACAGGGTCTCACTAGGCCCAGCTGGCCTGGAACTCACTATATAGACCAGGTTGGCCTCAAGCTCAAAGAGATATGCCTGCCTCTGCCTCCTGAGCGCTTGGACTGAGGCTTGCACCACCACACCTAGCCTATTCATGATTATTCTTGACAGTAGACATAGACCATCCACAAACTTTAAAGCATCTTTGCTTACTGTATATTAAAAGACATAAAAAGCCCAACAGAATTCAGTGAGGATTGGAAGTTATAAAAATAGTCATAGATTTGATAAAGAATTTCCTGTCATTCTAAGTAAAAATATATAAAGCCAAGAGCAAAATCTCAGTGGATATACTTAGCAAGAAGCATCAGAACAAGAAGGCAGGTCAAAAGTGACAACCCAGGCATGGCACGGAATGATGAGAGGGTAAGAGCCATATAGAAGGTAGCAATAATGTTTGTATTCAGAGTCCCAAGTGGAAGGAAGGAAGGAAGGAGAAGAGGGGAGGGGAAGATCATTTGAGGAGAGAAAATAGTTAAGAATTTCCCAATTGATAAAAGTCCCATGAAACTCAAACAGGATAAATATAAAACACTCATACTTAGATCAAAAGCAGAGAGAAAATCCTTGAAAAGAGACAAGTGCAAAAGACACAGAAAACAGAAAGAGGAAAGGCTTCTAAAAAACCAACACAGTGGAAATGAGAAGACAGAAGAATGTTTTAATTGAGTGAAAGAACACAATGGGTAATTTGACACTCTACATCTAGTAGAAATGTCATTCAGAAACAGTGGTAAAATGAAGTTAGTCAAATAAAAACTGAAAGATGTTGGTTCTAGAAGACCCAAATTGAAGAAAGCTCTGAAAACTTTTCTTTGGGTAAAGAGAAAATGTTCCCAGATGGAAGCCTGGAGCTGAAGAAAAAATGAAGAGGGATGAAAATGGAAACTAGGGGCTGGGGAGATGGCTCATCAACTAAGAGCACTGGCTGCTCTTGCAGAGGACCCAGGTTCAATTCCCAGCACCCTCATGGTTGCTAACAACTGTTCGTAACTCCAGTTCCAGGGGATTTAATGCCCTCTTCTGACCTCCTCAGGCATTGCATGACACGGGTGCACCTACCCACATGCAAGCAATATGACTCATACACATAAAGTAACAAAATTATAACCCCTTATACAACTCCCATTCCTGACATCATGAGTCATGATAATTCAATCTGCCCATTCTTCCTATTTTTTTGGTCTTTTTGAGAAAGGGTCTCCCTGTAGCCCTAGCTGGCCTGAAACTCACTATGTAGACCAGGCTGGCCTTGATCCACAGAGATCCTCCTCCTGCTGGGACTAAAGGCATGCACCACCACACTGATAACAGGCTCCCAGCTGTTGACCAGCAAGTTATCACATATTCCCATATACTGATGCTGGGTGCAGGGTGAGGGACTCAAACTGTCTGGAGGTGCTCTGGACATCATATTGATGTCTAGGTGACTTTGGGATTATCACAATCTCCTGATAGTTAAAAACAAACAAACACACACATGGGTGCCATGGCAAATCCAACCATGATAAAATTAGGACCACTAGAAACTTCCTTCCCAAGGAAAACTATGACAACGGAATGCATACCACACATCCCTCAGAGCCCACCCTAGTAAAAACCTCCTAGGACTTGTGTTCAGGAAGGAGCATGTCTTTAGAACATGTGCTCCCCCTTACAACTCATTTCCTGCCTCCTCTCAAAACTGGTTATTTGCATATGGTACTGAGTAGGAAACCCCCCCCCGAAAATTCAGTCACAGGATTTCACTGGAGCCCTAGTAGATGACAGTGTCAGAGTGGATTAGACCTTGCCTCATGTCAGCTAACAATATACTCATATGCATAAAATAGAAATAATAAATAAAATATTAAAAAATGGAAACTATACATATAAATATAAATGAATACGTTGATATAAAGCAAAATAATGGAATGTGGGCATGGTGATGCACACTTTTAATACTGGCACTTAGGAGGCAGAGGCAGGTGGATTTCTGTGAGTTCAAGGGCAGCCTGGTCTACATAGCAAGTTCCAGGTCAGTTGGGGAGACCAAAAAAAATAAAAGCAAAATGTCTATCAATGTTTATTTACTGCCTTAGCCTCTTGAATGCTAGGATTACAGTTGTGAGTCACTGTGCTTTGCTTTCTAGTGAGGGTTAAAAAAATGTAATTCCAACATTATGTAACTTGAGGCAGAAGAATCACAAGTTTGAGGCCAACTTGGGCTACACAGTGAAACTTTTGTCTCAAAAAAAAAAAGTGACAACAGTAGCATATAAACCAGGAGAGGGTAAATGAGGTAAGATAGTTCTAAGGTTATGCGTGTGCTTAGAGGAAGGAAAAGTAATGGTTAATATTAACATTTGATAAATCATAGCCAGCTAGGCACACATGCTGTAATTCTAGCACCCGTTGGCTGTGCTGGTCATTGATGTGGTTTTTAGGTCTTGAAGCTGGGGTTGGACCATCGGTTGATGTTCTTCCTTGTCAGCTTTCATATGCTCTCCAAAGCTGTAAGAGCTAGCCTCCAGGGGAGGTGGGTCCAAAGTATGTCCTGTCTTCAGCAATAGGGTCTTACCGTCAAGTTTTGGGAGGCACTCAAGGACTGTGGCAACAGCCTGTGCAATTTTGGGAGCCTCTTAGACTAATAACTCAAAGGAAGGTTTCTCCTTTCTGACACTTTCTTGTTATGTAGCCTTCAGCTATACACATGGACTCATGTAGAGATATTGTCTGTGTCGTATTTCAGTAGGTTTTTGAACTAACATGATTCCCTCTGTTTTTGTTTTTTTTTATACTTACTAGGCACTATTTATCTCTCCTCTTTCTCTTCCTTCTTATCCTCCCTCCCTGCCTTCCCCATTTAAAGTGTCCTCATTTCACCCTTTTCTCCCTTGATAATTTCTGTCTGCTAAGGTCCCACCTCTTTTGAGCTCCTTCTTCCCCTTTATTCCCATAGTTCCTTGTACAGGTCTCCTTCTCCTCCTCCCATTAACTACCCCCCATTTTACACATTTCTCCCTTAGTAACACCTGTCTCCTACTATTCTTCTCTCTCAGGTTCCTTCTTTGCCTTTACCTCCCTGATTCCCGTCCACTGTCCTGGTTCCTTCAGTCACATCAGGATATATACTCACATATAAGGATTTGGTGCTAGGATCCACAAATGAGGGAGGACATATATCTTTTGTTTTTCTGAATCTGTGTTACTTCACTTAGTTTATCAGTTTCTAGTTCCATCCATTTACTTGCAAATTTCATGATTTCATCTTCCTTTACTGCTGAGTAGAACTCTGTGGTGGTTTGAATGAAAATGTCCACCTAGGCTCCAAGTATTTAGACATTTTATTCCCAGATGGTCATGCTGTTTTGGGAGGTTTTGGAAAGTGTGGCTATCCTGGAGGAAGCATGACACTGGGGGTGGGCTTAGAGAGTTCTTAAGCCTTGCCAGATCTCTAGTTGCTCTTCTTGCTTCCTGTGCCTGCTTGAAGATGTAAAGCTTAGTTTCTGCTCTGCCTCTAGCCACTTCTGCCACCATACCTCCCTGCCAAGACAGACCATAATTCCTCTGGAACCGTAAGCTCAAATAAACTCTTCCTTCTATAAGTTGCTTTGGTCAGTGTTTCTATCACAGCAACAGAAAAGTAACTAATACAGTAATTGGTACAAGAAAGTGGGATGTTGGCTGTGCAGAACCTGACCATGTGGAGTTTTGAAGAAATGTGGAAGACTTTGGAAGTTTGGGCTAGAAAAGCAGTTGATTGCTGTAAGCAGAGCTTAACAGGTCATTCTAGTTAGATGCCTGGAAGAAAGTAGTGTGGAGAACAATATAGTTCTGGAGGGAAATAAGGGCTTAAGCAGCACTTGGGATATTTTGGCAGAGAGTCTAGCTGGAGTCTGCCCTTGGCCTAAAAGCTTGCCTGAGGCTAAGTTGAAAAGCAATGGACTAATTTCTCTGATGGAAGAAATTTCAAGACAGCCTAATGTAGAAATGGTGGCATGGATATTAATGGTGAGTATTATGCAGATCTACAGTGAAAAAGAGCAAATGGGGCAGAAAGAAATACAGAATGTGCAGGATGGATTGAAAAAGAACACTAGGAAGACTAATGTTGGAGCCCTGGCATGTGCTGGAGAGGATCCCTTTGATAAGAAGATTAAAGTGATTAAGGAGATTAAAGTGAATAAGGAGGGGCCTAGAGATTCAAACTTAAACGATAGGAAGATTAAAGTGATTAAGGAGGGGCCTAGAGATTTGCACTTAAACAATGGAGAGAGTGCCTCCAGGGAAAGACCCCATCCAGTTAGGCCTCCAACTTGTGAAAGGAAAATCCCGCAGGGACCACTGAAGAGAAGAACTTCTAAAATGGACAAAGCAGGCTGGAGTCCATCCCAAACTTGCAGTCAAACTTGGCAGTGTTATCCATCTAGTACTGGCTTTAGAGGCATGAAAGGTGCAAGAGTGAAGGGATCATTAGCTTTTCCTCTGCAGTTTCAGAGAGCCGCTGAGGCCAGCATGCAGCAGGGGCTCACATGCATAGAGAAGGCCCTGACAGGCCATTGCAAGAAGCTGTGAAGGTGAAGCCTGGTTGGCAATGGAGACCCCAAGAATACGTTCATGATGCTAGAGCTGTGAGGCATCTGCCAAGAGTACCTGCATACAGGGAGTGGTACCAGCACAAGAGAGAGATGTGTGTTGCACACAGCAAAGCTAGAGAGGCTGGGCCATCTAAGCCCTTTGGAAGTAAAGTCCCAGAAGTTGGATGTAGAGCTACTGGATTTGGTGTTTGTCCTGCTGGCTTTCAGTCTTGTTTTGGTTCGGTATTTCCTCACTGTGCCTCTATTCCTCCCTTTTGGAATGGGAATGTGTAATTGGTTCCATTGAATGTTGGGACTATGAAATTTGTCTTTTGACTTTATAGGGGCTTACAGCTAAGATATTTACCTGAGTCTCAGAAGAGACTTTGGACTGTGGACTTTTGAATAGTATTGAGACTGGTAATGACTATGGGGACTTTTAAAGATGGACTAAATGCATTTTGCATTTTATTTGGTCATGGGTCTATGGGGGCCAGGGGGTGGAATGTGGTGGTTTGAATGAAAATGTCTCCCACAGGCTCCAAGTATTTGGACATTTTTATTCCCAGATGGTCATACTGTTTTTGGAGGTCTTAGAAAGTGTGGCTATCCTGGAGGAAGCATGTCACTGGGGGTGGGCTTAAAGAGTTCTTAAGCCTTGCCAGATCTCCAGTGGCTCTTCTTGTTTCCTGTGCCTGCTTGAAGATGTAGAGATTAGCTTCCTCTGCTCTACAGAGTTTTTAGCTTTTTTTTCTTAGCTTAGCTCTGCCTCTAGCCACCTCTGCTGCCATGCCTCCCAGCCAAGACAGACTGTAATTCCCCTGAAACCATAAGCTCAAATAAACTCTTCCTTCTATAAATTGCTTTGGTCAGTGTTTCTATTACAGCAACAGAAAAGTAACTAATACAAACTCCATTGTGTAAATGTACCACATTTTCATTATCCACTCATCAGTTGAGGGGAACTTAGGTTGCTTCCATCTCTTAGCTATTATGAAAAGAGCAGCAACAAACATGGTTGTACAAGTGTCTATGAGAGGAAGAAATCTGAGGCCAGCCTGGGCTACTGAAATGCTGTCTCAAAAAAAAACAATCCCACTAGTAGTAACATTTAATATATCAAGTATATGTTGTGATAACAAAATAAGCCACTAATTAATACAAATGTGTGAAATTCCATCAAGCTTGCCTTCAGTGACATTTGTAGTACCCCCACCAATCATAATTTATCACAATGTCTTGCATAGGGGAGACATCAAGTAATTTTTACAGAAATAAGTAATTGTGGAAGAAAGTAGTATGTATGAGTCATTTCTCAGCTGTTAAAATGATTAAAATATTCCAGGAGCTGTGGTCCCCTCCTCTGATCTTTTTTTTTTTTGAGCCTAAAGGAAGAGCAGCTGTAGTTCACATTTTCATCCTTGGTAGTCGACATTGGCTTTCCCACATTGCAGTCTTTGCTGAGCTTCTTCTGCTTTGGCTTCATCTTCAGACAGACCTGTAGTAAAGTCCCTTAACGCTGGGTTTCTGTGCAATTACAATGTCAGTACTCTGATGAAGGCTATAACATGGGCAGAACACATGGCCAGGTATGGTCTCTGGTGCATGCTTGTAATCCAGGACTCGGGATGCTAAGAAGGATCATGAGTTCAAAATCAGCCTGAAGATATGTAGCAAAATCATACATTACATATTCTTATCTACTTTAAATATTGAAATTCCTTTGTGCACAGTTTTAAAAAATAGGTTTAGTATTTCTTATACAGCAGAACTTTGAGCAAACTTCAAAAAGTGTTTTCTAACTCCAAAGTATAGTTATATTATTATTTTTAGAAAATTGTTAAATATTTTTGGAAATTGTATTGGAATTGGAATTTGATTCTAACTTACTACCAAAATCTCATTTTAGCATCTAGCATCTCATTAAAGAACTTTTACTCCTAAGAGATTTTACTGAATTTCCCTTAAATAGTATGCTCTTAGTCTGTGTATACTTTTAAAAAAAGTTTTTACAAAAACTTTATTGAGAATTTCATACATATATATAAGGTGTTTTGATCAAATCCAGGTCCACTCCCTCCCCTCCAACATTCCCTCCTCTGAAGAGGTAACCCTAAAATCTTTTAAGGATTAGATACCAGCTCCTAAATACTTTTGACATTTTTGGCCTTGGAGCAGCATATGTTGCTAACAGGCCCAAGGACGTTTTGACTTTTAGCCAAGAAACTGGCTACATTTCTTTGGGTTCTTTTTACCCTAACTGCCTAACCAGTTCCTGCCTCCTATTCTTCTTTTTTTTTTTTAATAGTTTATTTATTTTTATTTTATGTGTATAAGTGCATTGCCTGCATGTATGTGAGTGCACAGGTGTCATGCAGTGCCACAGAGATCAGAAGACGGCTTTGGATTCCCCTGGAATTGGAATTAAGGACGGTTCATAGCCACCATGTGGGTGCTGGGAATCCAACCTGGGTCCTCTGCAAGAGGACTCCCAAATTGCATAACTTTTGTCTCTTAGGGGAGAAGAAAGTCCTTGAATCATGAATGGGAGATGTGAAGGAGAAGTAATTAGCATTACAAGTTCTAGTCAGAGAACTAGAAAAAAGTCAGAACAGGGCAGTTTTCAAATGACGAGGGCTGCCAAAAGCATCCCTCTATTGGGTTCTTCCTCATTTTTCTTTTGTCTTCCAAGGCTGGACTAGCTGGCTGGGAAGAATGTGGTCCCCTCTCATGACCTAGAATTGTGGTCCCCTCCTGTGAGCTGGAGCTGTGGTCCCCTCATATGAACTTTGGACCCCTACTTAGAACCATGGTTCCACATTCCTCTGGTGGTGAGGCTGATGGTGGAGCAGAGTGAAGGATGGAGCACTTCCCGAAATTGGGCAGCAGTTTCACCCTTCTCTGAGTGGCTGCATTCCTCCAAACCATCTCCCCTGAGGTCCTAGGTTGTGCATGGCAGTGACTTTGTCTCTTATGCTGGGGACAAGGGAGATCTCTGCCATTTACAGAGTCTGGTCTTAGAAAGACTGATTCTCCCCTGAGGGCCAGTTGGGTCCTCCCTCCACATGTAGTCCTGGGCATCCAGGTCACGGTGTTGGAACCCTCCCATTACCAGGCACCAAGAGGTTTTCTATTACTTTTTCATTACTCATCTAAAGCTTCAGTGTACCTTCCCCTGTGTGCTACAGAAAATATAAAACACCTAATTGAACTTCTAGAGATAAAAATTATAGTCTGGGATGTTGAAAAGAAAGAAATAGAAAGTACTTTAATAACAAAATGGATATAATTCTCAAACTAGAAATACATAATTGTATTTTAGAGTATAAATTTACAATTCTATATGTTACTACAATTTCTGAATATTATTTACTGACAAAACAATCCTACCAAGCTTCAACACTAATGTGAAATTTATTACTGTTGCTGTAATATGAGTTTGCCATTCACTCCCTTTGCAAATTCTCCAACCCATACAAAGGTTTTTCAATGTAATCATGCTATTTCTTAAAGAAAGCAATGCTAATAAAATATTTTAAAATTAAAAAGTGATTAAAACAACATCTACTCTAAAGTAACCAGGATTGCTAAAAAGTTCAAATGAACTGACAGAGATGAGAAAACCTGGATTGTGTAATGTCCTATAAAGAATTGTTGGAATAGGGGCCTGGAGAGAGACGGATCGCTGGTTAAGAGCACTGGTTGCTCTTGTAGAGGATCAGGGTTCCATTTCCAGCCCTATATGGCACAGAACAACTGTCTGTAACCCTAGTTCCAGGGAATCCTATACCCTCTTCTGACTTCTGCAGGCATTTCACAATATGTGCACTTACATACATGCAGGCAAAAAGATAATTACTGGAATAATCACTGAAGTAGTAAGTAATCATTGGGGATTTGTAATATAAAAGAACACAAAATCAGTGATTAGAGAGTTTCAAAGGTGGGGTGGTTTGAATGAGACTGTCCCCCATAGGCTCCAAGTTATTTGGACATTTGTCCTCAGTTGTTGGTGCTGTTTGGGGAGGTGTTAGGGGTGTGGCCATGCTGGAGGAAGTATGTCACTGGGAGTGGGCTTTAAGAGTACTTCAGCCTTGCCAGATTTCCTGTCACACTCTGCTTCTTGTGCCTGGTTGAAGATGTGATCACCCATCTTTCTGCTCTGGCCACCTCTGCTGCCATGCCTCCCCTGCTATTGTGGACTCTTATCCCTTTGGAACCATAAGCTAAATACACTCTTCCTTCTATAAATTGTCTTGGTCATAGTGTTTTATCACAGCAACAGAAAAGTAACTAATACCAAAGGTGGCTTAAGGGAATGGTCAGTTACCTGGGCACCAGGTCGGTAAGATTCTTGGGTAGATGTTCGAAGTACACAAACAAATATGTGCTCTCTCTGGTGGGCATTTTAAGATGTAGTTTGTAAAACTGAACATAAATCAGAATCACTCAGAAGGCTTATCAAAAGACAGACTGTTACACTCACCACTGAGTTACTGATTTGCTAGTTCTAGGGTTGACCCTATGGTTTGCATTTCCAAGGTGGTGTCGATGTTTCTAGTCTGGAGATTCCTTTGATAACTACTGCCTTTTAAAATTAATGTTATTATGACTGAGATAACTGAATTATGTCAGTCCTTTTTATTCATCATATGTTAATCATGAGTTTCCCAACTACATTATTTTTTAGTAGGCACTGCGGGGTATCCAAACATGGACAGCACACACTTCCTTCCCTCCGGGAACCTAAAGATAATTTGGGAAGGGAAGACAAACACCACAGGCAGAGTGCACAAGCCATTGTACTCCACCACTTTAGAGTATAGCTAGGAATGGTATGAATCTAATACATGCCGGTTTATGAATTTTGGAAGAAAAGTCATTTAGGGGGTTAGTGCTAGCTTCAGAAAGGTGGTGTGGCTTGAAGTAGGGAGGGCTTGGGCAGTCATTAGCTGGGTAAACGGAAGAGAGGAAACTTTTTAGGTTGGACTAAGAAGGCAGCGAGACCAAGGTGGGTGGAGTAGAGACTCACATAGGCCAGAAGTACCTGTCAGTATGTGAAACCTCATCTCCAATAGAGTCTTATTTTTGTATGCTGGGTCATCAGTGGGTCACAAGATGTGACCTTCCCTGTTGGGTTCCACTTGAGACCTAGAAGAAAGTCTAAAAAATGAAATCCCCAGGAGCTGGCTTTTCTGCTTCTCCTAGAGCCCCTGGGAAATGGCAGGCAGAAGAAGTCCAAACCAGGAAGCAGGGTTTTAAAAACAGCTGCATAATAGGAGAGTGACATATATGTTCTTATGGTGGTCCTTCTAAATAAGAAGCCTGTTTGTACATGGTTAAGAGCTTGCTCAAACTCTAGTTAGGCAGAGCTGACAGTAATTTCAGTTTTTATGGGTAAGTTCTTTGTTAATTACAAGATGGAAGTAGCTAGAATAATAACCAATAACTAGAATAACTAAGAGGGAAGTATGGTATATGGTGAGACCATCATAAGAGAGGATTCCCAGGGGAAGACTGATGTTTATGAGGCACTCTGCACACTTTGTACAGTATTGTTATATATATATAATGTATATATATATATATATGAATGTTTTGCCTCTTTTGACACTACATGTGCATGCAATGTCCATCAAAACCAGAAGAGTGTGTCAGAGACCCTGGAACTGGAGCTACAGGTACTTGTTAGCCATCATTGTGGGTGCTGGGAATTGAACTGGGTCCTCTGCAAGTGCTCTTAACTGCTGAGCCATCTCTTCAGCACTGTATACTGTTTTGTCTATTACAACAGACCTTTCTCCCTGAAAAGTAATGACATAAAATGCTGCATCAAAAGGAAAATTTCAAGTCATTTTTAAATTCTGGAGGAATAAAGTATTAAGGAAGACTTTCTGCTGGGGGAAAGGAGTGTGAATGGACATCTCACATCTGGTGTAAAATTTGATGGTCCCTTGGTTTATATGTGAAGATATGAATTGAAGATGGAGAAGAAATATCAGGGAGATCATTAAGAAAGCACTCTCAAATGCTATATTAATTTCTTTCCTCATCTTCATTTTGGAGAGTCTTTGGAATGTTAAAACGTACCTTTAGAATTACGCAGATCTCACTGTCAAGATGGCAAGAATGATGGGAGAGAGAGAAGGAATCTAATGTGTGGGGCATGTTGAGAGATGGAGCCTGAGGGGTCACCTGCAGGAAGACATGAGTGTGGCAAAGGACCTTCAGGAGCACTGATTGTTGGGAGGGGCTTGGAGTGCTCTACTCAAGAATTTTGTTTAATGTGAAGTCAGTGATAATAATACAAAAAGAAAGTGTTGAGTGTCAGGCGTCAGGAGGAGGCTGTTTTAGAACTAGCAGGGGTAGATCTAAAGTTCTGGCTTTCTTTTGTACCCTAACAACCTTCCTTCTCTAAAAATAAAACCCCAGTGACTTACATCAACAAACAGATTTTGAGCATTAGAAGAGGCCAAGGAGCACCTGCATTATTCTTCTGTTCTGTGGATTCTGTGAAGGTCATCCATAATCTCTAGCATCATATTCAGAAGAGGAAGAATAAAAAGTCAACAGATAAACATTTGTTGAGAATCTGCTTAATATGTTGACTGATAGCATAAGCCCTGGAATCAGAAAGGGTTGTCTTTTCCTGCCCATGTGGCATTGTAAGAGTCACTTAGTCTTTAAGTATCAACTTTCACATCTGCAGAACTGAAAAACTTCCTTTTAGGGTTTTCCATGAGGTTTAAGTGGCATCATATATGTTAGTGCTCATAAAATCTATAATGTTGTTTTCCTGGGAATAGTATCTGCTCCATGTGTGAGGGAAAAAGATGTAGCAGATACAGCATCTAGTATCAAGCAGCTTAGGAGGCAACCTAATACCACAGATGGATAATATCACTGCATAGGAGCTGGGATTAATATAGGCTCTTAGTGGAAGGGAAATGACTGTGATGTTAGACTTCATGACAGGCAATATGTCTCAGGTAAACGAGTAGAGTAAGTGTGTTCCAGGCTGTAGGGAAGGCAAAAGAGATGAGGAAGGGAAGAGAAAAGGGATATGGTAGGGGCATTGAGTGAGTTTTTAAGGGGAAGTTGATAAGCTGAGCCTGGAGGGCAAGTGGAACAGATGGGATGTTCTGAAATTCCACCCTAAGCTCTTTTATCCTGTTTCCTAGCTTCTTTTCATACTTTTCCACCGAAAGATTCTAAATAGTAGCTGGATAGTGTCCAATTGCAACCAAGACATTTTATTGAAGTCTCGTGCTGTGTTTTAGAAATCCATATGATTTTTGTGTGCCTGCTTTGCTCAATGATGCCTCTATGCTCCATTTTAATATAAAAAGATCTTTTAAATTGCAATTGAGTAGAAGGGGAAGTCCCAATATGCTATCCTTCAGATTACCCTCCCTCAGGCACAACACTGCAAGCCACAGTGGGACTTCTGACCCAAGTACAAGATATTACCATCACACGGGACTTGAGTGGCATAGACTAGGGTGGAAGCAATAGTCATATGTGGGAAGTAGATGTGGATGCTGGTAAAAGTCATTGGCAGAGAGGACCCAGGAGCTTGGAATGAAGGAGGTCACTAAAGTGATAAAATATCGCACTGTCTGCAGATCCATGGCCAAATCCAGATTCTGTCATTTTCAGGCTGTGTAACCTAGTGAAGGTGTGACCTTTAAAGACCCCACAGCCCTTCATCACTGTAGGATGAATCTTTATAATAGCACCTGCCTTGGGGGTTCATGGGATTGAGTAAAGTGATAAAGTATAGAAACCACATAAGAGTTACTACACGTAACAGACTTAGGAAGTATTGGTTTACCTTCTTAATCCTTGTTTTCTTCTTCCTTTCCATGCTTTCCTGGTTTATATCTCCAACATGATAGGATGCAGTAAAACGAAGGAAGGAAGGAAGGAAGGAAGGAAGGAAGGAAGGAAGGAAGGAAGGAAGGAAGGAAGGCTTTGCGCCCCCTCTTCCAAACTGCCAGGAATCATTTAGTGTCAATTTAGTTTTCACATTTGTAGAATGGAAAACTTCTTTTTTGGTATTATAAGGTCTGCACGTAATCACACATGAGTACTTAACAAAAAATTCTTCTAAATTATCCCATCTCTCTAACATAATCACCCACTCATCTCTCATCTAGCTCTACCAAGTTTTCATTTATCAGTTGATGGACATCTAGGCTGATTTCATTTCCTAGCTGCTGTGAATAGAGCAGCAATGAACATGAACATGCAAGTATCTCTTTAGGAGGATATAGAAACTTTTGGATATGCTATGGAGTGGTATAACCAAATCATATAGCAGCTCTATTTTAAGCTTATTGAGAAAATTCCACACTGATTTCCATAGTGGCTGTATCAGCTTATACTCTTACCAACAGTGAATAAGGGTCCCCCTTTCCCCACATCCTCACTAGCATTTGCTATCATTCATTTTCTTGATGATGGCCATTCTGATTGGGGTGGGACAGAATCTTGGAGTAGTTTTAGTTTCACTTCCCTGATGGCCAATAATGCTGAATTTTAAAAAAATATTTATTAGCCATTTGTATTTCTTCATTTGAGAACTCTGTTCAGTTTCATGACCCATTGTTCAAATGGGTTGTTTGTTTTCTTGATGTTTAATTTCTTGAATTCTTTGAATGTTCTAGATATTAGTTCTCTGTCAGATAGTTAGCTGGCAAATATTTTTTTCCTCTTCTGGAGATCATCTCTTCATTTGACTGACAGTTTCCTTTGTTTTAGGAAAGCCTTTTAATTTCATGAGATTCCACTTATTGGCCTTATCCTAAGTGAGTGGAGTCCTATTCAGAAAGTTCTTACTATGCCTGTATCTTATAGTGTCCTTCAACTTTTTCCTCTAGCAGAGTTGCAAATCTTAAGCTGAGGTTCTTGATCTTGAGGCATTGATTTTATGTGGGGTGAGGTAGTTTCATTCTTTTACATGTAGATTTCTGGTTTTTCCAGCACCATTTGTAGAAGATGCTTCTTATTTTCTGTAATAGTTTGAATGAGAATATCCCCCATAGGCTCCAAATATTTGGACATGTTGTCTGCACTTGGTGGCACTGTTTTGGGAGGTCTTAGAAGGTGTGGTCATGCTGGAGGCCTGGGGGCAGGCTTAGAGAGTTCTTAAGTCTTGCTGAATCTCTGGTCCCACTCTGCTTCCTGTGCCTGCTTGAAGATGTGAGAGTTTAGCTTCTGCTCGTACTCCAGTCACCTCTGCTGCCATGCTTCTCTGCCCCTTTGGAACCATAAGCTAAGTAAACTCTTCCTTTTATAAGTTCCCTTGGTTATGCTGTTTCTATCACAGCAACAGAAAACTGAGCAATACATTCTCCAAAGTGTAGTTTTCAAAAATTAGGTGGCTGTAGTTGCATGGCTTTGTATTTAGGTCGTTTATTCAATTCCATTGGTCTACATATCTGTTTTTGTGCTGGTACTTTGCTCTTTTATTACTATGCATCTGTAATATAAAGAGTATGGTGATACCTCCAAAAGCATTGCTTTTGCACAGGATTACTTTGACTCTCGGGACTCTCTTGTGCTTTCATATGAATTTTTAAGATTTTTTTTTCTGTTTCTGAGAAGTGTGTCCCTGGAATTTTGATTGAGATTGTATTGAAGCTGAAGATTGCTTTTGGTGCTATAGCCATTTTTTTACAGTATTGATTCTTCTGACCCAATGAGCATGAGAAATCTTTCTATGTTCTAGTATCTTCTTCATTTTGTCTTCAATGTTTTAAAGTTTTTATTATAGAGCGTTTTCACATTTTTAGTTAAGTTTATTTCAACATATATTATTTATTTTTGAGGTTATTGCAAATAGGACTGTTTCCCTTATTTCTTTTTCAGTTTGTCATAGGTATATAGGAATGTTAATGATTTTTGGTGCATTAGTTTTGTAACCTGCCACTTTGCTGGAAGTATTTCTCAGTTCTAAGTGTTCTCTGGTGGAATCTTTAGGGTCTCTTATATGTAGTCATATCATCTGCAAATAGAGATACTTTGACTTCTTACTTGTGTCCTTTGAAATTTGCTTCTCTTGTCTTACTGCTTTAGCTAAGACTTCTGGTTTTATACCGAATAAGAGTGGAGAAAGTGGACATCCTGTCTTGTTTCTGATTTTAGTGGAAATGCTTTGAGTTTTTAATATAATGTTGGCTATAGGTTTGTCATATATAGCCTTTATTATGTTATTATCTTCCTTCTATTCTGAGTTTCTTCAGGATTGTCAGCATGAAGAGATGTTGAATTTTATCAAAAACGTTTTCTGTATCTATCCAGATGGCCATTTGATTTCTGTCATTGAGCCCATTTATGTAACATAACATTTATTGCTTTAGGTATTTTAAACCACCTCTGGTATGAACCCAAGTCGAGTGTAGTGAATTATCTTTTGATGTGTCCTTGAATTCAGTTTTCAAGTATTTTGCTGAGAAATTTTGCATTTAGGTTGATCAGGGAAATTGGTCTGTAATTTTCTCTTTCTCATTGTGTCTTTATCAGAATAAACTAACTTCATAAAGAGTTTGGTAAAGTTCATTCCTTTTCAGTTTTATGGACTAATTTGAGAAGCATTGATGTTAGTTTTTACACAGTCTGGTAACATTCACCCATGAGTCCATCTGAGCCTGGACTTCTTTTATTTTGGAGATTTTAAATTATTGCTTCAATTTCATTGCTTGTTGTGGACTGCTTTAAACTGGTTTACTTTTGGTAGGTCATATGCATCTAGAATTTTATACACTTCTTTTAGACTTTCCAGTTCAGTGGAATAGATTTTTTAAGGTGAGACAATGATTTTCTGAAGTCCATCTTTTGTAATGGCTCCTCTTTTGTCTCTAGTTTTATTAATTTGTGTCCTCTTTCTTTTTTCTTGCTAGTTCTCTAATTCTCTCTCTCTCTCTCTCTCTCTCTCTCTCTCTCTCTCTCTCTGTTTGTGTGTGTGTATTCTCCCATTAGTCTTGTCAAAGGTTTGTCAATCTTGTTTATTTTTTCAAATAACCAACTCTGTTTCATTGATTCTTTGCAATATTTTGTTTACAGTTTACTAATTTCTGCTCCATCTCAATGAGTGATTCCTTCTATTGATTTGTGGTTTGACTTGTTCTTCTTTTTCCAGGGCCTTAAGGTCTATCACTATTAATTTGAGATCTCTCTGATTTTCTTTTCGTTTGCTTTTTTGAGACAGGGTCTCCCTGTAGCCACAGCTGGACTAGAACCCACTATGTAGACCAAGCTGGCCTTGATCTCATGGAGATTCGCCTGTCTTTGCCTTCCAAGTGTTGAGATTAAAGACATGTGCCACCATGCCTGGCTCTCTGATTTCTTAATGTAGGCACAGAGCTATAAACTTCTATTTTAGGACTGCTTTAATTTTATCCAATAGGTTTTGAAATGTTGTGTTTTCACTTTCATTTAACTCTAAGAATTTTAAAATTTCCTTCTTGACTTCTTCAAGAATCCATTCATTCTTCAGTCATGTGTTATTTAATCCCCATGGGTTTGCCTGTGTCTTAGGGTTTCTCTTGCTGTTCATTCATAGTCTTAATTCACTGTGATCAGGTAGGAATTATTTCAGTTTCCTTGTATTTGTTGAGACTTGCTCCTTGTCCTAACATATGATCTATTTTGTAGAAAGTTTTAGGGGCTGCTAAGAATGTATGTTCTGCATCATTTGGATGGAATGATCTGTGATGTCATTTAATTTGCATGTTTTCTGTTTATTTTTTTGTTTGGAAGACCTGTCAGTTAAGAGTTGGGTTTTGGAACCATCTACTACTATTGTGTGAGAATGAGTCTGTGGCTTTACAACTAATGCTATTTGTTTTTTTAAAAAATATTTTATTATTTTTATTTTATGTGTATTGCCTGCATGTAAGTAAGTGCACCCATGTTGTACAATGCCCATGGAGGAAAGAAGAGACCATCTTATCCCCTGGAACTGGAGTTATGGACAGTTGTTAGCTGCATTGTGGGTGCTGGGATTTGAACCTGGGTCTTCTGCAAGAACAACCAGTGTTCTTAACTGCTGAGCCATCTCTCCAGCCCATGCTATTTGTTTTATGAAATTAAGTGCACTTGGGTTTGGAGAGATGGCTCAGTGGTTAAGAGCACTGACTGCTCTTGCAGAGGACCCAAGTTTGAGTCCCAGTACCCACATGGTGGCTAAGAGCTGTCCTTAACTCCAGTTCCAGGGAAATCTGATGCCCTCTTCTGACTTCTGAGGCATTGCATGACACAAGTTCACTCATGTACATGCAGGCAATACACTTGTACATATAAAATAAAAATAAGATATTTTTTAAAAAAGAAATTAAGTGCACTTATGTTTGGGGGCATATATGTTTAGAATCCTAATATCCTCTTGATGGCTCTTTCACTTAAACAACATGAAATGATCTTCTCTATCTTTTCACCCTAGTTTTGGTTTGAAATCTACTTGTCAGATATTAGAACAACAACACCTGCTTATTTCCCAAGTCCATTTCTTGGAATATCTTTTTCCATCCTTTCACCCTAAGGTAGTGTTTATCTTTTGTGGTGAGGCATATTTCTTAGAGGCAGCAAATAGACAGGCAGTTCCTACTTTTTGGTTCAATGTATTACTCTGTGCCTTTTTATTGGGGAATTAAGATATTTGCACATGCGTTCCTAATCTCTATATATCAGAGTATTACTAGTCACAGTTGGTTACTTTCTGAGCTCCTTGGCATCTGAGCATGGATATAAAGTTATCAGGTAGATTTCATTGATAATATTTTTCACATCTACTAATTATTAAGGAGCAAACTTTTATGCTGTGAAGAATTATTTTTTTAATCATTATACTTTAAAAATTTTTTAATAACTACATGATTAGAAGCTTTTCACTGCAGCTTTAACATATTCAGTAAAAAACTCTAGAGCAACAATACATCTCTTTCACAAGTGGGTGCAAGTTTCTAGGTTCACAGTTGGATTAATATAGTTATATATTATTGAACTCAGTATAAGCCCCGTAAGACATAAAATTGGATGAGTTTTTAACCTTTAAAAAAGATCTCCATTTCATTTTATAATATATTGTTCCCTGCAGACTCATTGTTTTTGCTACCAACACTGAGATGTTGGCGCATGCATCTCTAATCTGTATGCATCTGTTTATTACTAGTCATAATCGGTTGCACTTGGATCCTTGGTGCCTGTGTATGTCTATAAAGTCACAGGGAAGATTTCAATGGTATTGTTTATCACCTCTACTAATTAGCTAATGGCTTGGGATTGAATAACGTATCAGTAAGTTCATTCTAGAAAACTGATTCTCTCTCAGCAACCATGGATTGCCTATAGTTCTTCATCTAAAGGTGGGGCCTTGTGAAATCTCTCCTATCCACATGGGCATGTCAACGGGTGGTGTCATTACGTAGTTCTTATTTAGACAACCATATTGTTGAGATTTCATGGGTCACAGCTTCCCTGTCATGTCTAGAAGGCACCATCTATCAGCAGGCGTCCTGGTGCTCTGGCTCTTAGAATCTTTCTGTCCCCTTTTCCGCAGTGTTTCGTGAGCCCTAGGTATAGGGGTTCCATTGTGGACAGGTCTTCCCTGAAGACTACCTCTCATAGTATTGAAAGTTGCTATGTAAACTGCCATGAAAGTTGCCAAGGGAGAAAAGCAATCAATAGTCCTACCCAGCTGTAAAGCCTATGAATCACAACAATGACCAACCCAGCAAGATATCCCCAGTGGTGCAATAGTGTCACTTTTATCTTGGGGGGGTGGTGGTAACCAACAGCTGTCTAATTGTACTTAAGGCTCATTCAATGGGAGGTAATTCATGCCTTGTACTATTAACCTAGCCAACTACCCATGGCTGGAGAGGTCATAGATGCCAGAGAAGAACCTACTATTGTCATTTTCCTAAACAAATATAATTTCAAACTACATTCTAAATACTTATCCTTATACCCACAGGTAAGTGTAGCTCTCATCCCTCATCAAAGAAGCTTCTTTTTGCAATAGATGGAGGCTACTACAGAAGTCCACAACTGGTTGAAATGCAGAGAATAAGTGGCAGTGGGGTGCCCAGCCCCAAATTAGTAGAGCTTATTGGTTCATTTATTTATTTTTATCAGGCTATGTTCTTTCAGTTGAAGTGTTTACAATGTTCATATGGACCTTGGATGTGGTAGAGTTGAATGTATAGTTCAGAGAATCGTTCCTCAGTCCAAGAGCTCAAGGTGCCTGGTGGAAACTCTATATTTTTCTTTGAGTAGGATATTCACTGTAAGAGCAACCACAGTTGTTCAGTATTTCTATCATGCAGATGTCATAGTAGCCAGTTAGTGGCTGGCTGGGGCGGGGCCTCTTCCATGTCCCCTGTGTCCTTTTGCTCTACCCTTATCACCCGTTTTTACCTCCTCTTGGTCTTCTTTCTAGTTATTTAGGCCTTATCCACACTTACACCTGCTTATATACATATTTGTGTGCATTACAGGCTAGGATCTGCATATGAGAGAACATGAGGCTTTTGTCTTTCCAACTTTGGGTCACCTCACTTAATAGTATACTTTTCAGATGCATCAATTTTCCTGCAAATTTCATTCTTAACAGTGAAATAAAATTCCATTGTGTATACATACCATATTTTAAAATTCATTCATCTGTTGATAGACACTGTCCTAGTTTGTTTCTTCTTTGCTGTGACAAGATACTCTGACCACTCCCAACTTGGGGAGGAAACGGTTTATTTATCTTACATCTCCTGGTCACAGTTCATCAGGGAGCCCAAGGTAGGAACTCAGGACAGGAACCTGGAGGCAGGAGCTAGAGCACAGGCCATGGAGGAACACTGCTTACTGGCTTGCTCCCCTGGCCCCTGCTCAACCTGCTTTCTTAAACAACACAGGCCCACCTGCCCAGGGGTGGCACCACCCACAGTGGGCTGGGCCCTCCCACATCACTCAACAATCAAGAAGGTGCCCCATGGACATGGCCACAGGCCAGTCCAATGAAGGCAATTCCCCAATTGAGGCTCCCTCAACCCAGGTGTGTCAAGTTGACACCAAAGCTATCCAACACAGACACTTAGGCTGGTTCCACTTCCTTGCTATTATGAATAGAGTGAAAACTATGGATGTGTATGTATCTCTGTGCTAGGATTTGTTGTCCTTTGGGTATATGCCCAGGAGTGGTATAGCTGGCTCATATAGTGATATATATATATATATTTGAGAAACCTCTGTACTAATTTCCATAAAGACCATAGTAGTTTGAACCCCTACTAGCAATGAATAAAAATTCCTTTTCCCCACATCCTCACCAGCATTTGTTGTCAGATTTCTGGATGAGAGCCATTCTGATTGGGGTGAGGTGGTATCTCAAAGTAGATTTAATTTGCATCTTCCCAATGACTAAGGATGTCGAACACTTTAAAAAATGTTTATTAGAAAACTGGAGAGATGACTTAGCAGTTAAGTGTGCTTTCTGGGGTTGGAGAGATGACTCAGTGGTTAAGAGCACTGATTGCTCTTGCAGAGGACCTGGGTTCGATTCCCATCACCCCCACATGGTGGCTAATAACCATTTGTAACTCCAGTTCCAGGGTATCCAATGCCCTCTTCTGGCCTCCATTGGTATTGAATGACATGGATGCGCTTACATACATGTAGGCAAACACTCATACACATAAAATAAAAAAAATAAATTAAAATTAAAGAGTGCTTGCTGCTCTTGCAGATAACTTGAGTCAGATCCAAGGGATCTGATGCTATCTTCTGTCTTCCATGTGCACCTGCACACAGATACACATAATACACATATTTTAAATACTTACTGGTCATTTGTGTTTATTCTTTTGAAAAGCATTCATTTCACTAGCCCATTTGTTGACTGGCAGACTTTTTGTTTGTTTGCATTTAATTTTTGCTGCTCTTTGTAAATTCTGGTTATTGGCTCCTTGTCTGAAATATAGCAGGCAAAGGTTTTGTTCAGTTCTGTGGTCTTTTTATTTGCTTTGCTGATAGTTTCTTTTGCTGTGCAGAAACTTGTAAGTTTCATATAGTCCTATCTGCCAATTCTAGTGCCTGTATTATTGGAATTCTATTCAAAGTTATTGCCTAAACCTGTATTTTTAAATGCATTCCCTAAGTTTTCCTCTAGCAGTTTCAGTGTTTCTTGCTCTAAATTAAAGTCTGGCCCACTTCAAGTTGATTTTTCTACAGAGTGAAAGATATGGATCTAATTTCATTCTTATTCTGGTGGCTATCTGTTTTTCTTTTTTGCCAGCACAAATTGGTGAATAGGTTGTCTTTTTTCTGTTGCATGTTTTTTACTCCTTTGTCAAAAATTAAGTGCCATAACATTGCCAGTTTATTTCTGGGTCCTCTTTTCTGTGTTCTATTGGTCTGCCTGTCTGTTTTTGTGCCTGTATCAGGCTCTCTTTGTCATTATAGCTCTGTAATATAATTTAAGGCTAGGTATTATATCTTCTTGTTCCTTGGGGTTGCTTTGGCTATTCATGATTTTTTTTTGTGTTTTCATATGAATTCTTGGATTTTTTTCTAGTTCTGTGAATAATGACATCAGAATTTTGATGGGACTTGAATTGAATCTGTAGATTGTTTTTGGTAGTACAGCTATTTTTACGATATTAATTCTGCTCATTCAGGATCATGGAAGGTCTTTTCACCTAATGTTTTCTTTGATTTCCTTTTCTTTTTTAAACATTTTATTTATTATTTTTATTTTATGTGTATGAGTGTATTGTCTGCATGTATGTGAGTGCACCCATGTCGTGCAGTGCTGCAAAGGTCAGAAGAGGGCTTCGGATTTCCCTGGAACTGGAGTTAAGGACGGTTCATAGCCACCATGTGGGTGCTGGGAATCGAACCTGGGTCCTCTGCAAGAGCAGTCTGTGCTCTTAACCACTGAGCCATCTCTCCAGCCCCTCCTTTTCTTTTCTTTAAAAAAGTTTGTCTTTAAAATATTTTATTTATTATTTTTATTTTATGTGTATGAGCCTATTGCCTGCATGTGTAAGTGCACCCATGTTGTGCAGTGCCATTGGAGGTCAAATGAGGGAGTCAGATCCCCTGGATCTGGAGTTATGGATGGTTGTTAGCCACCACATGGGTGCTGGGAACCAAACCTAGGTTCTCTGCAAGAGCAGCCAGTGCTTTTAACCACTGAACGTTCTAATCCCCTGATTTCCTTTTTTAAAATGTCTGAAATTTTCATTGTTATTCCTTCACTTCCTTGGTTAACTTTATTCCTAGTCTTACTATACAGTCTGGAACTCAGTATTTGGAGTAGACTGGCTCATACACACAGAGACCATCCTACCTCTGCCTCCCAAGTGCCAGGATTGAAGGCATGTACAACTACACCCAGTCACTTAAATTATTTGGAGCTATTTTTTCCTAATTTCTTTCTCTGTGGGTTAATTTTTGGTATATATGAAGGCTACTGATTTTTGTATATTGATTTTTTTATGTTTACACTTTACTGAAAGTGTTTACTAGATCTAAGATTATCTGGTAGATTCTATAGGGTCTTTTATATATGGAATAATGTCACTTGCAGATATGGATAGTTTGATTTCTTCCTTTTCTATTTTATCCCTTTTATGTGTTTCTCTTGCCTAATTGCTATAGCTAAGACATTGAGCACTGGATTCAAGAGAGGGGTAAGTAGGCATCCTTCTCTCATTCCTGATTTTAGAGGGAGTGCTCTGCTTGCCGCTGTTCAGTAATGCTGGTTATAGGTTTGCTCTACACAGCCTTTATCATTTTAAAGTGTGTTCCATCTATTCTTGATGCTCCTTACCTTTTACATGAAGGCATGTTGAACTTTATCAAACACCTTTTCTGTATCAAGATGATTGCATGATTTCTGTCCTTAAGTTTATCTATATATTACATTTATTGATTTGCATATATTGAACCAGTCTTGCATTTCTGTGATAAAGCCAATTTATTCATGATGTATGATCTTTGAATGCATTCCTGAATTCAGTTTGCAAGTTTTTTGTTGAGAATTTTTGCATCTATGTTCATCAAGTAAATCAGTCTATAGTTTTCTTTTGTTGTTGTTGTTGTTGGGTCTTTATTCGGTTTGGTATCAGGGTAATACTGGATTTGTAGAATGAATTTGATAGCGTTCCTTCCCTTTCCATTTTATGGAATAAACTGAGAGTATTGCTATTAGACTTTATTTAAAGTTTGATAGAATTCATCAGTGAATCCACCTGTTCCTTGGCTTTTCTTTGTGGGAAGATTTTGTTTTTTATTTCAGCTCCAATCTCATTGCTTGTAATGGTTCTGTTTAAGTTATTTATTTCACTGGCTTTAACTATAGTAAGTCATATGCATTTAGAAATTCATTTATTTCTTCTAGGTTTTCCAGCATTTTGGAATGCAAGTATTTTCTAATGATGTTTGGGTTTCACTGGAGTCTGGTCTAACAGCACCCTTTTCATCTCTAATGTTAATTTGGGTCCTTTCCCTCTTTTTGTAAGTTTGGCTAAGGGTTTGTAAATCTTATTTCTTCAAAGAACGAACTCTGATTGATTTTGTGTACAGATCTTTTAGTCTCTATTTCATTAATTTTTTGTCCACTCTTTATCACTTTTTTCTGTCTACTGGGTTTGAGATTGTTTTACAATGATCTTTGTTTGAGTTACTAGTCATTTTTCTAGCTTTTTCTAGATGAGCTTTGAAAGCTGGATACTTTCCTTTTCTGGTTGCCTTGGTTCTGCCAGAGGTTCTGGTATGTTGTATTCTCATTTTCATCTGATTCTAGGAATTTTTAAATTCCTTCTCTTATTTCTTCAATGATCCACTGTTCATTCAAAAGTGTGTCATTCAGTCTCCAAGTACTTTTTGTGTTTTTTATAGGTTCTCTTGCTGTTGATGTCTACTCTTTTCCATTGTGCTGCAAGATACAAGGAATTGTCCAAGTTTTTTATATTTTTTAAGACTTGATTTGGGGGTCTATGGCGTTATCAGTTTTGGGGAAGGTTTCATGTGCTACTGAGAAGCATGTGTATTTCCTGTCTCTTGGGTAGAAAAGTCCGTATTTATTTATTAAGTCCTATTGATCCATGGTGTATTTTAGCTCTGAAGTTTCTTTGGTTATTTTCAGTTTGGAAGACTTACCTAAATATGAACATAGAGCATTCGAGTCCCCACTACTGTTGTGCCAGGAACTATGTGGACTTTTATGCCTTTTAGTGTTCGTTTTATGGAATTAGGGGCTCCAATATTAGTGCATAAATATTTTAATTTTTCTATCTTCTCGATGGGTTGTTCCCTTTATTAATACATGGTATCCTCTCTTTATTTCTCCCAATTTTGGTTTGATGTTGATTTATAAGACGTAAGAAGAGCTGTGCTTATTTGTTCACAACTCTCACTTGCTTGGCTGATACTCAGTTTTTTAAGGTCTTTGTTAACTAACTGTGTTTCTTGGAGACAACAAACAGTTATTTTGTTTTCTAATCCAATCAGTTACTCTGTGTATTTTTATTGGTGAGTCGTCTCCATTTACATTTAATGCTATTATTGAAAGGGGTTTGTTATTGCCTAAGAATTTGTTAGGTTTGATGGATTATTTGTATTTCTTTTCCTTCTCTTCTATTAATTTTGGGGGTTTGCTGTATTGGATGATTACAACATGGTTAATTTTTTCCCATTCTTTTTTGCCCACCTGTTCCTTTCATGGGTTGTATGCTGTCATGGGTTCTCATGGAGGAGGCTCTCTTTCATCTTCCCTGTATAGTATTCATTTAAGAATTTGATTGTCATGAATTGCTTTATTTGTGTTTGTCTTATAATTGTCTTAATTTGTGTTTGTCTTTGTCTATCAGTCTTAGAAGATAACATAGCTGGATATAGCATTCTTGGTTCACAGTTATTTACTTTCAGAGATTGGAAGAGGTCCTTCCATGTTTTTCTTGCTTTTAGGACTACTGATGAAAGGCCTGTGGTTCTGATGTTCTTGCCTTTGTACATGGGTTGGTGTTTTTCTCACACATATTTTTTGGTGTTTCTTTTAAAAATATTTTATTTATTATTATTTTTTAAATTTTATGTGTATCAGTGTATTGCCTACATGTATGTGAGTGCACCCATTTTGTGCAGTGCCTGCAAAGGACAGAAGAGAGTGTAGGAGTCCCCTGGAACTTGTGGAGGGTTTTTAGCCACCATGTAGGTAACTTTTTCCTTATAAACAGGGACCAAAGGTGACTTATTTCCTGCCAGATCCTCCCATGACTTTTGTGGGACTGGGGTACTAGACAAAGTCCCTGGTCTGCCCTACTTCTCTTTCTGCTGGGCTCTTCCATGCTCAATGGCTGACATGAATGTATGTAGGAAAATCAGGGCCAGACACTCTCACCTACATTTTCCATCAGCTGTCACTTGGCACCTCTACTAAAAAGTGTGTAACATGGAAGCTTCCTGAGGGGATGTTGAGTCAGATGATGACAGAGTGATGATATTAGACCATTAATCGCAACTTTAACTTCCTTCTAGTCTTAGGTGCTTTCTAGACTTCAAACATTTTCAGGATAGACTATGTCTGGCTTAGTCTGGATCAGGTGGTGAGCCATGGGGCTGGTCCCTGTGTCCAGGGATTAGAGTACTCTGATTGACTAGTATGAGCTTCCTGACTCCACTGACAGTAGGATTTGAGGCTGGCAGCCACAAGGGAGCCCCATGGATGGGGATGGAACAGATCCATAATGAGAGGGAGGTACTGTGATCAGAAGGTGGGAAGCTTGCTGGGAAGGCAAAAGCATTTGGCCATTTGAGCAGACAAGCTGGAATTTTGAGATTATGAGAAGAGGAAGTAGCCACATTGTCAAGAGTTGCTCTGTAATCCACAAGGACTGCTTGACCCCACAGCCAGCCTGCAGGCACAGGCCCACTGCTGACTAGACTCTGGATCTCCTCTATCAGCTTCTCTCTCCACTATAATGTGGTCATCCAGGAACAAGCTTTTACTTGCATGTTGTCCTGGTGTTCTCCTGTATGCCACTATTTGTCCTAGTGTCTATTATTTGTGTGACCAATGCCCTGATTCTAGATGACTGCTATGTTTAGACTTGTCCATCAAATATAATTTTTCTAGGATCTCTTTTCTCTAGCATTTTCTCTATCAAGTAGAAAGAGACAAGATAGAAACTAGTTACACTAAGATTTTAATATCTGATGTCTTAAAGTGCTGTTTTTCTCAAAGCATAGTATTCTATGGAATACTATTTGTATCAGGGTTCTGTGAAGGAGCAGAACTGATAAATGGCGATATATGGGGGCTTATTAGATTGGCTTACAGGATAGAGTCTGAGTAGTCCAACAATGGCTGCACCACGCTGGAGAGGCTGAGAATCCAGTAGTTGCTCAGTCCATGAGGCTGGATGTCTCAGCAGTCCCAATCTGGCACTGAAGGCCTGAAGGATTCCTGGAGATCTGCTAGTCTTCAGTCTACTTTGGAATCCAAAGAAGTTGGTTTTACTATCGGTGAAGGAATGCCACAACAACAATGAATTCACCAGTGAGAGAGAAGGCAAGCAGGCAAAAAACAAAAGCTCTCTTCTGTCATGACTTTTTACATGTGCTACTAACCAAGGCAATGCCCACATTTAGGTTGGGTCTTCCAGCTTCAACTAATCTGATCAAGAAGGTGTCTCTCATTTCAGTTAATTTCAGACCCAGGCAAGTTGAAAACCAAGATCAACCATCACACTATTCAAAGGAATAAATGGAGAGATCTTAGTCTAATGGTGTGTGGCTGATGACTACATCTTAAGGTACCAGTCTCATTTCTTCTCAGGTCATGTGATACAGGTGCTGGCCTGAATCACTGTGGGTGCGACTCTATTAGTATGATGTCAAAAGCACACACACTCTGCATTCAACTAGCACCGAACAATGGGTTCTTAGACCCCATCTGTGGAAAGAAACAATGCCTTGCCTTAAATCATAACCTTACATGCTTTCTATGTGTATGACCTCCGCTGTGAATCTCAGGATCTGATAAAACATGACCCTTTGTAATAGCATCATTTGTTTGGACCCTAGCAAGCATTCTGGAAAGGGCAGTAGTTGAAGGATCCAAAAGGAATCCCAATGAGTTTCTGAAACTAAACCAGGTGATCCAGGAGGAAACGTGCCAGGCCGTGTTGCTCTTCCAGGAAGGCATCTTCAGTTACCTGTCTCCAGGACTCTCTGAGTTTGGTGAACTTGTTTCTGTTTTCATGGAAGAGAGCCTATTGGACTCATCTTATGGTCTTTGAAGACTGAGATCCACAAGGTCCCAGATGGAATGGGAACAACTGAATTTTTTCAAAGGCCTTCATGCATAATTCTGACAAATTTTGTGATCCAGAACTACTGTGGAACATTATAACTTTATCTCAGAGGTGCCTGGGACTGGAACTTGAAAAATCTGCACAGACGAAATCCAGCCTTTAAATGTACCCTCTCTTTTGACCACTATAGTGTTAAAAAATCAAATGTGAATGATTTTTGGTGAGAGTGTGCAATCTTCAACTTTCCGCAGTCACCACTATTCCCAATTGCTTTATACCCAAATGTATTGCCTTTTTTTTTTCTTCTGCTTATGAGTACTTGTACATGTCGCTGGGAGTTATTCTTTTTTGTGGACAAATTGGGAGGCAGCCCACGTGTACCAGTGGTGCTGACTGACCTCTGAATATGTTCGAGGCTCCTCTTTAGGTTCTGCCTTCAGAATAACTTTATGCTGCATGAATAAAATTTCCTCCATTTCTATTTTAAAACATGGCACCTGAGGCTGGAAAGATGGCAAGCAGTTAAGAGTGCTTCCTGCTCTTGCAAGCATTCAGAGGACCTGAGTTCCTCACAGCCACCTGTTACCCCAGCTCCAGGGGAGCCAATTCCTCTTCTGGCCTCCATGGCCACCTGTATGTGCATGCTCATGTACACAGTCAGGAATTTTAAAAAACAGGACAAAAAAAAATAACACCTTAAGGACGTAGTATTCCTGGCAAATTATAAATGGATATTTACAATTTTTTAAAGATGTTATTTTATGTGTATGAGTGTTTTGCCTGCATGTACACTGATGCATCCAAAATCCACTGAGGCCAGGAGAAGGCATCTGATTTCCTAGAACAGGGGTTACAGACAGTTATTAGCTGCCATGTGGGGCTGGGAACTGAACCTGGATCGTCTAAAAGGATTCCTCAACCTGATCCTGGCTGCTCTTAACTGCTGAGCCATCTCTCCAGGCCTGTTTACAACTTTTGAATTGGTAGATTTGAAATAGGAACTCCAGAGTCAATGAGTGCTGCCCATACTGTAACAGAGGAAAGGTTTCTTAATGAGCTTCCTTTCTAAGGGCGGAGGGAAGCTTCTAGAAATTTGAGTTTCAACAGTGTCATCCAAGTTACCTCAGAATCTTTTTATTTTTGAGACAGAGTCTCAGTATGTAGCTCAGGCTGCCCTTGAACTCATGTCTCCTGCCTTGACTTCCAACTCCTAGGATTATAGGCATGAGCTGACATCAGTGATTTTATAAACCGTGAAGAATCAAGGTCAAGACTTTGTTTATCTCAGAATTAGAAATATAATTTGGTGTCTAACAGAAATATAAATGATCTATAAATTCTACATGTACACATAAATTATATATAAGTATATATTAATTCAAATTTTTAGAGGCTGGAAAGATGACAGTTAGTAAAGTGTTTGCTTTATCAGCATGCCTAAATTTAGATTCCCAGCATCCATATTCAAACAAATAAACAAACAAACAACAAAGGCAAGCCAGGAGAGGCAGCACCCTCCTATAATCCCAGCCCTTGGGAGGCAGAGACAAGAGAATTTCTAGGGCTTGCTGACCAGCTAGCCTTGCTGAATTGGTGAGCTCCAGGTTCAACAAGAGACCCTGTCTCAAAAAAATGAGGTGGAGGGAAGCTGAGGAAGATGCCTAATGTCGACTTTTGGCCTTCATACCCATATGCACAAATATACATGCATGCCTGCACATATATGTGCACACAGACATACAAACATTTATATGCACACAGAAATTTTATAGTAGTCACATTGAAAAATTCAAGTGAAATTAATTTTAAATTTTATTTTACTTAATCTCAGTAAATCCAATCTTAGCATTTTAACATTTAATCAATTCAAAACGAGATACTTTACCATCTGAGGGGTCCTAAGGGTTTGAAATCCAGTGTGCATTTTGCACGTGGAGTAGATCTCAATTTGGATTGGTTTTTTCCCAGGTGATTCACATCATTAATTGCTACTGTATTGGATCAAGTGGATCCAGATGCTGAGAGGCTATCACCCGGGTTGGTGGGGGGCTGGTCTCAGAAGGGGAGAGGCCCCTTTGTTGGTCCAGCAGGTCCTGTGCACTGCCTGTGCGAGGTCTTAGTGCCTCAGATGCACTTGTCTTTGGAGCCTGACTCACGTCCTAGCTGCCATTGTTTCCTGTGGGACTTAATTTTAGCCAAATTTCCTGGAACTGTTCCAACTTTCCTCCATGCTTCATTTCTTCCCTTCCAAGTCCTTGCATGTCATTGCAATGTAATTGAAAGCTTTGATGGGCTAGGCTCCAATGGACTCAACCCAAACAGGAAGCTTGGATTTCTCATTGTTTATTGGGGACCAGGAACCAGAAAATGTAGGACACTTGCTTTCAGTGCTTCATTGAGCTGGAAATGGAATGAAGCACAGCGATTTCCAATGGTTTCTGACATGGACGATTTAGATGCTTTAACCATGAGATCACTATAGAGGGCCTGAGATGGCTGAGCAGGTAAAAGCACTTGTTGCCAATCCTGATGACCGGAGTTTGCCGAATACAATTCCATTGTGTGCTTGTACCACATTTTCCCTTTTACATTTATCAGTTGATAGGCATATAGGCTGATTCCGTCTCCTAACTATTGTGAAAAGAGCAGCAATGAACATGGATGTTCAGATAGCTCTATGGTACAGTATAGAGTCCTTTGGGCATATGCCCAAGATTGATCAAGGCTGGATCATGTGGTAGACATAGTTTTAGTTTTTTGATGAATCCCCATATTGATTTTCATTGTTGCTGCACCAGTTTACACTTCCACCAGCAATGAATAAATGTTCCCCTTTCCCCACATCCTCGCCAGCATTTGTCATTGTTTTTTGGAGCTTAGCCATTTTGACTGGGATAAGATAAAATTTCAGTTTGAATTTCCATTGTCCTGATGGCTAAAGATGCTGAACATTAAAAAAATATTTCTCAGCCATTTGTGTTTCATATTTTGAGACTGCTATGTTCACTTGTGCAGCCCATTTTTTTATTGGATTTTTAATTTTCATGGTGTTTAGTTTCTTGAGTTCATGGTACATTCCAGATAATCTTTTGTTCAATGTATAGCTGGCAAAGATTTTCTCCCATTCTATAGGCTGTCTTTTAACTTAACTGACAGTTTCTTTTGTTTTAATTTTATAAGGCACCTATCCTGGTTAGGTTTTTTTTTTTTTTTTTTTTTTTTTTCTTTTGAGACAGGGTCTTCCTGTAGCCCCAGCTGGCCTGGACCTTGATGAGGCTGGCCTTGATCTCACAGAGATTCACCTGCTTCTGTCTCCTGAGTGCTGGAATTAAAGACATGCACCACATGCCTGGCTCCTGATTAGTTTTTTATTGTCGACTTGACACAACTTAGAGTCATTTTGGAAGAAGGAACCTGAATTGAAGAATTTCCTCAATCAGGTTGGCCTGTGGGCATATCTGTGCGGCATTGTTTTGATTGCTAAGTGATGTAGGGGGACCCAGCTGTGGGTATACCCCTGTGCAGATGGGCCTGGGCTATAGAAGAAAGCTAACGAAGGATGAGTCAGTGAGCTAGCCAGTAAGCAGAGTTCCCCCATGGTTTCTGCTTCGCATTCCTGCCTTGAGGTTCTGCCTTGTTTCCCCTCAGTGATGGACATAATCTGCAAGATGAAATAACTCTTTTCCTTCTTCTAAGTTGCTTCCCTACTTTGCTCTCTGTTGCTGTGATAAAACACTGTTACCAAAATCAACTTAAGAAGGAAAAGGGTTTATTTGGCTTACAAGTCCGGATCGCAGTTCATGATTGAGGGAAGTCAGGGCAGGAATTTGGGGCAGAACATGAAGCAGAGACCGTGGAGAAACTCTGCTGGCTGGCTTACTTACTAGGCTTACTATCTAGCCTGGGATCAGCCTGATTTCTTATACTACCCAGGACCACCTGCCCAGGAGTGGCACCACCCACAGTGGGTTGAGCCCTCCAATATCACTCAACAATTAAGAAAATGAGTCACAAACTCATTTGCACAGTTGTTTCTGGTCAGAGTGTTTTGTCACAACTAGAAAATCATACTAGAACAGTCCCATTTGTCAGTTGTTGGCCTCAGTTCATGAGCAATTGGTGTCATATTTAGAAAGTCCTTAACCATGCTTCTATCTTGTAATATATTCCCTCTAATAGTTTCAGGTTTTATGCTGAGATCTTTGATCCAATTGTAGTTAATCTGGGGGGGGGGGGCGGAGAGTAAGAGATAGGGATCTAGTTACCTTCCAAATATAAATATCCAGTTTTCTCTGCACCATTTGTAAAAGGTTGTCTTTTCTCTAGTGTATATTTTTGGCATCTTTGTAAAAAAAATCAGATGTCTGTAGCTATGTAGGCTTATATGTGGGTCCTCCTCCTGATTCAGTTGATCTATGTGTCTGTTTTTGTGCCATTGCCATGCTGTTTTTATTACTGTGGTTCAGTAGTATAACTTGAAATTAAGTATGACAATACTTTATTTTTGTGTTATGTTTGCTCAGAATTGCTGTGGCTGTCTGGGATCTTTTGTGCTTCCATATGAATTTTAAGACTTTTTTTCTATTTCTGTGAAGAATATCATGGAAAATTTGACTGGAATTGCATTGAAACCATAGATTGCTTTTGGAAGAATATTTTTCCCAATATTGAGTCTTCCAAACCATGAGCATGGGAAGCCTTTCCATCTACCAATGTCTTCTTTGATTTCTTTTGTCAGTGTTTTTTTAGAGTATCTTTTATTCATTTTTTTTACAATCATACATGTACACAATGTATCTTGGTCATATCTACCCCCAAAGCCTCCTTTCACTCCTTCTTTTCAGGGTTTTAAAGTTTTTATTGTAGAGGTCTTTCACTTCCTTTTTAAAAATTTTATCTATTTTTATTTTATATGTATGAGTGTATTGCCTGCATGTATGTAAGTGCAATACCTGCAGAGGTCAGAAGAGGGCACCGGGTTCCCTGTAACTGGAGTTACGGATTTTGTTCGCGACCTGTGAGTGCTGGGAATTGAACCTGGGTCCTCTGCAAGAGCAGTCAGTGTTCTTAACCACTGAGCCATCTCTCCAGCCTGTCTTTCACTTTCTTAAGTTTATTCCAAGGTATTAAAATGGCTATTGTGTATGAGACTGTTTCCCTAATTTCTTTCTCAGTATGTTTGTTGTTGATGTATAGGAAGGCTAATGATTAGTGTATGTTAGTTTTGTAGTTTCTCACTTTCTGAAAGAGTTTATTAATTTTAGGAATTTTCTGGTGGCATCTTTGGGGTCTCATATAGAATCATAGCATCTACAAATAAGGACACTTTGACTTATTTTTCTATTTGTATCCCTTTCATTTCTTTCTCCTGTTTTATTGGTTTTGCTAAGACTTCAAACACTATGTTGAATAAGAGTGAAGAGAGTGGACAGCTTTGCCTTTTTCCCGATTTTAATTGGAATGCTTCAATTTTTCCTCCATTTAGCATGATTTTGGCTCTAGGTTTGTCTTTAGCTTTCATTATATTGAGATATGTTCCCTCCATACCTGGTCTCTAGGGTTATCAGGAAGTGATGTTGCATTTTATCAGGAACCTTTTCTTCATTTATTGAGAGGATCATGCAACTTCTGTCCTTGAGGCAATTTATGTAATAAATTCTACTGACTGATTTACATATGTTGAACTATCCCTGCATCTCTGTTTATCTTGTCAAAGACCTAACTCTTCATTTTATTGATTTTCTTTATTGCTTTCTTCATTCCATTTCACTGATTTTTGCCCTGGTCTTATTTCTTTCCAGATACTAATTTAGAATTTGATTTATTTTTATTTTTCCAAGGGCTTAAGGTACATCATTAGGGTATTTATTTAAGATCTTTTTGGTTTTGTAATGCAGGCTCTTAGAATATCAATTCCCTCTTAGGGCTACCTTCATTGCATCCTATAGATTTCAGTGTGTTGTGTTTTTATATTCATTCAATTCTAGTAATTATTAAGTTTCTTCCTTGATTTCTTCAATTAACTATTCATAGCCAGTAATGCATTGTTTAATCTCCTTGAATTTGTGTACTTCTGAAGTATTTCTTCCTGTGATTTCTAGATCTGTTCTGCTATGATCAGATAAAATGCAGAAAGCTATTTAGATTCTTCTATGTTAGTTGAGATTTGCTTTGCTTCTTAATATGTGATCTATTTTAGAGTAAGTCCTATGAGGTCAGGCATGGTGGCGCATGCCTTTAATAACAGGCAGAGGCAGGCAGATCTCTGGGAATTCAAGGCAAGCCTGGTCTACATAGTGATTTCCAGGCCAGGTGGGGCTACAGGGAGATCCTGTTTCAAAGAGCCTTAAAAAATAGAGTAAGTTCTATGGACTTCTGAGAATGGGCATTCTGTAGTTTCTGGGTCAGTTTTTTGCCCAGATGATCTGTCTCTTGGTGAGAGTGGGATAGTGATATCACCCATTATTATTGTGTTGGAGTCAATTTGTGACTTTATGTCTATTAGTATATGTTTTATAAAATTGGAAGTGCCAGTGTTTGGTTTTCAGAAATGTAATGTTCTCTTGATGGATTGTTATCTTAATTTGTGTAAAATGGCCTACTTTATCTCTTTTGAGTAGTTTTAAAGTTCATTTTGTTAGGTATTAGGATAGTGACAACTGGTTGTTTCCTGGTTCCATTTGTTTAAAATACCTTTGCCTATTTTTCAGTAGTAGTCTGTATTTGATGATCAAGTGTGTTTCTTGGAGGCAGCAAAAAAGAAGAATCCTGTTTTCTGATCCAATCTTCTAGACTGTGCCTTTTGATTGGGGAATTGAAGCCTTAATATTCAGTTATTACTGAAAGGTGCATTTTAATGTCTGTCATTTTGTAGCATTTGTTGTTTTCTTAGCCCTCTTTTGCTAAACAACTCTCCTGGTGCCATTCATTTTTCCCTCTCACCTTCTTGGATGTGTTTCCTTCTCTTCAGTCTGCAGTGTTCTTTCCATTATCTTCGGTGGAGCTGGTTTAGTGGTCATAAATCCCTTTGGCCTGTTTTTTATTATGGGACCATTTACTTTCTTCAGTCTTGGTATATAGTTTTATTGTGCATAGTAGACTGAGTTGGCAGCTATATTCTTTCAGAACTTGAAATACATCCTTAGAAGCCGTTCTAGACTTAGAGTTTCTATTGAAAAACCAGCTGCTATTCTAATGGGCCTGCATTTGTAAAACTCACCCCTTTTCTCTAGCAGCTTTCAATACACTTTCTTTGTTTTGTATGTTTAGTGTTTCTTATAGTTTGCTTCTTTGCTGCTGTGATAAAACACTGACCAAAAGTAACTAGGAGAGGAAAACGGTTATTTCAGTTTCCCAGGTCACAATCCATCACCGAGAAAATCAGGGCAGGAACTCAAGGTAGGAACCTGGAGGCAGGAACTGAGGTAAAGACTGTGGAAGGATGCTGCTTACTGCCTTGCTTTCCCTTGGCTTACTCAGCTCCTTCTTAAATAGCCCAGGCCTACCTGCACAGGGATGATACCATCCACAGTGGGCTGGTCCCTCCTACATCAATTGGCAATTAAGAAAAAGCCTCACAGATAAGACTACAGACTAAACCAATGGACAAAATTCCTTAACCAAGGTTTCCTCTTCCCAGGCAGCTCTAATTTATGTCAAATTGACAAAAACTAACCAGCACAGTGTAGTATATAGTAATACTATAGTATTAGAGAGTTTCTTTTCTGGTAATGTCTATTTAGTGTTCTTTTTCCCTCTTGTACCTAGATGGATGTCTTTTTCTCTAGATTTTGGAAATTTTCTTCTATGATTTTATTGAAAATATTTTTTATGACTTTGGCATGGAATTCTTCTCCTTCTTCAATGCCCATAATTCATAGGGTTTTGTTTTATGGCATCTCAAAGATCTCACATCTTCTGTTCATGTATTAAAAAAAAAACCCTCCCCCCAACCTCCAAAAAAGTGGACAGTCCTTAGGGAACAACATACAAGTTGTCCTCCAGCCTTCATATGTACCCACATATACATGTACACTCACATACAATAAATTTAAAAAATAACTTAAAAAGTATTTTTAAAAATAAAGGCCTTAAATTATAACCT
>NW_008360327.1:3674121-3709260 GCF_000622305.1 Nannospalax galili
CAGTAAATTTCCAATGGTTTTTCACCAACCCATAAATTTGGCTAACCTCCCCCCCCCAAAAAAAAACAAAAACCCTCATCTTTGGATCTAGAAACTGTTATAGTAAGTGAAGTAACATAGACTCAGAAAAACAAAAGATGTATGTTCTCCCTCATTTGTGGTTACTAGAACCAAATCCTTTTATATTCTATGTTCTTTTAATAAGATGATGCTGTATAGCAGTCTTCTGTGTGAAGTAAACCATCATCACGGCTTCAGCTGTGCCTGCTTGCTAAACATCATCACAATTGGGCTTGTTGAAGGTTGTGCTCCTTCATTAAAGGAGAGGCAAGCAGAGTCAGTGGACCCTCACTGGAGTATCCAGCCACTCTTCCCAGCCAACTGTGTGTAATTTGGCCCTAATAACACATGATCTCCTGGATTTGGGGAGGACTAAAGTATATAACCTGGGGAAGGCTGAAGTATATAACCTGGGGAAGGCTAGGAAGAGAAGGCTTGATCCAGGCTGGGTAAAGGCTTTCCAGTGTGCATACCCTCAGGTCACTCATACACCTCAGCAACCCCTCAGTCATCTCTGTAAGTAAGCTCAGTAAATCATTGGTTCCCCAGGAAAACTTAAATCAAACATTGGTTTGACACTAGAACCTTAAAAGGGGATAAGCATTGCTTTGTATCCCCAGGAAAAGAATTCTCACAACAGATGGAAAATTTGTTAATGTTATTCGGTCTCATAATTATTAAAAAAGAAAATAAGAATGTAAAAGATGTTAAAAGGATATGGGAATGGAGATATTTTCCAAAATAGAAAAAATGAGAAAGCCTAAGCAAGTGATGAGGGTCTGTGTAGGTTTGCTATGATATATAAAGGATGAGACAAAAATAATATACACATAATCTTAAAATTTCTAAGATCATAGTTTAATCAAGTAGTTTAAGGAACAAAATATATGAATGTCTATCAAGATTTATCTGAGAATGTTTGGTTTTTACCCAAGCCTTATCTACATAGCACATGGTAATTAAAAGTACCAGACTGGTGGAACTAACCTTCTTGAATGTTTAACAGCCATACTTTGAGGCCTATACTAATCTGGTCAGAGGAACTTAAAGGACAGTATTTTGCCCCTTGCCCTCCAAGGTCGATTAAGTTCCAGGGGACTATGGAGCATCTCTCAAAATGTCCTATAAGTCACCTGTCCTCCTGTTCAGGGAGGCCGTGGAGACCCCACCGGATGGACTTGAACCAGTGTCCAGTCTACAAAGAGGAGGGTCAACTCAGAGGAAACATTTCCTTGATGCTTCCAAGTGAAGCCAGCCACACTCAAGCAGAAACTTTGACTTATCTTCACATAATGGAACTGGTGAAAGAAGGGAGCCAGGGGCTCCCCTCAAGCCCTGAGAAACAGATCCTCAAACAACCTTAAGAGTAAAAATAAATTGGTTTATTTGGGCCAACTGTATGGTCTTAAACACCCAAAAGGAAAGTATAACCAAAGATTAAAGTGATCAGTATATTTCTTTTTTTTTTCTGTCTTTTTGAGATCAGTATATTTCTTTATGAGTTAGAGGGATTACACTTTGCAGACATTAGGATTAAGTCCATATAAAATGTTATTTAGACAATTATTTCTCATTGATGATTTTGTTTCTAAGCAGAAAGTGCTGCTCAGATGTAAGATATCAAATCTTGGTCTGCAATATTGTTGCGCCCACCTGTAGCTAAGGGAGTCAACCCACTATTGTTCTAAAATGGTGGATAACTTTGTTTTCTCCCCCTATCTAGAAGCCTTTGTGAGGGAACTGACATTGATTCTAGCCACTCCAACAGCTGTCAAAGCATCTGAAAACAAATCTTGAGTTCAGCCTTGTTAGACAAAAGGAAAATGAGGAGGAACCCAATAGAGGGATGCTTTTGGAAGATCTTGTCAAGAAATTCTAATGGACTCTCTATGAGCATCTGAAATTTGCTCTGTTCTGACTTTTTTCTGGTTCCCTGTCTAGAACTTGTAATGTTATTTACTTTACTTCTCCTTCACATCCCTATTCACCAGTCAAGGACTTTCTTTTCTCCTTACAGATAAGAGTTATGCAATTTGGGAGTCTTTCAGATAGACCTACTGAAGGGGACTCCAGTTGCCTCACCCTGCATCCCTGCTTAGCATGGAAGAAGCCAGAGTGGCCTGTGTCCCGAGTCCCTATCGGCAATTTGGGTACCTCTTCAGAGGATCGTGTGATAAGAATAGGCGGTAGGAATTGGCTAGGCAGTTAGGGTTAAAAAAAACACCCCAAAGAAAAGTAGCCATTTTCTTGGCTAAAAATCAAAATGTTCTTGGGCCTCTTAGCAGCATAACTCCATTCCAAAGGCCTAAAATGGCAAAAGTATTTGGGAGCTCTTATATAATCCCTAAAAGATTTTAGGGTTACTTCCTCAGTGGGGGGAATGTTAAAGTAGCAACAAGCCCCATTGAGAAAAGAAAGAAAAAAAGAAAGAGTACACGAAGTTGTTGGAAAAAAAGTGGTGGGGAGATACGGGAAATGTTGGAGGGGAGGGAGTGGGCATGGATTTGATCAAAACACCTTATTGCATGTATGAAATTCTCAATAAAGTTTTTTTTAAAGAAAAAGAATCATCATCTTCTTAGATCAAAAGATTTAATTCCTCTACCATGTTTTCAAGCCCTAATATTTTATTCTTTACATGATCCGTTATATTGGTAATAGTAGTTTCATCTGAGTTATTAGAATTTTCATTTCCAGCTTCACTTCAGTTTGTTTTTCTTTACTACTTGTTTCTTTATTGAATTCTATTTTTGTATTCTTAATTGACTTCCTTAGTTATTGTTAATTCAGCTGTTTGTTGTATTCTCCTGGAATTCATTTAGTTTATTCATGTCCTTGGATTCTTTGAACATGCTTATAATTGTTCTTTTGAATTCTTATGGCTGGTAGTTCGTCTAAGTAGCTTTCATTGGGACCATTACTGTGGGACTGGTAATTTTTGGAGTACATAGTGTCTTGATTTTTACTGTTACTTGTGTTGTTGCACTGGGGCGTACACATCTGGAGCTGGTTTGTTGGTTGAACATTTCTGGAACCCTGAGGTTGAGTGACCAGTGTTTGGTATTCCCTCAGCTTATTTGGTCTTGGCTTAGCTAGATGCTGCCTGAAGATCACTCATAGGGACACCAGGTACCGCTTCATGGGTGGGGGAGCAGATGTGATCCCTGCATGACTAGGAATGGTATAGCCTCTGACCTTACTGAGTGGGTCTGTGGAGTATGAAAGCATTAGGGACAGTACTTCAAACAGCCTCTGACCTCAGGATCTATAGTGTGTGAAGGCCAGGACCACATGCTGAGGTTGTGGGTTGTGAATCTATGACCTCACATGGGGCTGATCTGAGTCTGTGCAGGTACCAGTTGGTGCTTGGAAGTAGATTAGGGGTTGGGGGGGTCCTAAGTCATGAGTCTCTAACCTGACACAGTGTCAGAGTCCCCACAGGTCCTAGCAGAAGCCTGTTGATTGGTGAGGGGATAGGTTTGTGTGCTGATTTGGGTTCTTGTGGGTCTTAGCAGAAGCTTGGAGACAGGAGACAGGCTAGGGTTGTGGGTTGTGGGTCTTTGACTTCATACAGGTTCAGTTAGAGTCCCCACAGGTCCTGGAAGGAGGCTGGAGGTGGGTGAGAGAACAGGGTCAAGGATTACAGCTCTCTGATCTCACGTTGGTGGGTGGAGTCCCCACAGGTCCTGGCATGAAGTCTGGAGTTGGGCAAGGGGATAGATTCATGGGTTGTAGCTCTATGACTTCACATTAGAACAGTCAGAATTCCTGTGAGGAGGAGCTTGGAGATGGATGAGGATAGGGTTATGGGTTGCAGCTCTCTGACTTTATACTGTTGGGTCCAAGTCCTGTGGGCCCTGGCATGAGTCTTGAGGCAGGTGAGAGAATTGGGTCATTGCTTGTTGCTTCTTGCCTTTCTATTGTAGAGATATTTCACCTCCTTGGCTAGGCATTTTATCTTATTATTTTGAAGCTATTGTGTATGTAACTTTTTAATCTAATTTTTTTCTTAGGCAGTTCATTGTTGATAAATAGAAAAGCTACTATTTATTTGTATGCTAAATAGTAGTTTGTATGATAAAATGTTGATTTATATCCTACTATTTTGCTGAAAGTATTTATCAGGTCCACTTTTCTAGTGGGGTTTTCCAAGTATAGAAGCATGTCATCTGCAAAGAGGGTAATTTTATTTACTCTTTTCCTGTTTGTAGCCCTTTCCTTCTCTCTGCTATCTTATTGCTCTAGCTAAGTCCTTGAACATTACGTTGAATAAGGGTGGAAAAGAGAGGGCACCATGTCTATTTCCAGATTTTAGAGGAAATGGTCTCAGTTTTTTGCCATATGCTGCAATACTGGCTATGTGTTTGTCATATAGCTACTGTTATGTTGATGTGTATTGCTTCTATTCCTGGTTCCTTTGGGGATTTAACCATGAAGGACGTTGAACCTTTTCAAAAGCTTTTTCTGTACCTATTGAGATGATATGAATTTTTTTCGTCCTTAGGTCTACTTATGTGCTGAAGTAGACATTGATTTGCAGATGCTGAGCCATCCCTGTAATGAAACCAATTTAGTCACAGTACGTGATCTTAACGAATTTTTGAATTTAGTTTGTAAGGATTTTATTGAGAATTGCTGCACCTATTCCTATTGGGAAAATTGGTCTATATTATTATTTTTGTTGTGCCTTTATCTGGTTTTGGTATCAGGGTAATGCTGAATTCATAAAATGGGTTTGCTAGTGTCTTTCTTATTTTATGGAACAGTTTGAGGAACACCGATGTTAACTCTTTCTTAAATGTTAAATAAAATTCAACAGTGAGTCCTGGCCTTTTTTGGAAGGGGGACTTTTTTTTTTACAGTTTCAATATTATTGATTGCTATGGATGTGGTTATGTTTTTATATTCTTTTGATTTAATTTTGGTACACATATGTAGCTAGGAATTTATCCATTTCCCCTTGATTTTCCAGCTTTAAAAAACATTTTATTTATTTTTATTTTACTTTATTTTTTATTGAATTTTTTGTGTATTTCATACAGAACAACTCAGTACAGCTTTCAAAGTATTTTCTAATGGTTCTCCGAACTTCATTGGAATGTGTAACAATTTCCATTTCATCTCTGATTTTATTAATTTTGCCGTTCGCTATCCTTTTTAGTTACTTTGGCTAGGGAGCTTGTCAATTTTATTTTCCAAAAACCAACTGCCAACTCTGATTGATTTCATATATTGTTTTGTAAATTCCATTTAATTAATTTCTGCTTTGATTTTCATTAATTTTTAAAAGATTTTATTTTGGGGGCTGGAGAGATGGCTCAGTGGATAAAAGCACTGACTGCTCTTGCAGAGGACCCGGGTTCAATTCCCAGCACCCACATTACGGCTACTTACTGTCCTTAACTCCAATTCCAGGGGAATCCGACACCCTCTCCTGATCTCTGCGGCATTGCATGACACAGGTGCACTCACATACATGCAGGCAGTACACTCATACACATAAAAATAATAAATAAAAAATATTTAAAAAGATTTTATTTTTATTCAATGTGTATGAGTGGTTTTCTTGCATTTCTTGTATGTTTGTAAGTGTACCACATGCATGTCTGGTGTCAAGAGGGCATCAGATCCCCTGGAACTGGAGATAAGGATGGATGTTAGCCACCTTGTGGGTACTAGGAACTGAACCTGGGTCTCCCAGAAGAGCAGTAAGTGCTCTGAATTGCAGACACATTGCTCTACTTTCCATTGATTTCTAGTTTAATTACATAAATTATTTAAATAATTTTCTATTTGTAAGACTTGATTTGTGGCCCAGAATGTGGACTATTTTAGAGAAGATTTAATTTGCTACTGAGAAAAATGTGTACTATGTATCTGTTGGCCAGTATATTCTCTATGCATCTGTTAAATCCATTTAATCTAGCTTAACTGAGCTTTCTTTCTTGAGTTTTAGTTTAGATGACCTATCTAGAGATGAAAGTGGCATATTGAAACCAACTGCTCATAATATAGCAGGACTTATCTGACCTTTTATGGCCATTTTGTTTTATGAAATTGGAATCCTCAGTGTTTGGTGCATACATATTTACAATTGTTATATCTTTTTGATGAATTTTTCCTTTTATTAATATATACTGGCCTTCTTTATCTCTTTGACTAATTTTGGTTTGAAGTCTACTTTATCGGGTGTCAGAATAATTACGAGACTCTGTCTTTGGTTTCTTTGAAAGAAGAAAGAAGAGGTCACTGGGATGCTCTTCCTTAAACTCTGTTGCCTGGCTGGCTGTCACCTTCCCTTATTACCACTGTTGTATTTCCTGGTTTCCTTTTCAGTTCCCTTCATAAAGTTTTGAGAACAGTGACCATGGCTTTCTTGTTCACTATTGTAATTCTAGTTAGTATTATATAATAATTAATTATTCAGTGCTTACCTGTCAATGAATGAATGAGTGATATCAGTGAGGAGAATTATTAAATAAGAAATGCAAAAATCAAGAGTCAGAAGTCATGAGTGTGGACAAGTATGTTTTGTTCCTAAAGGTGGGTATAGTGAGGAAGTCAAATCCTTGTAAATACAGGACTAGATAAGGCCCATTAATTAGCTGCTTGATTTAAATGGCTTGGTAACTAACCCTTGAATTTCATTGTATAAGGTCCACAGCAGAGTTTTTCTTGATACCAGTTCCTGACCCTGGAATCTAGTGCTGAAGAATTCTGCCTGCTTGCCTCCATCTCCAAGCTTTAGTGTTCAACCTGCTACCCAATCAGATGGCTACACGCTAGCTTAGCTATATTAGCAACTACCACATTAACACTAGATGTGTTAGGTCAGTGGTTGGAGAAGTCTTCCCTTTTAGATGACCTTGTGCATGTCTTTTCCAATCTACGTTAGTTGGTAGTTGAATTTTAAGTGCTATGAAAGCAGACTATACTTATTTTTCTTTCTGTTTTTCTCACTCTTGTTTCTTCATTCTTTCCTTCTTTCTAAGACAGAGTTTCACTCTGTAGCCCAGGCTTGCCTCAGTCTCACTGAAATTCTCTTGCCTCATCCTCCTAAGTCCTAGATTATAGGCATGAGACACCATGACCAGCTTCCCTTTCTTTAAAAGTCTATTATTTATTATATTCACTTACTGAGACTAAAGTTCCTTCAGACTCTGCCTTGCTGGTTGTTTTAGCAAGTGAGACTCTGCAGCCCTGAAACTACAAGCTCTTCTGAGATGAAGTTCCAAAGATCAAAGCCTTTTGGAAAGAATTTAGGCAGAAAAACATTCCTGTGTATAGAACATTATTCTAACTGGGTGTAGTGGCACATGCCTTTAATCCCAGCATTTGGGCGCAAAATCTCTGTGAGTTTGAGGCCAGCCTGGCCTACATAGCAAGTTCCAGGACAGCTAGGGCAACAGGGAGACACTGCCTAAAAAAAAAGTTTGTGAGATGCCCTCTTGTAAATTCCTGATCTCTTGGGAACTCACTCTCTATAATTGAGTACTGTCAGAATCTTAGTCTATTTTGTGTCACCATAACAGAATACCAGGAGCTGGATAATGGAGAATTTTTTTTTCACAGTTTGAGAGGCTGGGAAGTCCAAAATCAAGGCTGTATCAGCAGGAGGGGAAAGGAAGGACAGAGAGAGGTTGGGGGGGGTGGGAGGAGAGAAACTCATCCTCCTTTTGTCGGGAATCCACTCCAATGGTAATTAGCCTACTCCCTGTGAAAAAGGCATTAATCCATTTGTCATGGTAGAATCCTCATGACTAATCTCTTAAAGGTCCCACCTCTCAATCTTGTTGTGTTGGGGATTAACTTTCTAACAGAAATGATTTGGAGAAGACATTCAAACCATAGCAGTGGATAACATGCAAATTGATGCCCATACCTTATAAAAGTTTATAGTATCTAGGGACTCAGGATGTTTTATCTTTCCTCTCTTAGGCAAAAGGGGGTTGTCCATGGCCAAATCATACTGGAAATTTTTGTATATAGATAGGAGAGATTTTGTTGCAACAGAGGCCATTTCCATGGAGCATCCTATCGTCAACCCTTTTGTTTTCTGTTTGGGATTCTTTGAAACTTATCCCTGACACTTGTTGAAGGACATTTTCATTCTCAGCATATTTTTTTGAAGTATGCTAATCATAGTAAAGGGAGTTGAGAGAGAAGCACTTTCAGGGGCAGAGACAAGCAGGGCTGGGGCATCACCCCATGATACACATTCTGAGAAGTGGTTTTCCTAGGGTTGGCTCCAATGGGGGTACCCTGGACTTACGGTTTTCCCGACATTCACCTTACAGGGTTGGGAGCATGTCCTGAACACGTGTAACTGTCCCCAGTAACTCATTCTCATCCTTGAGTTGGGAGAACAAAGGGTAGCTGAGAAGATGCCCAAAGGGTTGGAGTTGTCAATCTGAAATCAAACAGGGTTTGACCGACTACTCATCTGATGTTATTATCAAATACAGGAGAAGAATAAGGATTCCGTTACTTGAGTTTTTAGGGTTAAGGCCTGGGCTCTGGTAATCTTAATAAATTAGACGTACCCACTTATGCCAATCAAACAGACAAGTAATAGTGAAAGGCAAAGAAAGGAGATATATTTAATATAGATACATGGGGAAGAGGAACAAATGAACAGGTCCAATGGACCTGAAGTCCATCTTAGGGGTACTGACATAAGGTTGAGGTTCAAATAGATGGTAAGAAGTACACATAACTAAGCAGTCCTGGTCAAGGTATGGTCCTGCCCATCACTGTCCCGGCATCAGTCTATCCTGCAAGGTGGTCCAATAAGTTGCTAGAACTGTGTGAAATCACTTCCTGGAAGGCAAGTTTCTCCTCCGGCTAGCATCGGGCGTCAGCTTTTCCCTTCCTCCAGCATGAACTTCCTGGGGAAAAATTTCTTTTTAGTATTCCATTTTATGTGTATGAATGTTTTTTAAATGAATAAAGCATTTCTTTTTTATTATAAACCTATTCAGAAAGAACTGGTACATGCATACACCTAAGTGTGTAAATTCTATTCCTTTCTTCCTAAAGTCTTAGAGCATGGTCTTATCAAGTTCTCTATGCTGCTCCACCAGAAATAAAATTAAGGTGTGTGTGTGTGTGTGTGTGTGTGTGTGTGTGTGTGTATGTGTGTCTGTGTGTGAATTCTTGTCTAATCTTTGCTTGTCTTTAAGTTCTTTCTTATTAGCATTAACTCTAATGATATTATGGAAAAGTGTATTTTCAATAGTATTCCATAGGGCTTTCTTTTAAGTCATTGTATAGGATTGAGTTGTGGTTTATGGCTTTCTATTGTTAATTTCCTCAGAACACTGAGGCTTTCTTCAATTTCATTTATTTTGAAACATATACATATGTGGAAACATATGAGGAAATTTGTTACTCAGATTCAAATGGGAAGTGTAGGAATGTTTTACCTGTATGTATGTAAGTACACCACATATATGCAGCACCCAGGGAGGCCAGAAGAAGGCATTGGATTCCTAGGATCTGGAGTTACCTACAGTTGTTAGCTGTCATGTGGGTGCTGGAACTGAACCCAGGTCTTCTGGAAAAGCAGTCAGTGTTCCTAACAGCTGAGCCATCTCTCCAGTCCCTCTTGAGGGAATTTTAATTCTTTGGAGTCCATTGTCTCAATAGTTGGTAGCCAAAGGGATGGCTCAAGTGTCTCTCTCTTTAGAATATTTTCTTTCTCTTGCCAAGACAGTTATCATTCTAACACAGGAATATAAGTGATACATAATTATGCATGTGATTGTTCATATCTGTAATAACTGTAAAAGATGCAGTAGACCAAACTGAGCAGTGAGTATAATTTATTCACGTTTACATAGAAATTTGTTATACAGACAATAGCAAAAAAATACAAATGATCCCTAAGAGTTTTCACTAAACTTTAGGATAATACTTAGTAACAAAAATAGCTGAAGAGATTAATATTATATAAATAAACAACATAGAAGGCTTTAGCATGTTTCCCTTGGCAGATCTGCCTGAGCCCGTGGTGAGGAGTGCTGCCATTGGCGTGTGAGGGCTCCGTTTCTGAAGATGGCCTTGGCTGCATGCTAGAGGCTTTGGTCCGCTCTGCTAAGGTCCAGATTCTTCAATCCTGGGGGTCTTTGCTTATATTTTACCTTTTGTTTTCCCCAACTCTTACTTTACAAATTCTATAACAGGAAGATTTCAATTCCAACACCAAAAATTCAGGTTTTCCATGGGGCAACCAGGGAATCTATGACAGTTGCAAATCCGTGGTTTCAAAAGGCTTTCATCATATGGTTTAAGATAGTTCTTACTTTATGTTTTCTTAAGAGGGAGAAGTAAATATCTCTGTAAAGTATTTACAGGTTTACCTACTGCTGGGCTCCTCTCTATCCATTCAGCAAATGAAGGATTGTACACTGAGAACTGATCATTGAAAGAGTAAAGAAAAGTGCTTCATTTTTGTTTGTTTGGGGTGTTTTGCTTTTTGAGACAAGGCCATCCAGGATAGCCCAGGCTGGCCTTGAACTCATGGTCTTCCTGCTTCAGCCTTCTGAGTCCTAGGACTGTAGGCAAGAACCAACACACCCAACAGGAAAAAATCTTTAGCATTTAAAATTTTCACTTTCGTGAATGACCTTCCAAATATTAAACTTAAATGGATTGAGGTGGTAGATGATGAGTGAAATGTTCTACTGTCCACTTCAAGTTTGGTCATAAAATTTTTACAGAAATTACAACTTTTAAATTAAAAAATTAAGAAAAACTGGAGAATTCCTTACCTGTACAACTTTCTGGTTGTCCCAATACCATTGGTTTCTGAGAGAGAATATTGTTAGTGTACAGAAAATAATGATTTATAAAAAAAGAAGCTAAAGAACTTCTAAAAAGAGCAACTATAAGCAATGTTACTTTAACTGCAACTATTTATAATATATCCTCAAATTAATTAAAGATATGGCTTTAAAGGGCTCTTGAGGTTGGATGAAGTTTCTAGGTATTCAAAGCACTTTTAAAAATCAACATATAGGCACAGCATGATGGTGCATGCCTTTGGTCCCAGCACTTGGGAGAGAGGCAGGCCTGATCTCCACGGCAGGTTCCAGGTAAGCTAGGGCTATAGGGAGACCCTATCTCAAAAAAAAAAAAAAAAGTTGGGCGGGCATGGTGGTATACGCTTTTAGTCCCAGCAGGATCTCTGTGAGTTCTAAGCCAGTCTGATCTACATAGGGAATTCCAGGCAAGCTAGGGGTACATATTGAGACCCAGTCTATAAAAGAAAAGAAAAACCAGAAACCATAAAAAACTAACAATATAGGAATTAAAGCAAGACAACTATGGTGAGTAGTTCGTACACAAAAAAATTATGTGTAGGAACTGGTTAAAACCCTCACCATTTCTACTAAAAGAGAATATCACACACATGCTAGGCAGTGCAGAGGTCACTCCACTGGCGAGCTGGGGACAGGCGAGCCTGTCTCCCTGCAGTGTTGGTCACAGTTGCTATGTGTAACCTGCATTGATTGGAAAAGCAAACTGCTTATCTGAGACTTCTTGGTTGGCTTTGTTTCTGTAGCTGTGAATTATAAATAGCTTAGTTCATTTACAGAGCTTAATTTTTTAATACTGACATCAATAATGGCAATAAATAACTGTAATTGTTCTGCTTTCATTCCCTCTTTCTGTTGGAAGATTTTGACTTTATAAGCACATGACTTAGTGCACCCTCCATTAGGGTTTAAATTCGATTCCAAAGAGTATCACTTGGATGTGGCTACCATATTTTTGAGGATATTTCTGGAGTCAAAAAGAAAAATAAAAATCGAGAAAAACAACAGGTTGCTGATAACATGCAAGTTCTTAGTGTACGACAGTCGCTGAGACCCTGGAAGCCACCTGAGCTGTACTTAGAAATGACTTGTGACCATGGCTATGGGAGGGGTCGCTCTTACAGAGGGCCTTCAACCATCCTTTTCTTGTTCTGCAGGAAGAAGACACGGTTCTCTTCAGGGTAAGTGACTTTACTGAGGGGCATCCTGCAGATATTGGAGTTGTTCGTGGTCATCAAGAGGAACAGCAATGTGGCCAAACAGAATGGCCAAGTACAAGATTGTAGTCCAATCTGTGGAAAAAGAAACAAGTCACACGTTTGAAGTCCCATCTGAAAGCTAGCCCCCATAAAGGTATACTCTGAACTCTGACCTTAGGGGGTGAGTCAGTCAGGGCACTGCTGCGGATTCTGCTTATGCCCATAGAATTTTGGTTTGTGATCTCAGGACACAGAATTTGAAATGTTTTCCCTTGTCTTTTATAGGGGTTAATTATGTCTCTTTTGCATGTCTTTCCCTCTTTCTCAGATTCAGATTTCCTATACAGGATGTACTAGGATGACACATGACACACAAGATGATACTTAGCAAATTGTGAACATCCTCTGACCATTCATCTTGTAATCTAGTTTAAGGCAAGCCTCAGCTACATAATGAGTTTGAGGCCAGCTTGAGCTAAGAAGGAGAAAGAATGGCAGGAGGGAGTTAATGAGCAAAGATTTTGCCTAGTAAATATTACAGCGAGGACCTTGGTCTGAGAAGTCTTATTGATGACTAGCTGGGAGGGTGGTGAAGACTAGAGATATGAAAATATTAGGTTGGATCTGAAACAAAAATACCTGGTTTGTCAATTATCGTTATCTGCCCTTTTCCAATTTCTCAGCTACTACAAGGGCCTGATTTTCTTAATAAGTAAAATATATTCTGAAATCAACTTCTTGACATTCAGAGTTAGACTGTGATGATATGTTATCAAGTTATTGATAAAGCTATTATCAAAGTTATTCTTTAAACCAAGCAATCTGATATCTGTGACAAGCCTGGTGGTTCTAGTTTGGACTAGAGCTTGCTGTGATGTCAGAGGGAGGGAATGTCTAAAAGCCTAGCACAAGGGAGGCAATGGTGAGCATGCTCATGAGTCCTGTCATCAGACACTGCCCAGGTGGGGTTCAGTGGGGCTCTGTATCACTGACAGCTGACCAATCATGCCAAGGACAAAATGAGTCTGAAGAAAACTCACCCCAGCCATTAGGTGTGCCATAGAGGCTCCGAGGTAGGCAGTGAACAGGGCTACAAAAAGAGGAAAGAACAGCATTTGTAGATGTGTTTCTCATCACAAGAAAGGAGGTCTTCCAGTATCAGCCTCCTGGCCTGTGCACTTTTGCATTCTACCTGCTAGTCTAGCACCCCAGTTCCCTAGTTATAAATATCAGTTCAGAGTCAGAAGTTCTAGATTCAAATCCTGCCCCAGCCCTGCAGAGTGCACTGGTCTTTGTTCTGTGTTCTATCTCTTCATTGTACAATAGAAGTAATGTGACAGTCTCTCACAGGGCTAGGGTGAGTGTGAAAGGAAATAACACCTATGTTCAGCACACAGTAAGTGTTCAATTAAAGTAGTTTTGTGATACAATTTTTTCATTGTTATAGCTAACACTTTAGGGAAAGGCTTTCTATGGTTAATAAACTGCCATATTGTTTTATCCAAACGTAACTGAATTTAAGTGGATTTGTGGATGTTTCTGGAGACAGCCTGGTTTCTATACAATCTCACTGCACTAGGCTTCTCATATTAATGGTTTGAATTCATAGCTACAAAAATGATAGAATAAAAAAAGGTAACAGCTCAGAGCCTAGCAGAAACTGAAAATACCTTTGAGACCCTCCTTATGATAACATCTTTTAAAATACTATAAGGTGGGTATATGAGTTAATTAACACCTAATTTCTAAAAAATATTTTATTATTTTTATTTTATGTGTATAAATGTATTGCCTGCATGTATGTGAGTGCACTTGTGTCATGCAATGCCACGGAGGTCAGAAGAGGGCTTCGGATTCCCCCAGAACTGGAGTTAAGGACGGTTCGTAGCCGCCATGTGTCTGCTGGGAATCGAACCCGGGTCCTCTGCAAGAGTAGTCAGTGCTCTTGACTGCTGAGCCATCTCTCCAGCCCCTAACACCTAATGTTTTTATTTACTTTGGAACAAAACATATTGCAGAGTTTTTGTTAACCATATATGTGGCTTTTACATGTAAAACAACAGAAAAAGAGATATCAGCTAGCCAGTCATCAATTCCTTAGTTCTGGTTGAGGAGGAGGTTCAGGTGCGGGAAGATGTTTTCAGATTTCCCAGGGTCAAATTGAATGACTTTCCTCTAATGTCCACATAGACATTTGGGCCACTGTTAGTCACTCAAGAAACAAACAAACAAATAAACAAAAAATCACATGAGCTTTCTTGGGACTTGGGGGTTTGGCAGAAATGATGACAGGGATTCTCAGATCCTCATTTATGATACTACAGTCTTGCCCTTTGATCAATATTTTGTCTTTTTTCCCTCTGGTGTTTCTTAAATATATAATGAATCCTTTCACATCTGAGTCTCTCATACTAATTAGAAAGGCTAATCTTTAGAAATAGTTTTGATTTAAAATCCCAACTCTGCCCTTTAATTTGTTATATGACAAATGAATCCCTTAGGATTCATTTTGTTTTGGTTCAGTGGGTGTTATTGTTGTTATTTGGAACTTAAAGATTTGCTTTAGAGAGGCAGGTGGTGAATTTCAAATGAAAACACGTCCATAACGGGCAGCCATGGGCCCTTCCCTTTTACCAGGGCACCAAAGAGACCACTCTGAGCAGAGGGGTGCTCGTGGTTTCATCAATTTCATTTATTTTCAAGAGGTAACTCATTCATTCAGCATCTATTCCACATCTTTGCTATGTACCAGCTGCATTCTGCCCTGCTCTCTTGAGTACCAGCTTTGTACTTCCTCTGTACACTAGACATTATTGCCTCTTATCTCCCCTAGAGGTCCAATGCACTTCTAAAGCATGCTTCTGGAACCCTTATGTTTCATACTGTTATCCTGTTTTGGAGTTATCTCTAAGTTCAAGTTGCTTTCCTCTCCAAAGTGAGAGTGTCAGACTAATAAATGGAAGGTTGCCCATCCATTAAGATTTTCGGAGCACGACTGGGAATGGCTTACATCAGGGGAAGCTTCTAAACACTGCAGTTGAATGGAGGCAATTTCCTGACAGCATTAGAAAGACCCTTATCCCCTGAAGGGAGCCTGAACTTCATGGACCATGTCTCTCTTGAAGAACTGCCATATTTGAGTCCTACTCTAGTAACCTAGTTATTGATAAGAGTAATGGAATGTGTTTACAGCTACCATGGATAACCTAACAAATCCAAATATTATTTGGGCATCCAAGTTCTGATTGAGATGCAAGAGAGGCATCTCTATCAGATGCTGTCAAAGGTTCTTGAGGCTTCCTTTTGATAAAGACATTTGGAATGAATAAAAGAACAGCTTTGTAATCAATGTCTGTTACTTATTTACCTTGGCAGACAAGGTTGGTTTTTTGTTTGGCAGTGGCAGGGCAATGTGGGCAAGCTGAAACTTGCTGTGACATTTTACATGAAAGGCTTACTTTGCAAGAGGGACTGGAGGTCTGTCTCAAAACTTCATGTGCAAAGATTACGGAGTCTTCTAGAACCCATTGGAGATGGAATTGGCATTTCCATACTCTGTCAGCAGTGGAAGAAGCCCCTATAGCCTTCCTCAATATCTGTGGACATTATAATTGCCATTCCCTTTAAACCATCAATTTTGCTTCCAGAAGTATGTTAAAGAAATACTTGTATAATTCACACAAGGACATTTACAGCAAAAGTGTTCATTGAATCAGTGTTTGAAATTGTACTACTACTATTATTACAATAAAGAAAGCAATGGAAATATTCCCTGGGGAAACACTTGCTCCATCCTTTTCTATAGCCTGCCAAGACAAATTCTGCTTGACCTTCGAGGATATATGGTCAGGCTGTCCCCATACTGCGCTGTACCATCTTTTCCACTAAATAGGACTGCCCCTCCTGTGCTACGGCTTACAGAAAAGCCACCTTCTCCAGGTCGTACTTTCTGATAATTCTAACTGTAACTTCCCATCAGCAGATCCTGTCCTGAAGATTTCTCCTGGTTCTGATACAGACCTTTCAGTATCCCTAAATTCCTTCTTTCACGCCCCTGGCTTCTACCTTCCACTCTAGTGCTCTCTGTGCTCAGGAATCACATGCAAACCAAAGCCTCTAGCCCTCTGATCTCTTCCTAGTACCCATCTAGATTATACCATGAATATTTAAATAGACTTAATGTATTTTTTGCTACTGCTTGCACAGAAAAGAAAAGCATGCACTCCAGATACAAGTTTGAGGCCGATCTCAGAGTAAAGCTGGAGAGTGGGGCATGAGCAATTCTGGGTTAGTTGAGTTCGGTGGCCACAGCATCTGGCCATAGTCTTGCTTGCCTTGCCCTGAACTTGTGAAAGATAAAGAATAGAGGCAGGTTTTGGCAGAGCTCTGAGCTCTAAGCTGAGTAACTGCAAAGAAAGTGACAGAATGACAACTAAATGGCACACACAGCCACTTGAGTTCTGTCAGCCTTGCTATAGCATACATCAAAGCTGAACAGTACCTACAAACCCCTTGTCTCATCTCAACTCCTGCCAGGCCAGGGATTCCATTCTAAATCCTGCCTGAAACATGGTCCACCATTTGACAGCTGGGGTAGATAGCTGGGGTTGAGTCATCTGGTGTGATAAAATAACTTTAGACATATTTCTGTCAGGCCAGAAATAATTTCTCTACATTCTACTTTTTCTTTTTGTCTTTTTGAAGCAGGGTCTCCCTGTAGCCCCAGCTGTCCTGGAACTCACTACATAGACCAGGCTGGCCTTGAACTCACAGAGATCCACCTGCCTCTGCCTCCCAAGTGCTGGGATTACATTCTACTTTTTATCCCTAAGCGAGTGTGTCATTTCCTCCATTCTAGAACATTATCTTTAATTTCTATTTTATTTATTGAACTGGGGATGCTGAAGGATATGGATGAATGTCTGCCCTTCATAATCAGTTTGGGAAATCTGCTAAATTTCATATCAAAGCTCTTGAGGTCCATTTTACCTTAAGGAGTTGCCATAGGATCTGAAAGCGACCACAGGGAAGCATCCCAGGGTAGCAGGAGCAACTCTGGAGGGACACTGGAAATTTGGCTTCTACGTCTGGATCCCCCCTCCCCAACTGGATGTTCTTCAGCACTTTCCTAACCTGAGTAAAATGAGAAGGATGGACTGGAGATTGCTAGGATTTATTTTATCTCTCCAGGCAGGGCCTGAGGAGATTTTTTGTGTGTTTGTGTGTGTGTGTGTGTGTGTGTGTGTGTGTGTGTGTCCAGAAAAGGTTAACAAATCAGTTCTCAGCAGGTGGTCTCCAGGCCACCTTCTTAGAGATCCAGATTCCTCTCTTATCACTAACACTGAATCAGGCTGTGCCTGAAACCCAGCAGCCTGTGTTTTATCCCACATTCTGGGTGCTTCTGGGGTATGCTCAAGTTTGAAAGTTTGAGAACAGAGGGCTTAAAGTGACTCTCAAAGGGCCACATGAAATCCTACCTAGTTTTGGGGGCTTAACAATAAGTACAAGGACACAGGACAAGTCAAGGGTCTATTCCCCAAATACACATCATATAGAATGGCTATCAGGACTCAGCAGATTCTACCTTCACAATAACTAGTAAGGGAAGCAATTTGACTTTAATACTTCCGGAGGACAGACATTACTTTTCCTGCTCACACAGTTAGTTAGCAGGTAGACTCGAACTAGAATTCCAGCTCTAATTCTCATACAGTCCCTTGGCTTTCCCACAATTTTGATTGTATCCTCATAAGCACCCCTCCCTTCAACCCTCTGCATGGGATACTCACCACAGCCAAGAGCTAGGAGGTGGGCCTGCCAGGTGAGTGCTACGAACATTCCACCAATTGCAATGCAGGCCAGAGAACTGTTGAAACCCCAGAGTCCAAAGTAGATGTCTTTAAATGGAGCTGCAAGACTGAGTCCTGTTATGTAAGATGACAGCCATCAGAGTTTCGGAAAAAGGGCAGGATGCTCTAGAATGAATTGTGGGGTCATGGGAAGCATCCTACCAGCTGCTCTTAGTCAGAGACCTCAAGAGTTCTGAACAGAAGGTGTCTGAGACTGCTTACATTGTAGAGCAGATGCTCATGTTAGAAAATGAGTCTTACTCTTACCAGCCACTACTCCCAGCAATGATCCAATGGCAGCATGCAGGCACATGAGTGGGGAGGAAAGCAGGATGGCACATAGGAAAATGCCCCCTGTCCATGGGTTATCACAGCCATATATCTGAGCGACCCCCACTGGCAGGGACTTCAATAGCTGCAATAGAAAGTATAAAAACATGGCCATGTAACCAACAGAACAGAAACCCACAGGACACCTGCAAACTTGTACAATGTGATTTTCTACATAATGTGTTTTATCTTTCAAGATCAGTATTACTGTTTTTAAAATATTTTATTTACTCTTTTTATATTATGTATTTGAGTGGATTGCCAGCAAGTATGTAAGTGCACCCATGTCATGCAATGTCTGGATGTCAGAAGAGGACATCGGATCCCCTGGAACTGGAGTTATGGATAGTTAGTTGTTAGTTGCCATGTGGGTGCTGGGAACCGAACCTGGCCTTCTCTCCAGCCCCATGATCAGTATCACTATGCTTATAATAGAATTAATACAGAAAAAAACTCTCAGCTGTTCCTGAGCCTTATCTCCAGCCCTTCCCCAGTGCACACTGAGCAAGGCTTCTCCAAATCTCTTTCACTGTCTGGTTCTCTCGCTAGTGCTGACACTTGGCCTTGGCCACTGGTTATGCAGACCTGATGCTCCTTCTCCTGAGGGTGGTAGGAACCACAGATTACACTTATCTATCAGTGCTGAAAACGAAGTGGTGCACCTCCATAATATGAAGAAATACTACCACCACTGATTTTTGCTGCTCAGTCTAAGGCCAGAGAACCAAATACAGGTTATCTTACCATAATTTAGAAGCAATTATAAGCAACTTAATGAATCCACAGGACGACATTTATCCTTCTGATAGGAAGTGGAACATGTGCTAATTTAGCAAAAAATATCTTTAGCTTATTCTAGTTATTAACACCTATCAATCAGGTCTCAAAACACAAAAATACCTAGAAAGTTCACAGTTCTGTTTTGTGGTGGAGGCCTAAATTTAGCTAAAGTGTTCATAGAATGAAAATTCTCAGGAAGACACAGGATTTGGCTAAAATTAATAAATAGTATTTCTTTATAATAAAACTTTTGGTTGGGCTAGGATAGACATAATCATGCATGGCATTTCCCCTTTGAGCAAAGTCATTTCCTGAAAAATGATGGCCCTCTATCCTCTCTTGGTGTCTTTTGGCATGGATATAGAAGCAATGACTCTGACTGACAAGTGAAGCCCCTTCTAGACAGTGGTGTGGTCCTTGTTCAGTACACTGGACCACACTGAGGCTGACTCCACTTAAGATGGGCTCTAAATTAATTCTTCCAGCATCGTCATGTCCTCACAAGCTCATTTCCTGTGTGTTTCCTCCACACATGGGAACTTTACATAGGTAAAGGTTGAATAGGCCTTTATCTCTGAACTTATTATTGTAAGTATCCCTTGGGTAGCCAGGGGTGGGAAAGTTGGGTGTGATAGCCAATAATTGAGTTCAGAACAGGAAAAGGTCAACCCTCCCTTTCTCGGGGTCAGCACTATTCTTCATATCCTTCATGATGATGGATTAGTCTAATGTGAACTATCCATTTTAGTAGACACTAGCCACCTGAAATGTGGCAAATGAAGTTGAAAAACAGTTTTAAATTAGCTTACATCTAAATTCAAATAACCACATGGGGCTAAAAGCTGTCATATGAGACAGCACAGTCTTAGACAGATTGCTACAGTTTTATAATGTTATTTTCCATGAGTAGCTGCTTTTCCTTTGAGCGAGTTTCAAATGCCTCCGTTTGCATTCTGGGCCAAAGCTAAAGCAAAGGCTGTGTGAATTCCTCCCATGTTTTTATCTCTCAACAGAGAGGATGGCAAAGGGTTCTCCTAACTTCAGAGTAGAAGAGCCAGTCTTTTGCACACCATAAAAAGATAAGGTTTCTTTGGTTTTCTTTGATTTTAAGTATCTCCTTGTTCTAGTAATTAAGAAACATTTGGCAAGGGGCTGAGATTCAGGTCAGTGGTAGAGCATGTACTTGGCACACATAAGGCTCCTGTGCAATTTTTAGTAACACAAACATATAAACACACAAAACCTTAGACAAATTTACTATATAAACACCAGTAAGAAGAGCTGGAACTTGATTGAGAGAAGCAGGCTTATGAAAGCATGTATTCTCTCTGAGCCCAAATGTGCTAGACAGCTTTAGTTGTCAACTTGACACTCCTGGGATGAAGGAGTCTCAGATGGGGAATTGCCTCCATTGGACTGGCCTGTGGCCATGTCTGTGGGGCATTTTCTTGATTGTTGAGTGATGTGCGAGGGCCCAGCCCACTGTGGTGGTGCCACCCCTGGGCAGGTGGTCCTGTATTGTATAAGAAAGCAGGTTTGGGGGCTGGAGAGATTGCTCAACAGTTAAGAACACTGGCTGTTCTTGCAGAAGACCCGGGTTCGAATCCCAGCACCCACATGGCAGGTAACAACTGTCTGTAACTCCAGTTCCAGGGGATCCGACAGCCTCTTCTGTCCTCACGGGAATTGTATGACATGGGTGCACTTACCTGCATGCAGGCAATACACACATACACATTTAAAAAAAAAAAGCAGGTTTGAGCAGGGGCCAGGGGAGCAAGCCAGTAAGCAGCATTCCTCCATGGACTGTGCTTAAGCTCCTGCCTCCAGGTTCCTGCCTTGGGTTCCTACCTTGGGCTCCCTCAGTGATGAACTGTGACCCAGGAGATGTAAACGAAATAAAACCTTTACTCCCCAAGTTGGCATTAGTCAGATCATTTTGTCACAGCAATTGAAAGCAAACTAGAACACCATCCGTGAAGAGGCACACAGTATCTACACACACGGTGAGATGGTTCTCAAGCTCTGACTTGCAGCCCAATTTGGGGGAGTTTGTTAATACAAGTTCCTAAGCTCTAATGTAGCTTGAGAACCCTGAACTGGTGTAGAACAGACAGGTTCTGTAATGAGTCCAAAGCCCAAAGCATCCTGCTCTGACCTGAGGTAGCAAATCGTGAGCATTCTAACCTCAGGGGAGAGGCCACCTACATTCAGGAATGGCCCCCATGTCACCTACCCACATGGGTCAACTGCCCCAAAATGTTTGATTTCTAGTGAGTCATCCTCTGGAACTGACATTGCAGATTTAAAAAAAAAAAACAAAAAACTTTGTATCTTACCTGTAGGGCGCTGAGCTCAGACCAAGTGATATTGGGCACAGAGGTTACAGGTGTGACTAGTTTACTTGGAAAGAATGCATTGTAATGTCCTGTGGCTGAAAGGTACATAGACAATGCCATGTTGAAAGGAAGGGTGAAGACAGGGAGGTCCCACTTGCTGAACACGGAGTTCAATGCACTTGAGAAAATTGGGCTGAAGGAATAGGACAGAGGAATGAGCATTAGTGACAAGGAGCGAGGCAGAGCCACTGTGCCTTTGCTTTATCTGTTCACATGCCCTGAGGTGTTGTGTTGGCACACCTTCCATAGACAAAAACCCGAGGTCAATCCTATCACAGAGACAATTTCAAAACACAACACAAAATCAACTCTTAGTTGACTTTTGAAAAAATAAACCCTGGGGTTGCTCACAGTGTGTTATAGTCAAGGTTTTATAGTCAATATTTAAACTTCTTTAAAATTTTTTGATATGCTTATTTTTATTTTATGTATATGAGTGTTTTGCCCATGCAAGCTGCTAAGGGAGAAAAATCAACCAGTGGTCCAACCCCAGCTTTAAAAGCTTAATAACCATAGTAATGACTGGTGCAGCAAACTGTCTCTATTGGTGCAGTAGTGGCACTTTTATCTTGGAGGTAATCAACAGCTATATAATTAGACTTAAACCCACTCAATGGGAAGGAACTCATGTGTGACACTGTAAACATAGCCAAATACACATGAATGGAGAGGTCATAGATCCTAGAGAAAACCCTACATCTGTCATAGCCTTAGACAAATGTCATTTCTTACTGTATGCCAAATATGTATCCTTATATTTACAGACAAGTATGCCAGTCACCACCCGTCAAAGAAGTTTCTTTTGCAACAGAGACCATTACAGAGTTTCACAACTGATCAGACATAGAGAATAAGTGTCTGTGAGATGCCTGATCCTAAGTGACACATCTACAATGGAACCTCTATACCTAAGGCTCACAGAACATAGTGGAACAAGGGGTAGTGACAATACTAATGCATCTCTCAACTCTCACCAGCAAAGCTTCCTCATGTAACAGACTGGTGATTAACACAGAAAACCACAACTGACCATGGACAATGAGAGACTACATAGTGAATGTCCCTGGATAGGACTCCTATATTAAACCTCAGCCTCCCAGGACTCAGGGCCCATTGCAGAAGAGGGGGTGGAAAGACTGTAAGAGCCAAGGGTGGTGCATGACCACAAGGAAATGAGTCTTTCAGGCCTCTGGGAACTTGCTCATACAAACTTAGAGCAATGGTGACAGCGTGCACAAGACCCACGCAAACTCAATCAGACAAAAATTCCAGCAATTTGAAAACCAGGTGCAACTTACCAAGTCATGGACACAGCAGATACAGGGAATAGTAACCACCAGAAATAGTTGCCCTTGTCTGAGAATACAGCCATGAGTATTCCCACCAGGGTGGCATTGTAGCCCTGGAGCCCGGCTGCTATTGCTGACCTGCAGGTAAGAGGACAGCACAGACATTGCCTGGGTGGACTTCAGTTAGACTTGAACATAAACAATACCTGCAACTTCTAGATGGCATTCGAATTTGAAAACACAATTGCACTTGGATATGTGTTTCAAAGCCTGTTAGTCACGCAAATACAACTCAGTTATGAAGTAAAATATACATAGTAAAACTACAGATGTGTATATGGAACAATACCCTCCAAGGTGTGTCCCAGCCAAGGAAAGGATGGCATCTGGTGGAGGAGAGGGGACGCTGCAAGACCACCTGCTCTTTTTTTCAGCAGAAAATTTCCTGAAGAAAACTCTTAGTATTTATTTTAAATCATTCAGCGCCTCTGACTTGAATAAAGCTTTTGGTAACAGTCTCTTAAGTCTGATTCCTTGGTGAGAGATATAAGATTTCCTTTCATAGTGTCTATAGAAACACTGATTTTTTTTCAACTTAGCATACATATTTGTGTTCCTGTGCATCTACTTTGTCATCTCTAAATGCACATTTCCAGGTTATTGCAATGAAAAATAATTACTTGTATTGTCAAAGTGCCCGTTTAATTCTATGCATGTTTAGAAAATCCTGATTAATACCTTCTTTGCTTGGTATTTAACCTTCTAAAGATTGTCTTATGTGTCAGTTTATACTCTGGCTATTTCATAATTGGGAAGTAGAAGCCCAAAGTGAGCAATGGAAATATTTCTGGAGAACAAACCCCTAGGCTGGCAAGTTCCCCACCCCTGGGCTTTGAAAGTTGGTAGTGTTTGGTATTGTGAAGGGCACAGCGTTCATTTCCCAAGAGCCTGACACTAATAGGTAATGACTGTGGGGGCTTAGGGAGGTAAAAATGCTGAAGTGAACTGGTGAAGTCAAGCGCAGGGCTGGAGGAGAGAGACTGCAGCCACACTGCAGGGGCTGGTGAGACAGCTTCTTGGCTTGTTTCTAACTGCATCAGGAGGCATCAGTGCAAATGATAAGATGATGTCACATTCATTCATGGGGTGAGGACATTACAGGTTGGAGCCCTGTTCCAAAGTCCTTTGTGAAGCTTCAGTAATCCTCCAGGAGTTGGAGCTGCACATGATGGCAATGGAGAGCTCTGTAAACTAGTCGTCCCATCGCATTTGTCAGTGGAGAATGAATGAGCACATCTACAACTGTGGAAATGCCACAGTTACAGCCCCAGGAAGGCACAGTCACCAAATGGACTGTCTTCTGTTTCTTTTTCAGTTTTTCAGGGACAGGGTCTCCCTGTAGCCCTAGCTGGCCTGGAACTCCCTATGTAGACCGGGCTGGCCTCAGTCTCACAGAGATCCATCTGCCTCTGCCTCCTGAGTGCTGGGATTAGAGCTGTGTGCCACCATACTCAGATGGAGCAGTCAATTTAATGTGGTTGTTTAAAACTAAGAAAAGTAAAAGATATTTGAAAACTTAACACATGTAAATATAAAAATATTATTTGTTCTCTCAAATAATTACTAAAAATGAGTCTCATACTGGAGATAAAAGCTAGGGCCTTGTGCATTCTAGGTAAGGGCTCTACCACTTAACTACATGCCTAGGCCTTGTTCATGTTTCACAGCAGGAAAGCAATGAAGAACTATTCAGTAGGGCATAATCCTACAAAAATCCTAGAATGTGTAATTATTTATCAATCCAGGAGCAGAGCTGACTTTTGCATTGCCTATGAAACGAGATGACTAAGCTAAACTAATAATAGACAAAAGAGATAAAGGCAGTTATTAAGTCTCTGAGACATTTCATAAGTATTTTTGCCCAAAATGCTGTTAAATAATTTTATCATTAAAGAAGATCCTGCTGGGATCTTTCTTGGTGACAGGTGAGTGCTGGTGAGGATCTGGCATTATTCAAACTGGTCCCTTATTCAGATGCTAAGGATAACACTATAGGTGATTCTCTGGTCTCTGACTAAAGGGAAACAGAAAGAGTTCTATAGAATGAAGGTTGTTTTACCTAGGAGGGCGTGGTTTTATCATGGCTGCCCAGTGTCTTAGAAGGGGAGTGAGTTGGCATGGGAGGCATGCCTACCTTTCTTGGCTAAGTAAGAGGGCTGTCAGAGTGGACACTACTGTCCCCACACAGCCAGTGAGAGCCCACCAGGGGTTCTGGACCAGAAGCCCCACCAAAATCAGGATCCCACTGATAGGGTTGTTGACGAACACCACCTGGGATATACCACGAAGAGTCCAATCTATGAACTGGAGTACCACAGGCTTGTCTGGAAGAGATGAGAAGAACGGGGTTAAGGAAGCGACAAGACAACCCAAGGCCCACCCGACAAAATCACCAGAATGCCCTGGAGATAAAACTTCTGATATTCTTTAAAGCTTCCCTTTGACCCTTGAGAGAGGGTTTATGGTCTACACTGTCCCTATGGAAGCCAAGCTGAAGAAAACACCCAATGCATTTATTTACCACGTTCAGAGATACAGATTAAGCTAAAGGAATGAATTTCATAAGTAAAAATTTGTATTGAGATTTTGGGATAATATGAATAGGGCCCTGCTCCTGCCCATTGTTTTCATGAAAAAGAAAGTGAAGAGGTTTTCAAGTTAGAAGATAAAAAATAGAAAATAGAGGGTATACTGGGGACTATACCTAAAGACACAGGAAGAAGTACCAGCAAGCTATTTCTCCAGTGAAGACGTTTTCAAGTTAGAAGATAAAAAATAGAAAATAGAGGGTATACGGGGGACTATACCTAAAGACACAGGAAGAAGTACCAGCAAGCTATTTCTCCAAAGCCACTTCCCCATCTCTCCAAAGAATGGATGTATAAATACCTTTAAGCCAGTTGGAAAATTCTCTCATGTCACCAGTGACATAACCAAACACTTTAAGGCCACACCTTCTCCCATGACTTGATGAGATCTGGTTTTCACCTCGGTCTAGTTTAACCATAGTGGGGCTGTCTTCCATGGCTATCTCTTCCTCTGGTTCCTTGAGAGAGAGATAGGTTCATAAATATCCCCAGGGAGAACCCTGCACATTGACCAGCTAAGGCTGGTACAATAGTCACAGAAGACAAGTTCAAAGGTTTTTATCTGGACCATGAAGTATTATAGACCCAAGAATGTACTGTCTTCCTCCTGAGTATCATCTCAGGGCTTATTATCCAAACCCAAATACCACATAATCTTTGTTCTTGGCGTCTTTAATTCTGCCATGATAAGATTCTGATCTGTAACATAAGTTTCTAGTTCAACAAATATTTATTAAGCCCCTATTTCCTGCACTTAAGGAACTCGGTGTTGTTGAGAGAAAGTAAAGCAGTTAATGTCAACATAGCAAGTCAAACAATATAGAAAGAACTAAAATAAGTGCTTTGAAATCATCAATGTTACATTTTTTTTTAAAACAAAATAACAGCTTTAGACAGGTGTGATGGCATATAGCTATAATCTCAGAACTTAAGAGTTGGAGGCAGAATTGGGAATTCAAGACCGGTCTCAGTTGCATAGCAATTCAAGACCAGCCTGGGCTCAGAAAACCAAAACAATAGCAACATCAGTAACAACAACAACAAAAAAACCACCCAAACTACGAATTTTATTTAAGAATCATTTGGAAAAAAATATAGAGGAAATGAAGTCAGGGAAGGTAGTAAGGTGGGGGTGGAGCTTGGAGAGCAGGTCTGAATGTGATCAAAACACATTCTATGAAATCCCGGAATCAATGAAAGTATTTAAAGAATTATTTGAAAAAGAAGAAAAATTTAAAATAATGATACAGCCTAAGAAGCCCATGACCTCGTCTCCAAGTACAAGACCTCCTGGATTTGTCCTCACAACATGGAATTGCCTTACATCAGATATTCCTTACTTTTTGAATCTTTTATTTAAATCTGTAAAACAAACAAGAACAATATACCCCCAAAGGTGTAGAGACTTGGAAAGGTTGAAGTGGACAATGCTATAAAACCAGAGTGGTTATGTGAAGATTGTGTGGTATAAGAATGCACAGGCTTTGGGGGCTGGAGAGATCGCTCAGTGGTTAACAACACTGTCTGCTCTTGCAGGGGACCTGGGTTCGATTCGCGGCACCCACATGGTGGATAACAACTGTCTGTAACTCCAGTTCCAGGGGACTCCAATGCCCTTTTCTGACATACTCGGGCACTGCATGCCATGGGTGCACCTACCTACATGCAGGCAATACACTCATACACATAAAATAAAGATAATAAATAAAATACAAAAAGGCTTCATAATAGTAAGAACATGTTAGGAAAATATGAACCATGGGTGCACCTACGTACATGCAGGCAATACACTCATACACATAAAATAAAGATAATAAATAAAATATAAAAAGGCTTCATGATAGTAAGAACATGTTGGGAAAACATGAACCATGGGTGCACCTACCTACATGCAGGCAATACACTCATACACATAAAATAAAAATAATAAATAAAATATAAAAAGGCTTCATGATAGTAAGAACATGCTGGGAAAATATGAACAGTGTAACTAACTTGCGTTTGCTGTAGGATTATTTCTCATGGCAAGTACATAACAGGAGAGAACCAACCCTGAAGAATTTGGTACTCTGTGTACATAACATGAACGTTCCATGGTGCCAATCTTAGATATAAGGACTACCAATGACATAATCCTAGAGGTAACAGTAGAAGAAAGTTAATAGCCAAACCACCTTGATTGGGCAACCACAAAAAGCACAAACAGGTGAGTGAGAAGCAGTGAAACTCCCAAGTCATCTGGCCATGGAAAGCTTAAATGTGGAATAGGTGGAAACCACGGCCACAGAACTCAAGACCAAGGAAATGCCCCAAGCCTGTGCAGATACATCAGCTCATCTCCCCTCACGGCAGGACTGTGAGCAAAGTCCTATGGCTAGTTTTGATCCCATCGTCGTTCTATTTATTATATCCAACGAGTTGCTACTAACAGCTAATAAAGTTGTCTCTTTTTTCTTTAAACATCCTGACTCTAATTTTGACCTCCATTAATCCCAGTACAGAAGTCAAAGCAACTGATTTATTACCAACTATGCTTCTCACACTACAGCTCAGGCTGGCCTGGAACTTGCTAAGTAGACCAGGTTGGCCTTGAACTTGCTGTGATCCTCCTGCCTCTATCTCCCAAGTGCTGGGATTACAGGTCTGTGCCATCATACCTGGCTATCTTCCTGCTTCTTAAACAACAGTGTACCATTAATCACTGTATAAAATTGATGCTATTTCTATACTGCATCTCAGACCAAGGTCATTCTGTCTTGGCAACATTCTGTCTCATGTGAACACTGGTGAGTGTTCCAAGGCATATTTGCATTAGGAATTTTTTACATTGAAAACTGGAGGCTAGGAATCTAAACTAAGTCCATATGGGTCAGTCAGCTCTACACTTTAAAGACACAGATCTTTTTAAGTTATCAAACACTTCTGAAGAACTGTCTTTTATTTCGTAGTCTAACTGATAGCTATCATTTATTTTCAGACATGTCCCTCTTTAAACCCCATAACTAAAAATATTACATAGTAAACCCCTTCCGTAGTGACAGTGATCCATTTTTGAAGTCATCCCAAGTTATGAGAGTCTAGGAAATGGCAAGAAGCAGCTCAAAGGTACAACTATCCTGAGTTGCTGTACCCGAAAGGAAATCGTGAAGGAAATGAACTCCAGAATACCCAAGCTCACACCCTCAAAACTTCCAGCATGTATTTATTTTAGAGGGTTTCTAATACCACATCACCACAGAGATTCTAGAGATACAGATTCGAAACTTGATAATATAACTGGTCAGACATGACTGGAACCTGAACAGCCCGAGTCTCCTGCTCAGCTAGGCCAAGTTAAGACTAAACTTCCTTTGTCCAAATCCATAGCCCAACCTAGAGCAGCCTTATGATTTGTGCCTTTAATATCTACATGTTGGACATGCTGGAGAGCTGTTCTCTGAGAGAGAGGTGTTTCTGACTGGAGCAGACAGTGGCTGTGTGTGAGGCATCAGGACCCATTTATTCTGAACTGCTGGTCCTTCCAGAGCCCCTTAGAGCCCTGATACTTGCTCCAGAACTTCAGTGTGAGAGCTGCTTAGAAGAAATCAGTAACACAAATCTAGTTCGCTCTAGAATTTTATCATGCTAGAATATCTTCATTTCTTTAGGGAACTTTTAAGAATTCAGACATTCTACTTGGGATGCAGGGTCCTGGAGAGGACTGATGCTTAATCTCTCCTAAAAAGGCCATTGTGTTTCAACGGCGAATAGAGGACAATAAAGGAAAAGGAAATCTAATAGGAGCAGGAGAAACATAAAACTCCACACTGCGTTTCTCTAGGTTTCCTAAGTCTGTTCAAACTCCCCAGCTCACCAATCTGGCCTCTAAACCTATGGTGTATCACGTGACTTTTTGAACTGAATCCCTAGGGCCCAGGCCACAGCCCCCTGCTAAACAGAGTTTGCTGACCACCCACATCCCAGGTGCTGCTCAGAAAAGACATATCAGGGCTAGGAGCAGCCTCCCAGGTGCCCTGAGGCAGATGCTGCTGGACAAAGCATACCTGTTCTTGCCACTTGCTGGCCAGGGCCAAGCTTAGCTGTCTGAAGCCTCCTTGTGCTGCCTCACCGGCTTTATTTCCAAAAGGGTCTGTCCAAAGAGGACCATGACGACGGGCATCATCAGCGCCATCAATCAAAGACTGTCCATGCATCCTTTTTCTCCATACATGACAAAGGGCAAAAAGATGTGAATCAGCAGGATGTGTCCTGGCTCTGATGAGCACAGGAAAGGACAGATTGGGATGAAGGGATAGGCCTGATGTGTTTCTGGTGAAGGAAGGTGTTCCCTGCCCTGGACCTCTAGAGCAGAGGTCCCCACTCATTAAGGAACTTGCAGTAGGAGGGAGGAAAGACACACTCTGACTATGGAAATGAACATTCATTTTGTTTTGCTTTAAAAAATGGTGGTGAACCATGGTGCATAGAGGCTGAAGGTGATTTGGTCTCCTGCTTTGTTTCTCCGCTGGTAGGTGCTGGCCCATCTGAGGCCTGCTCCAGCGGGAGAGGGTGACTTCAGGCTCTGAAGTCTCTGGGGAAAGCTGTTAGGGGTCTGTGCTGGGGACCAACACTGAGGTAAACAGTAGCTCAGCCTCGTTCCGTATGGCATGGGAGAAAGAGAGGGTGTGGGTTCTATTTTCTGTAATGAGATCATCTGTGCTGGGGACCAACACTGAGGTAAACAGTAGCTCAGCCTCGTTCGGTATGGCATGGGAGAAAGAGAGGGTGTGGGTTCTATTTTCTGTAATGAGATCCTAGCTGTACTTTTCACATACCTCAAAACCTTTTCCTCTTACATCTGAATAATAATTAGTAAGTATTGACTATCAGTTTGTTAATAAGACACAATTCCCAGGTAAATTGAACACATCTGTGAGATTTTAGTAATTTATTCTTTCTTCCTCCTCTCCCTCCCACTTCCTCCCTTTCCTTTCCATTTCATCCAAAGATATAATTCTTCCTTCAAAGTTTCTAGAATGTTCTACATGTAATATTTATCTCATTTCCCTTTTATTCATTTTTACATTCTTCTATAGACTTTGTCTAAAACCTGAAAACTTTATCAGAGTGACTTGAAAAATCCACAGTTGTGGAAATATTTCTGATTTCGGATATATTCTAGGAAGAGCGTGTGTGCGTGAGTGTGAGTGTGTGTGTGTGTGTGTCCATGGCAAATTATCTGGCTAGTTATGAACTAAGTTGATATGTCTCATGGTTACATCACCTGTATTTTATTCATAGCGGGGCTCTTACAATAGACTAGGTTATAAAAGAGAAGAAACAAGAAAGAAAGAGTGAAAGACGGAGGAAAGGACAGGTGGGGTCTGTCACCGTCTGTCAGTATAAACGCCTGCTGCTTCCTATCTTCTTCCCCACCCGCCTTCCTCTGCACACACAACCCACAGAACCGTTTCCTTAAGATCAACACCAATATTTTCTTAGTGATAAGACACAGAAAATTTGTGAACTAAGTGGGGTTTAGAGAACATGCAGTTCAAATTTCATTTATAAAAGAGAAAACTGAGGCTCAATGGGTGCCATCTAAGTTCACTTAGCAAGTGCCAAGCAGAGGGAGCCTCATGGGGAAGCTAAGTCCCACTGGTTCTTTGTATTCCGGTTTGGAGCCAGGCAAGTTAATGCCACTCAGGATTCTATTCAAGCCAACAAACTACATTATCAGCTTCGTCATGGTAGGGCCTGTAGTGGGTGGCAGGATACAAACAATGGGGCGGGGTTTGAACCACAACACAGGAAGGACTCTGTGCTCCCTCAGGGATCACTTACTGTCTGATAAATAAATTCCTCAAAGTGAACCTCTCTCCTATATTGCTGATACAACTACAAGTTAATATCCCAAGAATAATCTGGAAGCTGCACCTGGTAAGCCTTCCAGAAGGAGCTGGAAAGGGCATTTAAGAGGCCAGGTCACTAGTAAAATGAGGCAGAGATCAGCATTTTAATCTGAGACAAATAGCAAGATTTCAATTCAACTGACTTTCCCATTTTATTACATAAAATGAAACGCAATCTATTGTCAGCATGTATATTAGTAGTTGTAAAATTGGAGAGACTGAAAGTCTTCAATTTTCCAGGCCTCAAGTACCACTTAAAGATAATACCAACTTTTAGATCTGAATTTAGAAGAGCATTTAAACACCCCTGCTCTATCTTAGTAAGACATTCAGCACTGACATTTATTTGTTACTTTGTCTAATCTTTATTTTAGGTGCTTTCTGATTGTAATGGCAAGAGTACTTAATTCTCCTTAAAGCTGTAATCAGAAACAAAGAAAATGGCTGTCAGGTATGCCTGCCTCCTGAAGAAAATACTCCCCTCCTCAGAAGACAGCACTCCTCAGAGCCTTGAATCATGCCTGCAGATAGAGGGTTAGTGGAAGTTGTGACTGGTCAGAGTTCCCGATGGGCATACACGCACGTTCCCTTCAGCAGGATAGCACACGCACAGGAGCCCTAAGCCCATAACTGAGAAGGGCTGTCACATTTTCTTGTGAGTCATATAAATGCTTGTCACCCTGTTTGGTTGTTTCAAGAGCACTGTCTAATGAAGCTTCTCATGGTGTTAAGTCAGGGCCATTTAGCATGCAGGGTGGACACCTTGTGGAATTCCTCTTCCACAGCAACCCAAGGCAGCTTCTTCAGAAATCACAAAGGCATTACTTTTAGGCTTCTGGGAGAAGCCCAGGGCTGAATAGCCTTCTAGTCTACCAGAACTCCGACTTCCCTGCTTCTATTCAGTTCTGACAACCAGAGACACATTTCTCTAATAAAAAGTGAATGGAGGTGGGGAAGGGAAGAGAAAAATAGGCAGAAGGGAAGGGGAACATGATCAAGGCACAATTTGTGTCACAGTGAAACCATTAGCTCGTACCATTAAAACTGATAGTAATAATAATAATTAAAAGAAAGTATAGGATCTGGAGTCAGACTCATCTAAGTTCAAATCCTTGTTCTCTGTTTTCAAAAAAAGGAGGGAGTCCCAGCTAAAGCAAGTCCCAGCAAGGAAGAGTTGGCAGTTAACAGAAATGAGGAGGGTACTTACCAGCTGGTTTCCTGGTGGCAGAAGGCAATGGTTGATAAAGACCAGCCAAGCTCTCTTGAAAGCGAGAGTGCTGCAGGAGATGGTACTGGGGAGGCACCTCTCCCTTTTATACCCAGTCTTCTCTGCAGGTCTGTGCACCAACTTTCTCCTCCCACTTCAGTCACCAATGCCAAAGCAATGCAGGAGAGCTGGTCCCTGGCTTCAGCACCTCATGCCTTTTCCCTTTCTCTTCTCTTGACATCGTGCCAATGGCTTTCCCATGTTTTCACAGCATCTCAGGGTCTTTACCTAGTGATTATCCCACTCAAGTCTATCTTTTCTCTTCTTTCCTACCCTCACTTTGGAAAGATTTGTAGCCAAAAAGGATCCCCACAGTGCCATTTGAACAAACCACAGGACAGGTTGCTGTAGAGCAGGCTTGGAGCTGGGGGTGGGGGTGGGGCTGCTCCTGAGATGGAAGTTTCTCTGAGTTGTCACTTCTGCACAGGTGTGAGGTCAGCAAGGCCCTGACGGCCATCGGGGAGTGAGGACAGGTGAACACAGGGTATTTGCTGTAAGCCAGCTACCTGTTGCCTCATGGAGGAGAAAACAAAACCGCACATGCTTCCCTGGGGGGGAGTGAGGACAGGTGAACACAGGATATTTGCTGTAAGCCAGCTAGCTACCTGTTGCCTCATGGAGGAGAAAACAAAACCGCACATGCTTCCCTGGCTTGTTCCTCTTTGCAGGTGAAACTGCAGGGTGCACTGCCACCTTTATCAAGGTAACAACCAGAGCAGAATCTAACATTGAATGGAAAAACACTCTTCCCCATTCTTCAATTTCAGTTTTGTGGCTTGTTCCATTAGTGGCAGAAATCTAACAAAGTCAGGTCCACCTCTGTGAACACAGAATTAAAAAAAAAACCCTTTCCTGCCACAAGACGCAAGAAAGGAAGATCTTCCTTTCCCACTCACTGGATGTGAGGCTAGTCCTTATCGGCCCTCAGCCAGGCAGCCGGGACTCTCGGGCTCCACCCGCTGGAGATGAGCCAGACCGCAGGACTCCTTGTCTGCTTGGGACCCCTTGCCGGGCTCTGGATCTAGGAGGGAGCTGCTAGGCCCAGGTTCACCACGAGAACTTTGAGGCTCAGGTAACTCTCTATAATGCATTTTCCTGGTAAAACGAGGAGAAAATAAATTCTTATAGTTCCCCTGCAGGAGTAAAAGTCTGGAGTCAGCTTTGGGAATGAAAGGAATTATTCTAGCTTTTCCTGGTGTTCGTTATGCAAATGAGCTACAATTTCTCATCATCATAATAATAATGGTAGTGATAAAATGATAAGAATGGCCAAAAAGGATTAAGTGTTTCTACTGACTGCCAGCACTGTGCTAAACACCTTGCAGGCATGAGTCAGTTAACCACCACCAAGTCCTACATGAAGGGCTGTAGCTCAGTGGTAGAGCACTTGCCTCGCAAGCGTGATACCCTAGGTTCAATTCGGACTGCACAAAACAGCAAAACAAAACAAACCATTTATGGTAAATGCCATTCACCTTTTGTGGGTAAGGAAACTGAGACTCGGAGCTCAAATAACTTGTCTGAAGAGTAATTCTGAAGTCAGCCATTCTAGTGCTGTCTAATATTGCCAGCTTCTGCCCATGTGTTTCCTTAACTCATTCATGAAGTCAGCCATCACAGTTATCAGCATGTATTACATATAGAAGCCGCATGCTCACCACACCCATGCAGCCTTCTGTCCCTGGCTGTGTTCAGGGTGAGTGGAGAGTCTCAGGTCTTCTGGGCAGAGGCACCTCCTCTTACACCCTCCCTTCCTCTCTGGCCTCTGCTCTGGGCCCTGTAAAGCCACACCTTAAGTGCAGGTCACAAAATGCAGCCTTGCCATGTAGTATGAGCCTGGCAAAACAAAGGATATGGGTTTCCAAAGCAACCAAACCCAAGTTTGAACCCTGATTTTGTCCCTACGTGACCTTAGCTATGTCATCCTTTCTGAACCTCTGACTCCTTACTGTGAAGCCAGGTGATCTGCCTCCTTCAGGAACTGTGATGAGAGATGGTGCGTGTGAAGCCCGCTCCTGACACATGGAGTGACTCTGTTCTGTCTGCCTCTCTCTATCAGCACTGGCATGAATTCGAGGATTCCTTAATGGTTCTGTCTTCTGAGCTTGAACCAGAGGAAAGCTGCTTTCTGATCTTGATCTCAGAAGGGGCACAGTTCTGAGAACAGTGTCAAGAACCCTAAACCAGGTGGTCCCTGGGGCTTCTCAACTTCTCATCTGTAAGATCGCAAAATGTCAGAGTTGGCTGTCTCCAGATACAGTCGCTTTAGAAGATCAGAGAGACGGCTACACACCCCCTGCTGAGCGTGTACACATTTTCCTGACATCTTAAAACACAGTTCAATGCCTTTCAGTGCTTTCTACAGTGTCTCTGGTGCCACCGATGGAGTATCTGAGAGGACCAAGGAGTGCAATTGCGTAGTGCTGTCCTGGCCAGGCCCCCTTGTGTCCTCCCACCCTTTTCCTCTGAGGGTCCCCCACCCCAACTCTGTCATTCCTGTTCACAGCAAACCCATCTTCTCTCTCTGTGTCTCTGTGTCTCTGTCTCTGTCTCTCTCTGTCTCTCTCTGTCTCTCTCTGTCTCTGTCTCTCTCTCTCTCTCTCTCTC
>NW_008360327.1:3709318-3710205 GCF_000622305.1 Nannospalax galili
CTCTCTCTCTCTCTCTCTCTCTCTCTCTCTCTCTGTCTGTCTCTGTCTCCAAGCAAATCGGAGCACACAGAGCTCTTTCTTTGCCTTTCTTCTTGGAGTTTCTGCCCCAGAAATTTTCTCTACTCTCTTCCTATCTATACTTTGCCTAAATCTATTTGGATTTCTCAGCTTTAACAGTTATGTTTTCGTTTTTTGATGGGCAGATAAACACTTCTCCTAGCCTAACCATTGCTCTGGTAGTGTCTTCTATTTTTCCAAAACATTTTTTCCTATGCTTCCTGGTATGGATGTATACTCTTGTAATCACAGCACTTAGGAGACTGAGGCAGAAATACTATGAGTTTGAGGCCAGCCTCGATTACATAGTGAAACTCTATCTCAAGCAAAAGCAAAAGCAACCCTTCTTTTTATGTTGCACAGTCCCACCTGAACTGAACGGCTCTGGATGACGAGATCAGGATCCAAGAGCTCTTTCTCTTTATGATGAATCCTTCATTCCAGAAGAGTTTTGGGAAAGTTCATTAAGTATATAATGTGAGAGGAGATAAGGACTAGATGGAGGAAGGGAGAGCAACGCTGGCTAGTGACGGTTTCAGTATCTTTCTGTGATGTCATACATTTGTACTTATTTCTAAATAAGCATTTGGCTCAGAACCTAGTGCAACAACACTGTTTCCTCTTGACACAGGTAGTTTAACTTTGAAAATAATCTATACTTTAAGCACATATAGTTGGGCAGTGTCCACTATGGGTTCCTCCAGAGAATGCCTCCAAAGGCTCTTCTATCACTAAAGCCCGGCTATTCCAAATGGCAGAGAAAAGAAAGTTCTCATTTCCCTGCCCCTGTAGTCTCCCCGACACCTCATCTCCCCCCCCCCCCCCCCCCC
>NW_008360327.1:3710624-3712919 GCF_000622305.1 Nannospalax galili
ACAACAAGGGAAGCAAAGATTGGAACAGACTATTTCTCTCTGTTTTCTTTCCTTTTGGGGGGGGATCTTTTTGAGACAAGGTCTCCCTGTAGCCCAACTGGCCTGGAACTCTATGTAGATCAGGCTGGCTTTGCAGAGATCCACCTGCCTTTGCCTTCCAAGTGCTGGGATTAAAGGCGTGTGCCACCATGTCTGGCTAAGAACAGACTATTTCTCTGCAGTGTGTTTTGGATCCAGGGATGTTTTGTTTTGGTAAACAGTCAAACAAAAAGGCACCAGATGAGAGCCAAATCTTTCACTGACCCAGAGTGCCGTTTGAGGTCTCTTCATGGGAGGCATTTTCTATACAGGTGCCTTGGGGCCAGGAGGCTCACGACACAAAGGTCTCACCAAAGTCTCTGCCACCTGCCCCTGGTAGGGGAGCATGCTGATGGCAGGAGGCACTGACCTACCTGAAGTTTTGCTCTTCAGAGCATTGCTGCAGTCAGCCCCAGGGAAGAAGTGAAAAGGGCTCAGTAGCTAGCTGGGAATACCCAAAGCACAAGGCAGAGGATGAGAAAAGCTTAGTCCTTCCGATAGCTTCCATTAGATGTCGCCAGGTATCATTTCCAGCAATTAAATTAAATCTTGACCAGTATAGGTCTCTTGTATCTTTGACCAGTGGCTCAAGGTGTGCAGGTTGTACCCTGTACAAATGCATGAAGTTTAAGAGGCTACTGTTAACACTCTAGATGGGTATGTATTTCTTGCAACAAATTTCCTGAAGATGTCACTAAGATGTCTTGAGACAAGGGGTGTTGAGGTGCCTTGGCACAAGAGGACATACTAACTATCAATGTCCTGCTGGAGCTTTTATAAAAAAATTTTTTTAAATATTGTATTTATTATGTTTATCTTGTGAGTGTAAGTGCACCCGTGTTGTGCAATGCATACAGAGGTCAGGAGAAGGCGTTGGATCCCCTGGAACTGGGAACAGAACCTGAGTCCTCTGCAAGAATAACCAGTGATCTTAACCACCGAGTCATCTCTCCAGCCTAGCCCTGGTGCTTTTGTTTCTTAGTGGGAAGAAAACAGGGAAGGGGGTAGAGGATAAAAGTCTCTGATCTGCTTAGGTTATGCTGAGGAAGGGATCAGAGTGCCAGGGAAGTGAGGGATGAGGAGTGGCAGCCCACAGCTTCCCTGTGCCCTATCCTGAGGGTAACTTGCAAGCCAGTGGAGTGTTTCCTTATTTTAAAGGATACGGATATATTGGCCCCAAGCTTAACAAGCTGTGCTTTACTTTATAGTTGGTTTGGGAAGAGACAATATGATACAAGCGGGGCTCTCTGGGATCTGGGATCCAGGTCACTCACCGAGGGCTGGGATGGGAAGGATGTGGGTTAAAGTGAGGCCAGGGAGGTGACTGTTGTTCCCACTGTAGGCTTAGTATATGCTGGCTACACAACCTGACTTAAAGCACCCTGGTGACAGGAATTGCTCTCTACCCTACTCCCTCCTCTTCTTTCATTACTATTGGAATCAACCAAGGCCAGAGTCAAGGCCAAAGAGAAAGGGACTTCAGGGCAAGTGATTCTGATACCTGTCCTATCAGGTGGCTTGAAGCTGGAGCAACCATTGTATCATCAATTCTTAGGCTGGTTGCCACCAGTTTTCTTGGTGAGCTGGTGCGTTTATTAAATAACCAGCTTTAGGTGTTTTTGTGATAGTAATGGAAAACTTTGAATGCCCAACATCCTTTAGAATTCGTGTTCCTTCAGGCTCACATTTTACATACCCTTAGGCCTTTACAAATTCTTAATAACTTTTTATCTCAAATGGGAGAAACTACCTTTAAAATAATATCCACAACAGTCTTTAAAAAAATGAAGAGAAGTTATCTAAGGGGAGCTGTGGTTGGGATGTGGATAAACAGAGCTTTCCTCAGTTTATGATCTGAGATTTTTATTTGGGAAGAAAGTGGCAGATTAAGCTTTTGAGCTCAGTTATGTAGAGCTGATGCCCCGAAGTCACTAGAAGAGACTCAGATTTTTTTTTGTTTCAAACATATTGTTTATTTGTTTCTGTACTTGCTTTAGCCATCTTATCATTTAAACATTTTATTTTTATTATTTTTATTTTATGTGTATGAGTGTATTGCCTGCATGTATGTGAGTGCACCCGTGTCATGCAATACTGTGGAGGTCAGAAGAGAGTTTCAGATTCTCCTGGAACCGGAGTTAAGGACGGTTCATAGCTGTCATGTGTGTTCTGGGAATTGAACCCGGGTCCTCTGCAAGAGCAGTCAGTGCTCTTAAC
>NW_008360327.1:3713980-3715246 GCF_000622305.1 Nannospalax galili
TAACTTTTATTAGTTCCCCCTTAAAATACTCCCTATTTTTGACTTCCTTATTTCTGCCAATAGTGCCATCATTGTTATCAACGCTGAGACTCAAAACACTGCTTGCTGCCAAGTGTGTTGACACATACCTCGTAATCCTAGCACTTGGGAAGTTGAAACAAAAGGATTGCAAGCTTGAGGCCAGCCTGGGCTTGCCAACGGAGGACCAGACTAGAGACCTGACCATCCTCCCCCTGAGGCAGAGGTAAGATTTAATTTCACTCATTTTGGTTAATGTTTACAATTCTTGCTACTCAAAGTGTGGTCTGCAGACAAGCAGCTTTGCAGCCCCTGGGACTTGTTTGATGCCACCGTCTCAGTCCTGCTCAGCCTTTCTGAATCAGAACCTGCATTTTAACTAGATCCCTCAGCAGGGAATCCATGTGCACACTGCAGTGGCAACCTCTAAGGCATCTTTGTCTTTGAGACTTGGGGGGTGGGAAGGGGAATGAATTCAGGCTCTCGGAGTGACCATAGTTCACACATTCCAATGTCTTGCTTAGAGAAAGGCTGGTGAGTCCAAGTGAATCACTGCAGTTGGCACTGAGAGCATCCTGTCCCAGGCTGGACCACACCTGTAGAAGGCAGTGCTGTAGCCAAAGCTCATCATCCCATTATCCCATTAGATTCTAGGGAGTTACCACCATGCTCGCCCTTGCCTGGTTAGGCTTGGTGGATGATGCCTCAGGGCTGTCAGTCACCCTGAGATTATCACAGGTCACAGAAAGCTGATGCTTGCACATGTAGGAGCAGGTTTTCCTCCAGTCCTAGGGTCCTGGCAACAGCAGTGTCTATGGTCTAGCCAGAGGCATCTGTGTCACGCTCACCCACAGGAATGACACCACCACTGCAGTAGCAACCCTCAGGGGGCACCAAGATCTTCCCTAAGCATTTTCTGTGGCCTCTACCATTGGTTTTACATTTTAGATTCATGACCTTAATCCCGGAGCCCTGCAGCAACAATTCCTTCTTTATCTCAGCATACAACTCCTTGGCTCAAATCGCTCCTCAAACTGTGAAGAACTCCTTTCTCTATAGTTCTACATTACAATAATGGACATGGCATATTGAATACCCCTGTGCAAAGGCACCTGTCTTTCCAGTTGCTGACCCCCCTGCCCAGTAGGGGTGGGATAGTGTATCCCACTAGGACTAACTGTATGGGGGAAAGCTGAGCCTCAGGCTTCAGCTGCAACCACTGGTATCAGCCACCCAGAGTGTTTCCCT
>NW_008360327.1:3715264-3813302 GCF_000622305.1 Nannospalax galili
AACCCCTGGGATCAGCCCCCCAGGGGTTTTTCCTTTTTTTTTTTTTTTTGCCACACTGTTTATCAATATTTACAGTTGTACAATTTTGCTTTATTACACTTGGCTGCTAGAGGGCAGAGTCTGGGTTGGTCCCATGTACTGCTTAGCCCTAGTATTGGGTTCAGTGTCTGGTTACTGAGATTCTTAGTAACTTATTTGCTTAGTCACTGGAATAAATGGGTGAGTGACTAGGGACCTGATGGGCTAAGGGTGAATTCTTACGTGGTACTGACAGGGTGTGTGTGTGTCTTTGGAGAAACAAAGGGTAGGGACAGATTTTCCCAATTACAGTCCTAAGAGCAGGGCTCCAGCAGCATGCCTGGGAAGCCTAGGCCAGGGAGCCATGCCCTTGTCTCAGGCCAACCAGTTTATGTACTCTAGCCTCACAGGGCTCTACTGTGCTCAGAGCTTTGCCTTGCCTCTAAGACTGCCTTGCAACTGGTGAGGACTGAGCCTTTAGCTCCAGGTATATAGATCAAGCAGTTCTGGGGATACCTATGCCATTCTGAGTGTGGTAGCCAAGGGAGCCTTGGCTTTCCAGAGCCTCCTTGGTGGAGAGCAATGTATACAATATAGGACAGTCTCAGTCCCAGCTGCCAAACCCAGACCAAAGCAAATGCTGGAGGCCTAGAGTCCCTGAGGCCCCAGTTTGGGGTATAGCCACCTCTCTTCCTTGACAGCCTGTTTGTAGGTTGCAAATTGAGGCCACCTTGGCCGGCTACCACCTCCTACTGCTTGGGGTTCAGTTTTGCTGTCAGCTGTAGGCCGCATTGCAGGGTCTCTTCCATCATCGGTTCTGCCTTAGCTTCCCATCCTACTGGCCTCTGGAAGATGAAGAATAAGATCATTCTTGTGTGGTGCTGCAAGGAGATCTAGGAGCAGATGTCACAGCCAAGGCTGAGTATGATCAGTGGTTACACTGTTGTCAGAATGGTTCTTAACACAGAAAGGTTTATAATCAGTTAAGAGGAAGCTTAGTCTCCAGTCTTAGTGCAGGGAGAGTCAGGTACCTGTCAAATTTAGTGACGAGCTCTCAGATGCCCAGAGCCTCTTAAATGATACCAAATGATACACAATAAAGCATGCTATTTGGGGCAATTGGTTTAGAGCTAAAGAGTTCTTCACAAGTAATGCCTAGAGAGGTGGCGGATACTGCAAATTCAGAATTTGCATTTGAGTTGCAGAGAATGACAGCGGGAATAGAGGGACCAGCCTTCCAGATCTGAGGACAGGTGAGAAGTGCAGGGTTGTGGTCCACCGATAGCCTGTGATGAGACTTCAGGGTGTGTGCTCTGAGTCATGGCCCATGAATCCTGCTCATACCGTGTCCACAAAAAAGCAATACCCCTTCATGTTTACGGAAGGCATCAGAATTGAAGGTTGTGTTGTTAGCTGAATCCTCAGGTCATGACAACATCATGACCAGGCACTGAGCTCCTGCTGTCCTTAAAAAACTCAGCATCTAATTAAAAGTAGATATAAGAAAAAAGAAGGGACCTAAGTGTGAGCCTCAGTGGATGTTTTAAAGCAGTGAAATTCTGGTAAGTTCCAAAATATGGGTAACATGAATGCATTGGGGTCTTTTGGATAATGTATTTGCTTATGTAATAACTACAATGAACTATAAACAAGCAAGAAACATATGACAGGATGATTTGCCTTCTTAAAATTGGGTGACAGTAGCAAAATTTGCGTGTTGCTTATTTTCTCCTTGTTTCTATGATTCTCTGTACTGATAGGAAGTCTCCAAATCTCTTTTCTGGTTCAAAGCCTCTTTAACTATGGCAAAAGCTGACAGCTGCACCTGACGAGGAGTTTCCTCTCAAGGAGAAGCAGTTCGGAAAGTAGGGACCTGGAATTTCCCTTCTTGCCAGCTTTTCCCCATCCAGTTAATATCTAAAGTTCTGCTTGCTTTCAGATCCCAAAAAGGTTACCATCAAAGAAGTAGTTGTTACTTTAAAACGTCACAAACACTTGCCAAGTCATTAAGATTTTTAAAAAGTTCTTTACAGCTTGGGGCTCCTGTGAAAACAAGAGTACGGATAAACTTTCAGAGGGACTGTTGCACCAACCCTCTGCAGTGGGGTGGGATGGGTGTTTCTGAAGGGCTGCTAACAAAGTCCAGTTTTCCTGCCAAGCAAGTGGCATCCCAGACTAAGCATAAGAGGGATTAAGGTGTTGGGAAGAGGTGTGGGAATTATAAAGGCAGCATTGCATTCTGAAGGAGAGATAGGGTCTGTTTGATTGCTGACCAGGTTTGTGGAGAATGTCAGAGAGGACAAATGAACAGACCAGGATCTAAGTACCTAAGTATCTTAGGACTGATGTAGTTCTGTGGCTAGAACAGTATACTGATGAATACAACATGTGGGGATTGTTTGGGAGTGGTCCTTGGTGAAAAGGAAAAAAAAAAAAAAGCTAAGGAAAGAGAGTTGATATGTGACCCGTGCAGGACTGGTGAGGGTACACCTCAGCCTTCTATGTCCCTGGTGAGTGGTGCCTCTGACACTACAGCTCCGCACAGCAGAGAGCAGCAAGGCTCCTGGCTAGCTGGGCCAGCTCCATTGAAGGTCCATGGAAGTCAGCCCAAGGGGGGTGGGCAGTGTGATGCCTGGCACTCCTCCCTGGAGTATAGGGCCTCTAGAGTTAACAGTGAGAATGTACACACACAGAACAATTCAGGCTTGTCCTACAGCCTTGTGTGGGCTGCAGGGTTGTACTTTGCTTGTAAGCACATTAGGTCAGAGGTCAGGGCATCATCCTAAGCACCTGTCAGATGCTGGGGGCTGAGATGATGTGTCAGTAACAGAAGCACAACATTCCCTCTGCTGGAGAATACCAGTGTGTGAGGACAAAACATACCCACAGTGGGCATCAGGACATTTCAGAAATGCAGAAGAAAGCACCCCATCTTTCTTTCTCACACAGTGCAACTTCTCCACCAGGAATTCTTACTGTGAAGCAGAGAACAACAGGAAGACAAAGGTGCTGCCTGGGGAAGCAGAAATGCTCTGCTGGTGTTTTGGATTTTGAATGTCGCCCAAAGGTACATGAACTGTTAAAGGCTTGGTTGTCAGGCCATGATGCTACCAGGAGCATCCTTAGCAAGGACACCCTTAGCAAGTGGGCCTGGGAGAAGGAAGTTGGGTCATTGAAGAACTGCCCTTGAAGAGGCTGTGGGGAACACAGCCCCTTCTCTTCCTCTGTCCTTGATTCTCTGCTACCATGAGGTGGGCAGCTTTGCTTCACCACACACTGCTGTACTACAGACCCTGAAGTAGTGCAACCTTGGGCGAAACCTCTGAAGCCATGAGCCAGAACAAACCTTTCCCTTCTAAGTGGATTATGTCAGCTAGTTTGCCACCAGGGATGGAAAGCTACTCCAGTCTTAAATTTTCACTTATGTTCAGGTCCCTTTCTCCACCTCTTTTGTTCGTAGTGCTTATCACTTCTCAGTGGAGTGGGAGAGGGAGAGGGAGGGGGGATAGGGAAGGGGAAGGGAGGAAAGGAGAGGGAGGGGAAGAGGGAGAGGGAGGAGAAAGGAGGAAGAAGGAGAGACAGAGAGAAAGAAGAATGAGGAGGAGGAGGAGGAAGGAGAGGGAGAGAGGAAGAAGAAAGAGGAGGAAGAGGAGGAGGGGGAGGAGGAGGAAGGAGAGAGGGAGAGAGGAAGAAGAAGAAAGAGGAGGAAGAGGAGGAGGGGGAGGAGGAGGAGGAGAAGGAGGAAGAGGAGGAGAGACCTGGATCATGAACACCTTGTCTGTGAAACTCCAGGGTTTGGGCTTTATCTGAAGGATGCTACTACATAGCGATTAGTACCACTACCATTCCCACCACCCCCAATTCTGCCCCAACATTGTCACCACCACCATCACCAACTCCATCACTAATGCTGTCACCAACTTCACCATCACCAGCAGCATCACCACCACCAGCGCACCTCTTATAATTGTCCTCATAGAACGACTGATAAAATTTAAAAACTGTTTTTGCAATACAAACTTTAAGGTTTCCTAGCAATGCAAATCACTGCCACGCGGTAGGACATTAATGAGGATCTGATCAGGGAGCTTATCTTTTATTGCCTCATTTCACCGTGAAAAGAACTAAAACAGTAGGTCTATTAATTTCTCCTTAGGAGGAAAAATAGAGACGTAGAGGCGTCGGGTAGATTTCTCAGGCCTCATAGTTAACAAGCGTGTTTCTCAGCAGCGGTGCACGCCCATGCATTACAACATTCTTCGTTTGAGAATCAGCGAAGTGGCCACTGATGAGGACTAGGTAGTGGGTGACTGGAAAAGGGGAGCAACGAACGCGGAAGGCTTTTGGATGTGCTCTGGCGCCCTCTGGCGTCCTCTGACGAGTTCTGCATGCTTGAGCCCTGAGATCAGGCTTCCAAGGACCTGTCAACATACAGAATTGGACAGTGCAGACGGGGGGATGGGAAAAAGTGGAGCCTTTTTACCCTAGCTGTGTGTCAGCTCCTCTGACCCCATCTCTCTGCAGACAACTGAGATCTTACTGAATTGATGAACACAGGTCTCAAACTTCAACGCCTGGAATCACCAGGAAATTTAGGGTGCAGAGTCGGGGGGCGGGGCTCCAGTCACAAAGTTCACACTTACTCAGTCTGAAGGGGCTCAAGGAATTTGCATTTTAAACCATATTTTAGTGATTCTGATCCAAGTGGGTTTGGACTGCACTTCCAAAAAGCAAAACAAAACAATGAAAGTATGACAGAAAAATCGATAGGACTGGAGGCGATAATGTTAAGTGAAATAAACCAGACTCAGAACAACACATTTTGTCTCCTGTGTGGAATGTAGACATGAATATGCATGTGGGACACGGAAGTAGAGAGGGAACCGTGAGTGGGGAGGGAGAGGTGTAGAGGGAAGAAGAGAAGGTAATGGAATTTTTAAATTTATTCTTTTTTATTTTATGTGTATGAGTGTATTGTCTGCATGTATGTGAGTGCGCCTGTGTCGTGCAATGCCGCGGAGGTTAGAAGAGGGCGTCGGATTCCTCCGGACCTGGGGTTATGGACAGTTGTCAGCTCCCATGTGGGTGCTGGGAATCGAGCCTCAGCAAGAGCAATCAGTTCCCTTAACTGCTGAGTCATCTCTCCAGCCTCAGACAATGGAATTTATGTGTGGAAACAGAGGGGACAACTATTGGGACTGGAGAGATGGCTCAGTGGTTAAGAGCACTCGCTGCTCTTCCAGAGGACTTGAGTTTCGTTCCCAGGACCCGTGTCATAACTGCTTGTAACCCCAGTTACAAGGAATCCAACATTCTCTTCTGGCTACCTGCATTCATATGCACATTACCCTCCCCCAACACATATGCACACTCATAAGTTAGAAATAAAACTTTTTTTTTTTTTTGGAGACAGGGTCCCATTATGTATCCTGACTGCTTTGCAGTTTGCTATATTGACCAGGTTGGTCTTGAACTTAAAGAGATCCACCTGCCTTGGGATTAAAGGTGTGTATCACCACACCCAGCTAAAGATGTCTTATTTTAAAAAACAAGCGGCAGGGGGCGGTGTCACTACTTGGGGGAGGAATTGAGAGAGATAGGTAGAAGAGGGTATTGGGGAGTAAAATAAAAGCAGCAAATAATGATATATGTGTATGAAAATGTCACAATGAAACCTATTTCTTTATGTGCTAACTAGAACCCCCCCCAACAAAACAATAGCACACACTGTTCAACTTTTAAATTTAAAATTTTTGATTTTTCAGGGACTGGAGAGATAACTCAGCAGTTAAGAGCATTGGTTGCTCTTGCAGAAGACCTGGGCTTGAGTCCCAGCACCCACGTGGTAGCTAACAACTGCCCATAGCTCCAGTTCCAGGGGATCTGATGTCCTCTTCTGTCCTCACAGGGACTGCACGACGCCGGTGCACTTACATGCAGGCATAACACTCATACACATAAAAATGCTTAAAAATTTGATTTTTCAGTATCAAATTAAATATGTAACTCCTACAACCAGTAGTAAAGAGGAACCCAAAAGTTACAGTCTTCTATCTGCTCTCATTTGGTTAAAGATACAGAATACAGCTCTATAAGTCAATTAATCCAAACTATCCTGATGGCCTAATCTCAAAAACCCAACAGCGCTTAAATCAACAAGTGTATCCTTAGAAAGCACAGATCTGAAACTTGGGCTCTTTGGAAGTGTGTGTCTGAAGATAGGACCCTCCACTGCAGGCAGCAGCGAGTTTGGGAAACATGTAAGCCCATGAAGGACTCTGAATCTGTTTCTGTGGAGAGGCTGGGGTTGAGATGGAGGAGTCAGGCAGGGGCCCAGGAGGAAGAAGCTGTCTCTAGAGGGAGCAGGCAGCTCAGGGGGAGTTGTAGGCATGTCAGACCGGTCCAGGACCCAACTCTACCTTGTTTGGTGCTCTAGGCCAGAGATGCAGAAACTTCTGTGGGCACCAACATCTTTCAAGAAGCTTATAAACAAATATGACTCATAGATAAGCAGAATAGGATTCTATAGTCTCTTTTTTTTTGGATGGTCTCACTGTGTAACCCAGGCTGGACTTGAACTTTCATCAGTCCTCCTGTTCTGCATCCAGAGTGCTGGGATTACATGCAGGTGTAATTAATCTCACTGTACTGTACAAATATTTTTTTAAGATTTATTTTTATTTATATATGTGTATGTGCATATGTATGCTGTGCCCATGGAAGCCAGAAGAGGGTGTCAGATCCCACTGAACTGGAGTTATAGATGGTTGTTAGCTGTCATGTGGGTGCTGGGAATCAAATCAGGGCTTTTTGCAAGAGTAGCCAGTGCTCTTAACCACTAAGCCATTACTCCAGCCCTCTAAAATAAAAAAAATTATTTATTTTAATTTCATGTGTATGAGTGTTTTGCTTACATGTATGTAGGTGCACTGATGCCATGCAATAGTGGAGGTCAGAAGAGGGCATTGGACCCCCTTGAGAGTTTCAGAAGGTTGTTAGCCATCATCTGAGTGCTGGGAAATGAACCCTGGTCCTCTGTAAGAGTACCAACCGCTCTTAACTGCTAAACCATCTCTCTATTCCCCTCCACGGGTCTTTTAGAGGCTCCAGGAGTATGACTTAAATGTTCAGAGCCAGAATTTAAGAATTAAATGGCCACAAGCCACCTCTGACCCCAGGGACAGGAACAACTTCCCCTTGGCAAAAATCATGCTGCCCAGGACTCCTCCCACTCAAGGACTCTCTACTTCCTAGCCCAAGGTTCACAGCATAGAGACTCCTCCTTACTCCAAGTGGACATAAATGTGGATGTTCTCACATATATGGCCACTTGATGGCACATGGGCATGCTCTGGGAGGTTTGAAAACCACTCATAACTGGGCACACTCTAGAGATTCTCATGGGGCCAGGCTGGGACCTGGACAGGATTTTTACATCCTCTGCTGCATGAGATGCCTCCTTGTCCTGTGACACTCTGTTGCATCTCAGGCCATTCTATGCAAACTGTGTCTACAACATTGTGCCTCATGACTCAGACCCCTCAAGAAGGAAGGAAAGGAGTGAGAGGCACCAGATCTTTGCCACAGTTCTGTGAGCCAGGCAGTTCACAGAGGGCCAGAACCCCCTCACTCTCCATCTCAATGACCTGTTTGCTCCCCCAGACCCTCCCCTATCCTTTTCTGTTCTGGCACTGCCAGCCCAGAGGCATTTGCTTTTCCTCATGTTTCTGGTTTCCTTTTCTTACTCCAAAGATACACCAGCATGGGGGACTTCCTGCATGCTTAGTCTCCTTGGGGCTCCTGTAGCAGCTGCTGCCACCACTTTCACAGTGCCCTACTTTCCAGCCCCACCCTTGGGGCAAGCCCTCCAGTCTTACCTGCTCACAAGCACACCTGCTACATCTCCTGGAGGCCCCCAGTGTCCTGCTGCAGTGTGGCTGGAGGGGCTGCTGACTCCTCATTGTTTTCCTTTTCCTTTCTAGTGCCACCCCGCATAGCAGCCTTCTGGGGCCAATGTAAAACTTTGCTTCTCTGCTTGGCCTCTTGAACCGGATGTTTCTGGTTAGTGGTTTCATTTTTTTTTTTTTTTTTTTGGTTTCCATTGGGGTGCAGGGTTAGTCCCCAACTATACTGAGAAAGAGAGCTCATTTTTGAAGTTTCTCGGTTCCTCATGCCTGTAGGTGTCCAAGGCTTCTCACTATGCCCCATGTAGGGACTAGAATGAGGACTGAGAGCTTAACAGCCTCCTGAAATGACTCTTATTGGAGGCAAATTAGGGCCCAGGAAACAGACCCCACAGCTGTTTACAACCCTGGATGCACATTAGTGCACTCCTTAGAAGTATTAGAAGAATACCTGTATTCAGGCCCACTGCTGACTTACTTGGTCTAAGGCAATGTCTGTGCATTAGATCAGGTGATGCTAATGTACCTGACACTGCCTATTTGGCAATAATTCTTGTCTCCATCTGAATCTACTGAACCCAAATCCTGGGGGCTGAGGCTCAGGAGGTCTACATCTCAGGAAGCCCCTCAGATAGTTCTTATATACACATGAGTTTGCAGCCAGTGTATCAGTGTGCGATGGAAAAGGAAAGGGCTTATTGGAGGCAGTATCTTATTTCTAAATCTACAGGAGTGTTTCTTAAAGTGTGGCTCCAAACCCACAGCATCACAACATCTGGGGACCTGCTACAAAGGCTCATTCTCACTTTTACCACTCCATCAGATTCTGGGAGCTAGCCTAGTCACGTGTGCTAAAAAACCAATTCCAGTATATACTGGAGTTGATAGCCACTGATATGCCATCTACCTGCGTCACTTGGAACTATCATATGACTTGGGGACTCAAGGTATAAGGGATCTGTAAGGAAAGGATGATTGTAAAAGACTGTACAAGGGTTTGAAGTTACTGCCCATAAAATTATGACAAACTTAGGGTTAGTTGGTGAACACCATTCCGAAGGCTTCTTCCCTGAACATGAATCAGGTGTGTTGGGTAGAAGATCCAAGCGGTAAGTTTTGGAGGCAAGATTTGGTCAGTCAGTCTGCTGGAAATTCTTGTGTCTACTCATAAGTATGTATTTGTGTGTGAAACAGATTTCGAATTTCAGTCAAGACAAGTAAATGGATGCTGAGGAAGGTGAGAGAGTGGAGATGGGTTTCAGTCAATTCATTCACCCACTGCTTCTCAGAGCTACTATGTGACATCAATGGGATTATCTGAGGAAGAAAGACAAATAGTGAAAACAACAGTGTCTGCCCTGTCTACTTACTTTTTTCCCTAAGACAGTGGGCTAATCATGTGTCTTAGACTTGGGCAAATCAACTTCACTGTGTAAGGCCTTTCTCTTGAAGGAAAGGAAGTGTACATATCCTTCTATTTTTTTGGGGGGGGTTGGTCTTTTTGTTGATTGTTTTTTGACAGGGTCTTCCTAGTCACAGTCCACCTGAAAGTCACGATGTGAATGAGGGTGACCTTGATCTCGTAGAGATCCACCTGCCTCTGCCTCCCAAGGACTGGGATTAAAGGTGCACGCCACCACGCCTGACATGTATTATTCTATTTTTATACCTTGCTCTATTTCCCTTCCTACATGTGCTTACAAAATGATATTGTTTTGTATGCATGCCCAGATTTTCAGAGTTCACCATTTTCTGGGTATAAACTTTCACTGTGCCTGCTTTCAAAAGTGATCAGTATGATATCAGAGGACGGCATGGAGAAGTTCCCTTGCACAGCTATCGTCTCAGGAGTCGGTGAGGCTGGCTCCAGCTCTCCACTTTGGCATACCATGGACATCGTACATTCATTGATTGAGTTTCTTCACCCCATCTGTTTCCACATTGCTTGGAATACCTGGCCAACTCAGCTTGCTTTATAGGTGAGGACATTGAAATACTTAGAACAGTTGAAGAATTTTATCTGTGGTCAGTAATCAGAATGACATACATGTGGAGGGTTTCCCATTCCTAATAAAATCAGATTATAAAATTTCAGTGCAAAATAAACAAGGATCTGTACTTTAATAGTGGGATGTCATCATGTGGCAGTTCTGGGGCAGCTGAGTGAGCTTTAAGCATAAACAGTCTTGGGGTGAAATTCCTGGATGCTTGATCCTCAGAGAACCATAATTCCATGGTCATTAAAATATAGTCTGAGACCTTCTTGGCCTCAAGGTGTGATCATAAAGTTAGAGGTAGCTCTGGAGTATGAGTCATTTCCCTTCCTTACACGGAGGATTTGTCTGCATGGTGAAGTGCTTTATTTTCTTGGAGAAGTCATAAAGGGCTGGATGGAATCTAGAGAGAAATATACATCCTGTGCTCTTAGGATGCTGAAATATGGCTGGGATCTCGGGCACACAGAGAAATGAAAATATAAATATAGAAACTAGCTTTTTAAAGAATGAATTTTGGCAGAATGTAGTCCTTCCTTTAAAGCTTCTTCCACCCAACTCTCTCTCTCTCTCTCTCTCTCTCTCTCTCTCTCTCTCTCACTTTCTGTGTGTGTGTCTGTGTATGTATGTTGTGCATGAGTATATGTATGCAAGTGTGTGTGTGTGTGTGTGTGTGTGTGTATGTGTGTGTGCATACTTTTGGAGGCCAGAGTTCGAAGTTGGGTATCTCTATCACTCATTTTAGTTTTTGAAACAGTCTCTCACTGAACCTGGAACTCACCAATTCAGTAAGACTAGCTGGTTAGTGGGCGCTGCCTCTGCCTCCCCAGAGCTAGAATTACAGGGGCACGCTGTCATGCCTAACTTGTTACATATGCAGTGGGGATCTGAACTTGGGTGCTCATGTTTGTGTGGTAAGTACTTACTGACTGAGCCATCTTCCCAGTCTCTGACTACCTTTTTATCATCATGCTGAACTAGAAGTGTGTGAGTTGTGTGTGTGTGTGTGTGTGTGTGTGTGTGTGTGTGTGTTGGGGTCTACTGTAATTAGAAGAGTTTCATTCTCTTTTAGGGAAGGCATTGAATGACTGGACTGAGTAGCTTCCATGAAGGAGTACTGTGGTTTAGGAGTATTATAGGAATCATTCTCCTATATATAACAAGTGAATGGCTAGTCAGGAAGGGCTGGGTTAGTCATCTTTGTGCACAAGGCTAAAGGATAGTACACTGAAAAGTGCTGTGAGTTGTTAATAATCTGTTCCAACACCATAGAAAGCAATGTCTACGGTAATTTCTGTGTATCTCTATCCATAAGAAAATCAACTTCTCTTCTGATAATTCCTAAACCACCCCATCTCCTCATTCCAGACACACGCTTGGGTATAAAAACCCCATAAAGGTACAGTAGGTAAGTCCTCTTTTAAAAAAAACTCTGCCCATGAATTGAAAGTTTAATGAGAATTTGATTATGCATGTTATAAAAGCAAAGACTTTGTTTACAATATGATTTGTGTGCTGAAAAAGATCAGTTTTCATCTGATGACATTTCTGGAAATATTTTTGTTGTGCAAAGGAAGGTACATTGGCATTTTCAGTGAATTTAGGTTTCTAACCCCAAATCTGTAAAGTGTCTCCCAGGCCCAAGAGTAAACTTCTACAGAACACTAACACTTTTCTCTCTTTCCTTTGGGAACCCTTCCATAAATTACTCAACTTATAATAATTACTTGCTGGTCATGCTGAGTTGATTACAGGAGACAGAAAGGAATCACCATTTCTGAGGTAGAAGGGACTTTAATGTCCCTTCTTGTCATAAAGAAATCCCTGCCAACAAGAAACACAGACTGAGATGGGGGAGGGTTGGCTGGAGACAGTTGGAACTCATTAGTGTGAGAGTTGGGAAGGGACCAGCCTTCTTGCCTTCAGGCTAATGAACATTTCCTGGCACCATACTTCACCCCATTAAATGACTGACCTTGGTGACTAGCAAATTCCTCTCAGAGTGGTCCCATTGAGCCAGCTGAGGGTAATCAGTCTAAACTAACATGGCTTTGATAAGTTTTGTGTATCTTAGAGAGGTCCCTGACTAGTGACCACATGTATATTACAGACAGATGGGAGGTTAAGTGGACTTTGGCCTAGGGATACAGACCATGTACCGTGTTTTGAGTGACGTGCTTTGGAAAAGGCAGCTTAGGAGACATCATAGGCCTGGTACTTTGTTATTGTTGATGCCCTTCTGTTTTTCTCCTGGGATAGGTAGTAGTTGCGGTTAGCTTCTGGGTAGGTGACTTTGCTGAGCGGCAGCTTGTAAATGGCAGGGTTGTTGGTTGTCAGGAGAAGGAAGGTGATCGCCGAGAGGCAGAAGGGCCAGGTGCAGGGAGGTAATCCAAACTGGAGGAAGGGGGAAGGACAAGAGAAGTCTAAGTTACCTCAGATGCTGGTGATTGTTTAATTAGCCTTTATCTTATATACAGCCCCTATTAAAGGCAGGGATGTTTGGTGAGGATAACGCTTAACTGATGCTAGCCAATAAAAATGAAATCGTGCCATTAGTTTACACAGTAACAGATAATCACCAACCCTTTGAAATGCAGCTATTGGAACCTTAATAGGGGTTATATACTTTGTTTTATAAAAAATATTAAAAAAATTTTATGTGTATGAGTGTATTGCCTGCACGTACATAAGTGCACCTATGTTGTGCAATGCCCTCAGAGGTCAGAAGAGGGCTTGGATCCCCTGGAACTGGAGTTACAGACAGTTGTTGGCCACCAGTGGGTGCTGGGAATCGAACCTGGGTCTTCTGCAAGAGCAGTCAGTGCTCTTAACTGCTGAGCCACTTCTCCAGGCCTAGGGGTTAATATACTTTTATGTAGAAGACTTATTTTGTCTTTGGAAATCTGACCAGTTACACTTACAGCTCTAGGAACTATGGTCATTTCATGCCCTCTTCTATCAGCCTCTTGAAGGAATTCATTTGTCAGCTGTTTTGTAGATAAAGACCTGGTGACAGCTAATTGAACTAGAGATAGGCCCTGATTCAAAATCGGCATGTGACTTGAGCCAACTGAAGCCCTCTTTTGAGAATTTGAAGTAAAAGGTACAGAGACTGTCTCTAGGGCTCTTGATCTGAAAAGGCTAGGGAACCAAGTAGTAATAAGGTGGACATTTAGAGGCTGTGTATTTTTTACAGAGCGATTCAGAAATTGAGCAGATGTGGAGAGAGGCAGATGAGTGACAGCCTTAGAGGTGAAGAGTAGCTACTTCTTAGGGGCTCTCCCAACCCCACATCCGTTTCTCATCATTTTGATCTGGTTTTTATTTCTTGAGATGCCCTGGGGCATTTTAACACTTCTTTCTCCCCATTTTTCATCCGCGGAAACTTGAGTGAATGGTTTGCAAAGAGCCCACAAATTTAATTATGAGGCAGATCAAACTATCCCTTCAACCTCCAAGAATTTTACTATAACCAATAAAACCCCCAGCTGGTACCATGGAAACAGCACTGCTGTCCATGTGGAAGTACAAGAACAGCACCAAAATCAAGGCTGTAAGGAATATCCATGAGTGATGGAGTCTACTCAAGGGGCCTTCCCAATGCCCTGGCGTAAGGTGTTTTGGGAAGCTTCAATTGAAGTCCCACAATAGAAAGGTTGTGGGAATTCCACAGATTCAGATACAAATATCAGCTCTTATCACCTTATTAGAGTTTTTATTTTTCTGAGACGTTTTTCTTCAATAGTGCACTGCCCCTATTCAGACAGTTGGTGTTTAGTGCCTACAAAGTACTCAGTAGTGGTCCTCAGGATGTGGTCAGTATAATCAGACAACAGCATTATTGAAGACTAGGGCTGCATGTATGAGTGCTGGTTAGAAAGGCAAAGAATAAAGACTCATAGGGCTTTTCAGAGGAGGGTTTAAGTAGTTACATAAATGTAGTTCAATGCTTTTATACTGTGTTCTGTGATGAGATTGGAAATTCCTTCTGGGTAAGTTGATAGTCTCCTCTTTTTAGTATCCCTAACAGTTGTCAGCATAACAAGTAAACTTGATTTTGTTTTGAAAAATGCCCAAATGGAATGGCATAATCTGTAGCCTCTCTGTACTCAGTACTCAGAGGAAAGGGCCAGTCAGCACTGGAAATACCTAGAATTTTGAATCAAAGTTTCCTGTTTTGTGTCTCTTCTAGTGCCTTGCCCAAGAAAGGCACATGATACCTATTTATTGAATGATGGATCCGGTGAATGGTTGTTGCCAGAGCAGATGACAAAAGCCTGGGGTGGGTGAGCACCTCGGAGGTCAGAATCCATCTTCTTGTCTCCTCTCAGTGTTTCTGAGGCCCAGAGCTCAGCCCACCTCTAGTAGCCCTGCTGTGTGTCCTTCCTCCCTTGGGGCTTCATTCCTCTGTCATTTTTTTTTCTTTTTTTCTCCTCTTCCTTTCTCCTTCCTCTTCCTTTTTTTCCTTTATGGAGGAAAGATCTTGCTATGTTCAGTCCAAGCTATGCTAAAATTCTCCATGCAGGCATCCTGGACACAGAATGGCCTAGAACTTGTGATCCTCCTGCCCCAAACTCCCAAGTGCTCACCACCATGCCCAGGTCTCATTTATTAGTTCTGAGCACTCACTATAGACTGGTCACTGTAATGGGTACTGAGATTGAGATAAGAATACATACAGAAGGACCGTTCTGATTGGCTAAACTGGAAGAGGGCTGATGAGTATTAAACTTGTTGCAATACCATGTGTTAAGTGTTTTAGTGAAGGCACACACAGCATGATGGGAAACAGATGAGGGACTTAGTCCATTGGGAGAGACAGGATGGTATCAGGAAAGGCTCATTTTCCTGCTTAGGAAATAGCTTCTTATGCTAAGTCCCACCCACCTATTTTTCCTAGACGTGAAGGGGATTTGGATAGAGGTTGCATAGAATGTCTATGCCATCTCCAACTATAGAATCTACACGACTTTTTCTGCTTATGTAATCATCCTTGCAGAAATGAAGATATTCTAGAGATACTTGTGTCTTAATCTATCAGTTGACTTAAACAAGGGACCCTAAGAAATGGGAATTTCCCCAGGAAAAGTCAGAGAGGGGGGATCTTGTCTCTGGGAAAGAGATTCACAATTTGTCAGACCACCTTACAGCATGAAACTAAAGCCCAGTCAATAGGTCAGTGGTGGGCAGGACCACAGCTTGACCAGGACTGCTTACACATGTGTATCTCTAATCTTCTATTTAAACTAATCTCACTTCAGGACCCCAGAGATGGACTTGGGATCACCGATCTCTTTGTCCCTTTTCCCAATGTGGCCACATTGAGCAAATCTCTGCTTTTTACTGTTAGCTTAGTTATTTTAATCAGCTTCTCAAGGATGGGTGGCCAAACTTGACTTCTTGGGTAGGCCAAGTCAAACTTGACTTCTATAAGCTATGACCTCAAGTTCAGTAACTCTTATCCATGTGAAATTTCCCTTGAACTCTTATCTAGGGAGGAATGGGGATGGATTGACTGTAAAATGAGCCCTGAAAAATCTGTGCTGGGCCTAGTCTAGCCAAGTGACTGCTCTTAATCTGGCACACCACCCTAAACTGGGCTCCAGACAAAGAGGATGTCCTGGGACTGTGTGTACCCTTAAACTCATGAATTCATCTGTGTCTCTGGATGACTACAGCACAACTCTCTCTGTTCCCTCAAGCCATTGTCAATGACCCTCCATGAACCATGCTAGTTTCTGTGGGACAAACAAAGATGAACACTGCCCACAAGACAGGCAGATAATTTACATACACACAGACACACAGTCACACACACACACACACACACACACACACACACACACACTAATAACGCTATAGTTCTAAAGGATGATAGACTATGAAAGAGTTAAATTTGGAGGATTTACTCCAGATTGTTCTATAATGAGCTCCATTGGCCACTTGTAATGGATTTGATTGACCCATAGTTGACATATAAGCATTTGAGACTCAGCTTCTTTCTGGTAGGTGAGTAGCATGATTTGAGACAAGGGGATGAGTTGGGGAGGGTTCTGGAGGAGGGAGTTTATATAAGATTTGGGAAGTAGAGAGGGGCATGTGGCTGGTAGCCCACAAAACTTACCACAGATAACATGTTGGCCAGCGCAGCACCCAGGTAAGCCGCAAACAGTGCTAGAAAAAAATCAACCATAGATAGCCCATAAACAGTGCCTTGAGCTTTGCTGGCACATCCTTTCTTCATCCATTTCATGCCTCAAATGCTATCTCTTAGATTATTAAGCACACACACCTCAACACGGAGTTACATTTCCATCGCCTTGCAGCTTTAAAAGTTTAAAATTCCACACAAATGCCAGCACAGCTAAGATAGCAGATGAACTTTGTTAAAAAGGACCAGAATTTAGCTGTTACAGCTCTCTTGAGTCCCACCACTTTGCTTTCCAGCAAAGGAACATTTAATAGCATAAACCATAAATGAAAATTTTACTATATAGCAAAGACAAGTGAGTCCCAGAACTCCCTGTTGGAATATTTCATCACAAGATGTGAACATAACATGGGTTTCTAGGGAGAAACAGCATCCTGTAAGTTTGAGGAAGACCAAATCTGCCCACTGCCTTGTCTTCTGAACCATGCAGAGGAGGGTACGCACTAACTCCCTGCTGGGAAGAGCTAAGTGCTGGTAAGAGATAGGGGCAATAAAATAGGACAGTGGAATTGGGCTTTGTTTCTGGGCCTTTAATTTTTCTGTGGAGGATGTCTCAATTGGTCCTAGGATATTAGTAATAGCTAACCTTTATTAGAATTACTGTATGCTCAGCCTGTGGCAACACCTTCAGCATTCTATGGGGTAAGCATTATTATCGTCTTTATTTCACAAATGAGAAAACAGGCCCAGAGAGATTAAATAATAAGACCAGTCTACAAGACTATGCATTGGCAACATCCCTATTGTCTTAGAGGTAAGAATTTAAGATGGAAGAGCAGAAGAGATTAAGGAATGGGTTGTATGAAGCAGGGTAGGGGGCAAGCAACAGTTTCATGGATCCCACTTGCAGCTGATTTCTCTTGGAAGGACCCTTTGCATCAGTAGAATTCTCTTTATGCTCTTAGCTACAGATAACCAGGGCTAACCCTTCCCAGGAATTTCCTAGATGTCAAGCACTGTTCTTATTGCATTAGTCATTCATCTGACTTCATCCTGGCAACAGTTCTATAAACGGACACTGTTTACGCCAGACAAGACACGGAGAGGTAAAGTGACAGCCCAAATTATGTGGCTGACAGCAGCAGAGTCCTGACACTCCTGTTCTCAGGGTGGGCTATTAACCACTGTGTGCTGTGGCTCAGGATGTCACACTCTGAGGTTAGAAAGGGGAAAGAAGATAGAGGGCCAACCCAAGTACTCCAAAGACCCCAGAATACAGGGGAGCCATAAGGGGGCTCTAGATTTGACTTTGAAAGAGTGGAGGCTCAGAGAGTGGCCTGTCCTGAGCCCAACTCCATCCAATTCCTCATCATTCCTAGGGTGCACAACCAAAGGATTTATTCCTATGCTGCCTTGGCCCCACTGTTGTTATTATCAAATTTGTTGTTATCAAATTTGACCTGTTACCAGCAGAAGACCTCCTGAAAGCCCTATGTGTGCTTTCTACCAAGCCTTATGTCTGGTCACAGAATTGCAGAACTTGAAGGAGGAGGAAGACTGCATGGACGAGAAGAGTCAGGACATACAGCCTGCCAGGATTACTCGGGGAATAACCTGTTCTGGGGGATATGTCGAGTAGGCTCTGGAGGAAGGAACCTTCCACATCTTGGATCTAATCCTTTACTGGCAGTGTGACTATGGGAAGGGCCTAACTGCTCTGAAGCTTTTCACCAGAAGAGGGAGCAGTGGCTCCAAGAAAGGGTGGATGCCCTGCAAAGAGCACACTTACAGACCTGACTGGGTAATCTATTCTGCTCTTTTTAGCCTTAGTTCTCCATCTGTGAAATGGGGATAGCAATAGTATCCACACACTGCAGAATTGCAGTGGGATTGATGAGATGCCACATACCAGGTTTCACTGCTGTAACACCACTAACACTCTTTGCTGTGGGTCTATCCTGGGTACTCTAGGATATTTAACAGTATCCCAGACTAGATACTAAGAGCACCCCCGCCCCCTGCTTCCTCCTCCAAGGTCAAGAGGGAATTCTGTGAGTGGTACCTACCACAGGCAATGGCGAGCAGGTGGGTCTGCCAGGTAATGACGTAGAACATGCCTCCAATGGCAATGCACGCAAGAGTGCTGTTGAAGCCACACAGGCCAAAGTAGATGGAGTCGAAAGGTGTGGCAATGCTGAGCGCTGAGAGAGAAAACAAGAGTCAGTCTTGAACGTGGGGTCTTGCTAGGATCACCTGCCCTGCTGAACCATACCCCACTACTCCAGTCAGAATCAGCTTTCCTAGGTATGAAAAAGGAGTTTCAATTTTATTCAGTGAAAACCATTCAAAGGAAATAAATGTCGCAGGACCACAAGAATACTGGCGGCTAAGCTGTTACGAGTTGGAGAAATCCTTTGAGTAAGAACTCTGAAGTCTGATTTAAACAGGAGAGATGGCACAGTGGTTAAGAGCACTGGCTGCTCTTGCAGAGGACTGAGTTCAACTCCCAGCACCCACATGGCAGCTAACTACTGTCCCTGACTCCAGCTCCAGGGGATCTGATACTCTCTTCTGACCTCCACCATGACACGGGTACATTTATACTCACACAGGCAGTACACTCATACACATTAAATAAAAATAATAAATAAACAAATAAATATTTAAGCATACAGAGACTGTCCTTTCTTTGTTACACATATAAGAAATCTCCTGTGAACAAAGCTCCCTCCGGTTTGTCATTTGAGACTGCCCTTAAGCATAAACATTCCTGGAAAAAGCTCTCCCAAACTAGTATAAATATAAATACCAAGAGTTAAACTGTCTAACACCAAAATCTTTCTCGAGGACAGCTTTTGCTTAGAGGAATATGAGGGTCCTAGCAGTAAAAGTAGAAAGAGGAAGTTTCTAGGAATCAGCAGGTATAATATTAAAGACCTGCCACCATTTTCTTTGAAGCTTGCCCCCAGACACTAACATCTCTGGAGTCCGCTAAAGAGGAAAAGTGATGACACAGACCTGCTAACATCCCCATGGTGGATCCAATGGCTGCATGCAAGCAGATGAGAGGTGAAGAGATGAACAGAGCTATGAGGAAGATGCCTCCAGTCCAGGGATTATCACAGCCATATACCTGGCCGATTCCAACAGGGATGGCTCTCAGAAGCTGGAGAACAGCCGGGTACCATGCTTATTATGGAAGCAGACATGCAACTTATACCCCAGCACCAAAACCCCATACTAATGTTTTTTAGCTTAGTATGTTTTTTAAGCTGGCCTTGAACTTGTAATCCTCCTCATGCACTGGCCTCTGGAATATCTACTAACATTTTGCAACAGTATTCTGAAAAGCGACTTCTGTTAAATAGGTTGACTCTAAAAGGAGCAAAAGCTTTATCATCTCAACTTTGAGTTCTTGGAGCCATAAGTGGTTAGAATGTTGAGTTTCCTTCATTCAGAAACATCAGTTTCTGAATGGGAAATTATTCCGTTGTAAAGAAAAACTGAAAACCAGGCTGGCAAGGTGGCTCAGCAGTTAAAGAGCACTAACTGCTCTTGCAAAGGAACTAGGTTCGATTCCCAGCATCCACATGGTGGCTAACAACCATCTGTAACACCAGTTCCAGGGGATCTGATGCCCTCTTCTGACCTCTGAGGGCATTGCATGCCATAGATGCACTTACAGGCAAAATACACTCATACACATAAAATAAAAATAATAAAAAATATTAAAAAAATAAAAACTGAAAACCTTTCACAAGGGCATTTATTATTTATTAGAAAAATGAATTTGAAGGAAAAACTTTCCTTAGAAGGAAACTTTGTACTTTTAAGAACCACATATCTGGCTGTGGTGATATTAGTCCTATATGGCTAAGAAGTTGAATTTAAAGATCTGTGGAAGGGCCTGGAGAGGATGGTCTGGTCTGGTCTGGAAACTGCTCCTGTAGTTGATAAACCTCAGGGCACTCTGTCTCAGTTCTACCTCCATGGACCCCGAGGTCTAGGGGCTTGACTGTGAGTGAAAGAGCCAGGTATGGAGACAAGAGGGCACACCCAGTGGGCTAACCTTCTGGACTCAGTCTCCACACCCCAGGATAGAGAGCAGAATAGGTCTCTGGTCTGGCCTACAGGGGGAAAGGGACAGGCATGAGAGCTTATACACAGGCAATGGCACAGGGCTATTTCATTTCCATCCATGTGTTCCCCCTGGGAGCCTCTGCAGTGGTCACTCAACATTATTGGGAGTTCTAGACCCTCTTTCTGACATCCACCACCTGTTTTCCTGAAATTCAAAGTACAATCCATTATAATTGGAAGACCCAACACATGAACTATTACCATAGTCCGATCTATTGGCTAGAAAGTTATTTCTTAGAGAATGGCCACCAAAACTTTATTTTTTAAATCTTTGGGGTTCTAAAATATTTGTACAGAAATGAAACAATCTTTTCCATTTCTATAAAATTTTGAAATATTTATTTAATTGAAAATGAGATGAACTTTAAGCTTGCAATTTCTAGCATCATCTCTTCATAGCATACCAATTAGAGCAATTTGTCTCTGTAAGATATCCACCAGTGGGAAACCTGAGGAATGAATCACCAACTCAGCTCCTTTTCTCGTCTCTGTCCCACAGTGTCCTCACATACATTCAGCAATGATCAAGGATGAGGCTGATGCAAATGTTCCCTTTTCTGAATAATGACACTTAATGTGATTGCAGAGCTCTTTCAACTATGCTCTGGAATGCTAAGAGACACAGGCATCATTATTTCTGAAAGTTCCTTCAATGAGCCCAAGTGGCTCTGTAGTGATGAATTGCCAATAATGAAGTTCCAGGCTGAAGCTCCAGACTGGGGCAGGGGGTTCCTTTTAGTGTAATGGAAAGTAGGAAGCTTTAGGAAAAAAATGTGCCTTTGAGAAGAAGGCTAATGGCCACATTTTTCCATGCCAATTTAATACTTCAAGTATTGCTTCTTATTCATTATCTTGGCAGAATTCCAGAGGTCAGGATTATATACAGAACTCTCAAAAAGTTTAAAATGTCTGTTATCTATGTTTCTTAACGGAGGAAAACCTGTGCTTCAAAACAAGAGCAAGCCTCAGAGAATGGAATAAGCTTGGGAGCTTGCAACAGTGACATCGTAAGCCAGTGGGCAGCAGTGTGATGCACCTGCTTTGATTCACTGTGGTTGAATGAAAGAAAGGACATGGCATAAGTAGACTCAAATTGGACTTGAGCATCGAAAGGGCCTTCAAACAAAGGGAAGAAGCAAAGAACCCAGGCCATATATCAGGGAGTCAGAGATCCAGGCTTTTACTAATTCAGCATGGGACCTCGGGTCGCTTTACTTGGCCTTAGTTTCTTCCTCTGTGTGACATAACAGGGTGGAACCAGAATAGAATTTTTAGCTCTTAAAAGGAGACAAGGGTAATAGTTCATGGAATATGAATGTAGCATGCCTGTACTGTAGAACTGTGAACAGTTATTCATGGGCGTTTCTGATACGCAAAACGAGTAAATGAAGTTTAATACTGAATTTGTATGAGTACTGCCCTTCCTTTTATTGTGACACCTACCAGGGGTACTTGGACATCCGACCAGGTGATATTGGGTGTGGAGGCTGCAGGCTGCAGCAGTGTCGTGGGAAAGAAGAGATTGTAGTGGCCCGTGGCTGCCAGATACAGGGTCACAGCGATGTTGAAGGGCAGTGTGAATACTGGGAGGTCCCACTTGCTGAAGATGGTGCTCAGGGCACTGGAGAGGATGGGGCTGGTGGGAACAGCACAAGAGAGCCTGGTCAGAGGCTGCTTGGCTTGACACTAGACCATGCAGCAGAGGTGTTGTGAGGGGGGGCACTGACTTTCCCAGAGGAAGCAAGCTTGCTGGCCACCTTTCCTTTGGTCTCCTTTTTGAGCAGGGCACAGAAACAGGGCAAGATACCCACAATCAACTTCAGAAGGAGAGCTTTATGAGAGCTGTGGGACTTCTTCAAAGAGTCATAGAACTCTATCCCTTAGGCAGGAGGAGTGAGGAGAGATTGGGGGAAGAAAGGGGAGGGAACTATAGTCATTCATTAATGTTTTTTGAGTGGCTAAGTATACTGACTTTATGGCCTGACTAGCTTTCATTTTCTGGAAGTGAGGGAGAAATCTGGTACTTTGAGGGCTCTTCTCCATGACTGACCTTCAGCCTACCCCAAGAGGTTATCCCAATCTGGTTATGGGTCTCAGGGAAGAGCAGGAGGGATGAGATTTTTAGACCTTGAAAGGGCTTTGTGCAGCTCTTAACCTATGTGATCAGCAGTTTCTTGCTCTGTACTTTAGCAGGTTAAGGTCAGAGATGCTTTGAGATCTTAAAGAAGAAAGGACAGTAACTAATGAGACACTACAATGATGACCTGGCATGGTGCTGTCTCAGTATGTTAGTAACTGTTCCCAGTGGGTTTTCCTGAGGTCTAAGCCGAACATGTGCTACTTTAAAATGGAAGTCAGACATGGGGCTGGAGAGATGACTCAGTGGTTAAAAGCCCTTGCTGCTCTTGCAGGGGACCTGGGTTTGGTTCCCAGCACCTACATGGCAGCTAACAATGGTCTTTAACTCCAGTTTCAGGGGAATCTTCTGGCCTATGTGGGCATTGCACACATGAGTGCACTCACATACATTTAGGTAAAACACTCATGTGTATAACACACACACACACACACACACACACACACACATACACGCAGGATGTTAATACGAGTCTATACCCCAGAAACAAACTTACCAAGACATGGACATAATGGTGACAGGGAGAAGCAGCCACCAGTAATAGTTGCCCTTGTCTGAGAATACGGCCATCAGCAGCCCCACCAGCACCCCATTGTAGCCATGGAGTCCTGCTGCAATGGCTGACCTGGGGGGACAAAGATGGGGCTGGTAGAGTGGGAATGGAGCCTCCCTATGGGCTTCAGTTTTTTTTTTCATAGTCATATTTTTCTAAATTGGGGCCTGACCTCTCATCTTCAAACAGACCACCCTTCTGGGATTAGGGAGGGAAGACAGCCCTATCTTCCCTTCACAAATTCAGAGAATAGTGGCATTTAGTTACCAACACCATTGTTTTGAGGAACTTCTGGGATAGAAGGTAGAGAGGAGGCAGGATCCTCCCAGATGTGGCCTTCTGGCCTTATGTTTGGATCCTGGACCCCAGAGACTTACTTGTCCTGACTCAGGACGAGGGCAGTCAAGGTGGACACAATGGTGCCCAGGCAGCCAGAGATGGCCCACCAAGGATTCTGCACAAAGAGGCCAAGGATGATGAGGATGCCACTGAGGGGGTTGTTCACAAACATCACCTGAGACATGCCCCGGAGCATCCAGTCAAGAAACTGGAACACTGGGGATTTATCTGAAATGGAACAGGTAGAAAGTCAGATGCTGTGTAGGTCAGCCCCACTGGGCTAGGCCTGGTGGCAGTTGGAGTGAGGGATCTTAGGGGACCAACTACCTATTATCACCAGCCACAGAGGAGGGAAACAACCCAGGAATGCATTTAAATGCCCAGACCCCTTGCCAGCCAGGTGCAGCCTCTAATAGACTCTAGGCTTTTTTTTTTTTTTTTTTTTTTTTTTTTTCCCTACAGTGGTGATCAGGTACCTAATTTGACCTATTTGTACCTCCCAGGAGAGTGGCATAAAATTTCTGGAAAATTCTCCTGCTGCATAGAGGATATAAAACCCATGAGCCAAGCTCTGGGGAGATTGCTAGAGAGAACCCACTGGCCCAGTAGGCACAGTTCCTTCAAGGCATCCTGTGGGCATTTGTCTAGATAGAATGCTGGCTTTAGAATCCCGTGCTTGTCTACAACATTTAGATGGTCCATTTAGGTCAGCAGAACTTTTCTTTTGAGCAACAGGAACTCATATATTTACACATCCTTACAATATAGTTACAGATAATTGGTATTTATATCATAAGAAGCTGTTGGCTTTAATGTCCAAACTCCTTGCATCTATGAAAGACTCTGACGATGCATTTCCTGGAGGTGACTGAGGCAATCATTTCTGGGGTGGTCGCTGTTACAGGACTGTACCTTTAAGCCCCTCTCCACATTCCTTCATCTCTCCTGTGATGTAGCTGAGGGCTTTGCTGACTCTCTTTCCCCCGGCAGCCATGGAACTTTGAATCCAGGAAGCCTTGGACATGTTGGTTTCTACCTTTATCTCAGAGCTCTCCTCCATGGTGTCTAGATCCTGTCCAGGGGCAAGAAATGGGAAAGAATCTTCCATATTTCCACTTGGTGGTTTTCATACCAAGTGATATTTATAGTCCTTTGGGGACCAAGGTTAGATTTTCATTTGAGATTTTATTAAACTGCTGCTATTTAATCATCTCCCTGTTTGGATGGATTATTTTTATTTTGTTTGTCATGTCACCATATTTGATATGGTCAACCACCATGAGGCCGAACAAGATGATATCTCCACTTTCATTCTGTGGATAAAGACTCAGGTGTGTAGAAGTTCTTGTTTGCAAATGTTAAGGTCAAACGGTGGAATTTAAGGTTTAGCCACAGATGTCTAGATTGTCTTAAAAATCACCACCTTATATTCTCTCTGAAAGAAATTATTTTCCCCAAGCACACCTAATCTTTGAATTTTAACTGTCCATAAACACGGAGGTATGAAGTTAAACAGGAAAATTCTTTTAAAAAACCACTGGCATGGGCTTATTTCTTAAATGTAAACTGATAATAAATAATTCAAATGTAAGAGACATGAACGCTAACAAAATAAACTAGATGTATAAAACAGACATTTTTATCCAAGTAATTACATTTCTGAAAACATGAACTCAAGTGAAGTTTTCCTAAATCAGAGCCTCCTGACAGATCTCACTTCCAGCCTGCTGTGGGCTCTGGACCACAGGGTGCTGTCCCTGAATCAGGGTCTCCACACTCACAAGCAGTTCCACTGTGGGCTTCCGGTACGGGTGGGGAAGTGGCTCTTTGGTTTGTCTCTCCTGGGGTTCACCTTTTCCAAACACTGGAGTTGGAAGGAAAGAAAGCCATCAGTTCAGTCACCTGTACTTTGGTACTTTGGCAATAATTTCTTTTAAGGCTTGGGTTAGACCATTTAGTAATTCCAATTTCACAGAGGAAGCACAAAACCATGGAATCTTCTGAATAAAAGATCTTATTTTCTGTTACTGGTCAGGCCCATTTGGGGGTCCTCCTTTTTGGGAAAAATGTACATCGTGTAAACAGGATATAAAGGAATAGAGGAAGCTCAGAGACTCCAGCGGCCCTTATGATATGCTTTGATTTCATTAACCTCTATATTTTTTAGATGAGGAAATAGAAGCCCAAAGAGACAGTGACTTGTCTGTGACCCCCAAATCCAGGGCTCTTTCTTCTGTATCACACAGAGACTTGCAGGTGAGCAAAGAGCTGGGTGTTCAGTGGACGGTGGGTAACATAGAAACTCACAACTGGTCAATGTGCAGAGGATAAGTGTCAGTGAAGTGCTCAGTCACAAATGGGGCATCTATACCATGTGCCACTCTTCCAAGGCTCAGGGAAGGGGCAGAAAGATTGTAAGAGTCAGAGGTTGGGGAGAACTGGATCAAAACAGTATATACGACCTGTATAAGGTTAAACCAGTCAACATTCTAGCATGGAGGAGGAAGGGGATCACAAGCCCCTACCCCTAGCTGAGGAGCTCTGGACAGTTGATGACTTCTGGGGGAAGAGAGTGAGTTTTCTTTAGAGGTATGGCCCCTTTGAGGTGGACCATGATCTAGTGGATGGTCCTACATTAATGAAGGTGGACCATGATCTAGTGGATGGTCCTACATTAATGAAGGTGGGCCATGATCTAGTGGATGGCCCTACACTCATGAGTACTATATGCACAGCACAAATTGGACTTGAGTTATTAAAGAAAAAAAGGACATGAAGTTGGGGGAAGAGGTAGGGAGGTGGGGTGGGTCTAGAAGGAGATAGAGGGAGGAGTGGGAGCATTTAATATACTGTATTAAATTATCAGTTAACAAAAACATTTACAAAAGAGAAAGGAACTAGAATGTTGAAGTCTTTTGCTTGCTCCTCACACAGTCATAGGCTGCCTGAAACACGCAGGATCTGGGTTTGAATTTGGCAGTGATTCTCCTGCGGCAGATGATCTCAAAATGACTTGTTCCCCCCTCCTCTCCCTTCTCTTCCTTCTTTTCTCCCCTCCTCTCTCCCTCCCTCTTTTGATTACAATATTTATTTTTATCCTTATGGTGGTCACCCCTGTGGCATAGCCACTGTTAAGTTGCCCTTGCTCCAGTAAATAACCTCCCACCCTCGCTTGGGCAAGGAACTCCAATGAGACCCAGTGGGTCACATAGAAAAGAAGACATCAATGTAGGAGTAGGACTTGCTGAGAAGAGAAGTTCTAGTGGGAGAGGGGGGAGATGGAAAAGGGGGTAAAAATTTTGTCTTTGAATTTTTGCATTTTAATGATTGGGACAGGATAAATGACACCTATGTAGTCACTTGAGCCAGATTTTAGGATGTCTTTATAATTCTAGACAACTCTTGTAACATGACTCTGAACATCCTTCATGATTACAGATGACTCACTTTTAAAGATGATTTTAAAACTGAAGGGTTTGAAGCATTGGGAGCAATCAGGCCCTTGATGTTTTGGACTTGGTACTCTGGTTCCCTCCTGTGGTCAAGTGTCAGAACGGCAGGCTGGGCTTTGCCACCCTACTTTCAGTCTGCTGTTCCCAGTGTGCAGTCATGTGTGTTCAGGGTACCTAAGCACTAGTCCGGATGCATCAAAGGCACAGTGTTCCCACTTTTGAAAGAGAAGGGGCTATAAACACCAGTGTGATTGGGAAGTTCCACCACGTAGACGGAACAGATTAATTTTAGAGGCTTTGGAAAGAGAGGTAGGAAACAGAGAGGATGCTTTTGAACTTGTGTGTGTGTGTGTGTCAGAGAGAGAGAGAGAGAGAGAGAGAGAGAGAGACTCCTTTATGATCTGTTGCTTCTGTCTGGATAGCCTGCCAGACTCAAGTGATTCCAATGGACTTCCCCCTTGCCCCCAGGATTTTTTTGCATAGGGCTTCCCTCCTGTGTGCCCCCTTGACAGAGGGGTCCTTGAGTACCTGCAATGCCCTTTCTACCTTGCATATTTCCCCATAAGCACTCTAAGCTCCTTGTCTTACTTTTGTAAGGATGAGATTGGAGAAAGACAGCTCACTAAGGCAACTTGTAGGAGGCATGTGATGTGAGAGGCACTAACCCAGGGGTCAGTTCTACCCCTTGCAGTGCCTCTGGTCAGTTATGCAACCCAGAAATTCTGCTCTTCTCTTTGGGGATTGTGGTGGAATTAGAGTGCCCCTGTCCTGTCTCTTCTAGAGGGTTCTCCATCCTGCAGCTGACTGGAACTATCTCTCCAGACTCCTCCCTGTAGGCCAGAATCTTGCTTTAGCTTCCAAGTTTGAGTTTCTGGCCTCCTCAACTGCTCAGCTCTGGCTGCCTTCTGGGATCCCTTCTTGACCTTTGAAGGATCTTCTATTACCTTTCCTCTCTACCTTGGTCTTGACATCCTCACTGTTAACACAGCGAGGACTTTTCATTTCCATCTTTCCGAACAAGTGGCTCCTTTTTGTTTGTTTTGACAAGGTCTTCCAGTATAGCCCATCTGGCTTTCCTCCTGCCTCAGCCTCCTGGGTGCTGGGATTATAGGCAGGGCCACTGTGCATGGCATGGGAAGCATCTTATGACTTGGCAAATTAGAATTTCACGAAGAGCTCTAGAAGATCCTTATGCTGGCACAAGATGTACTTGGGAGTCTTTGGGAACGGATTGCAGGTAATTTCCTCACCCAAGTTGAGATCCCTTGCCTAGTCCTATAGAAACCATCTATCTCAGATTATCTCTCTACCAGGCTGGATATGTCCAGACACAGAAAACCCGTGGCTTTGGCCAGTGAGCATGTGTGGAAGAACCACCCTGTGCAGTGAGTACTGCCACTTTCTGCTTTATTAGAGATAGGAAGCTGAGGCCTGAGTGTGAGAGGGAGAATGCACACACCTTTGCTCCTCCTCCGGATAGATGACCACTCGATGTGGAACACGCTTCTATGTCTGGAAAGCACAGTCTCAGAGCCCTCCTCTGACTTCCGGCCTGTTCCTTGTGGCTGCTCTCCACTGTCACCTAACCAGGGGCAATAAAGAACAAGTCAGTGTACCACCTGGTCCCCTCCCTAAGAGCCAAGTAGTGGAGCCCAGAAGAATCACACCCAGAAGCTAGAAAGGAGTGAGTTGTACAGCTTGATGCTAGAGGAGTCTAGACTTTGTGAAAATGCCTAGTACCCTAGTATCTGTTCTTCCCATTACAACTTCTGCTTTCTCTCCCCACAGAAACCTATCTGGGTCAAGAGATTCAGATGAGGCAGGCTTAGACCCAGGATGACTGGCTAGTCACTATGCTTCACACAATGATTTGGACCCCTCTGTCACAGGAGTTTAAAAGCTGACTGCAAAGTAGATCACCTGGCTGCTTTAAAAACTGCCTGAGTCCTATCCCAGTCCAGTTAAAAAGATAAAAGACAGCTTTAACATGCAAGTTGGACTGAGAACTATTGATATAGATTATTGCTACTCAGTCGGGTCCCTGGCCCAGCATTAATCAACTGAGAGCTTGTTAGAAATGCATAATTTCAGACCTTGGCCCAGACGGATGGGATCAGAATCTGTGTCTCCACAAGATCTTCTGAATATATATTCAGAAGATCTTGTGGAAAAAATATATCCAGAAGATCTTATGGAAAAAATATATTTCAGAAGTATATATATATACTCATATATATACATATATATGTGTGTGTGTGTATATATATGAAAACACTAATATAGGAGAAGCCAAATGTCTGAATATATTACTGGTTACAAGAAACCCTTTTCTATATTACTGTCTTCAATTGCCACATTATGGGGCGAATACTCTTGCCACTAGGAATCGTTTCTCAAGGTGTGGTTTAAGAACAGGCAGGACTGAATCACCTGGGTAGCCTGTGAAAGCGCAGGCTCTTACGGTCACTGAAGTCTGTTAATTTGAGTCTTTGATAATCCCTAGGGCACGCTGCCAGAGTCAGGACGGTCCAGTGGCTGCTTGGAATAGTGGAAAACATCCACACTATGACATCCGCATACTTCAACGTCTTCAAAACTAACTTGAAATGGCTAGGGTGGGTATTGTTATCACCAAAAGATGGAAAACTGAGTCTTAGAATGATTGTCAGAGCATCTTACATACAATAAACCATGGGACTTTCAGTTTCCGGTCCTTTTCTATGCACCTTTACTAATTACGGTCTGGTTTGTGGATGAGCTTCATGGATGCCACAAGGAGCTTGCTAGGAACATAGAATCTCAAGTGTCATCCCAGAATTACTGAATTAAAATGTTCTTTTCAACAAGTTCCTCTGCTAATACATGTACTCATTAAAGTTGAAAACACTGATGTCTAGCAAGCACCCTGCTGCTCACATAGAGACAATGTTAAGAAAGCTTAGAATGTAGCAGGAGCAACAATCTATGGAGTCTATATGAGCAATGAAAGAAGGTCTTGCCTACATCTTTGCAACAAAAAGTAACGTACAACCACGGCTCCCTCTAGCTCAGACGGAAAAGCTGTTAGTGACTTAGTATCTTGTCTGTGGGTCAGCATTGAGCTCTAACTCCTAAGGTTAGGAAGGGCCTGCCAACTCTGCCCTAAACCGCCATGAAGACAGAGTTCATGCAGTATGAGAATGGAGGAATGTGTGTTCCTTCACCTTCATCACTGGATAAAGAAGGGTGTTCTCCTATAGTACCAACTCCTAGTGCACATTTATCTGGCCAGAAGGATGCCTCTCTTACTATTGTTTTTATCTCTCATATGCCAAGTGTTGCTGACCACTAAAGCCCCGCTTTATGTTAGCATCATAAACACAGAACTGAATAGAGAGCATGAAGACCATGCTCACCTCCCTTGTCTAGAGAGAACAACATGCCAAGATATCCAGTCACAGAAAAGCTAGAACTGTCAGACCTCCTGACTCCCAATTCACTCTTCTTTCTACCCCATTGCTGGGCTGTTTGCATAGCACAGACCTGTTTTGTGCAAGGAAAGGGCTTTACTTTTAGCCTAGGACGGTTGCCCTGGATATCAGATTTCATGACACATGCCATTCAGTAACCTGTGTTTTTTTTTTTTCTTTTTGTATTTAGGAAGAGTGCATTTGTTTAATAAACCAAAGCAACATTTATCTGGCACCATGCAATATGAAAAGGAAAGTTGGTTGTTAAGATACTTAAATTTTTTGGCTGAGGAGCTTAGCCAGAGGAACAGAGGTTGATGCTGATGGAGGCTCTTGGGTGGGTAATCAAGGGATTATGAAGGCAGAAAATGAAACTGAGCTCTTCTATCAGGCAGAGCTTAAAGTGACCCAGTCCCCACACCGGGTTATTTGTGTTTAGTAATCCAGATCCAGCACTTAGGCCAGGAAAGTGAGTCAGGGCCATGTAGTACTATATGTCCCTAGAGTTGATGACCCAATAACAAAAAAGCAAAAAGTATCTTTCTCACATGGGCAGTACTGAAGTGCTGGGCTACTGACTACTCTGTAGACCACAGCCCTCAAGCTGTATAGGCCAAGAGTTGAGGATGAGAGGTGGGAAAAGATGCCACAAAGAAGACTGAAGACGGAATAACCAACTTCCCAAGGATTGAAAACACTTAGAGCGAAGGTAATAGCAACTTTATACTGGCCCTGGGAAAAATTTTCAGGTGTTTCAGAATGGATAAAGACTATTAAGAACAGTTGAATCTACTGTTTTAGTTTCGAGCTACTGGTGTAGTGGGGAAGAAAGGAAAAAGAAACACTGACTGGGAACCAGAACGCACTAGTTTTTGCTTGGCATTCTGCAAATTGTGTAATATTGACAGTTTCCTTAATCACAGTCATGCGATTCTCCCAGAAAGAAATCCTCTGCATCAACTCTAACCTAGCCTTGAGTTAATCATGTGTTCTTGACTTTCACCTTCATAGGATGGTGAGATACTTGGTAGTCAGGAGTTTTCTACTTTCTCTCAGCACCTCTAGCATCTCTCATACATATACGGTGGGTACTCAGACTGTTTGTTGAATAAAATAATGGGCGATGGTTATCCTATGAGTTTTAAATTTCTGAATGATTTAACAAAGAACCACTGATTATTGTAGGGTATGGAGTATTTTTGTGTGTATGTGTGCATTCATGTGTATGTGCAAGTGGGTACGTGTGAGTGCATGTACATGTGTACACGTGTGTAGCGGCCAGAGGTTGACACTGGGTGTCTTCCTTGCCACTCTCCATCACAATTTTTGAGACAAAAATGTTCAGGTCTTTCACTGAACCTGGAACTTGTCAACTTAGCTAGACTGGCTGGCCAGCAAGCCCCAGAGATCCTCCTGTGTCCACCCCTGACCCCTGCCAGAGCTAGGACTGCAGGAGTGTACCACCACATTTCACTTTTTTACCTAAGTGCTGAGGATCGAGCTCAGGTCATCAGGCATGCATGGCAAGCATTTTACTGACTGAATCATCTCCCCAACCCCAGAAATAATTTATTTGTTCTTTTACTTTGCTTTTTATTTGTTTGTTTCTTTTTTGAGATGGAGTCTCACTATATGACTGTCCTAGAACTCACAGCAACCCCCTGCTTCTGTCTCTCAAGTGCTGGGATTAGAGGCATCTGCCACCATGTCTGGTACCAGAGATAATTTTAAAAATAATGTATCATATGGTAAATATTAAATGCTTTATAAATATTGAGCTAGAAGTGAGTGATTTAAATAGACTAACAAAAGCTAGAGCTGAACTTTGTGAGGTTTGAATATGGCAGGGTGATCATTTCTAGCATTACCTGGATCAAAGAGTATAAGTTTCCAGATGGTGATAACATGGCTGGGCATCTATGAGTGATCCACTAGAAACCCAGAAGACCTACAGAAGTGGCTGGAAGAACTCAGTTAATAAGAGAAAGAAAATAGGACAGATGGAGATCCGACTTGATATGATTTGATCAGTAGACATTACCTAGATTTGTTCTTTCTGCTTAGGAAGCCCTTGACTGCATGGAGATGAGACTGGGTTTATAAGTTTTATTCATAGTAATCACTCAATAAGCACTTTCATCGCTGTCCCTCAACATCAGGCACACATAAAAGAGGTACTCATGAGCCATGGTGTAGTAAACAGAGGCTGGGCTTACGAGCTCTGGCTACCATTGGCCCTGCATGACTGCTTGGAAGGCCCAGGACTTTGCTCCATCAGTAGAGCTATAGGAAAGTCTTTCCTCAGTAAACTGTGTGTCATGGTCAGCAGTTGAGGAGCTCTTGATATGCCACAGGGGTTTGGAACTCCTGCTCTTGCCTTATCTGACAAGCTTTATTAAATATCCCAGTACACGCGACTTCATTCAGGGGGCTGTTTAGGACCATTTTAGGGGCATGGATCCTAACATCAAGGACTGCTATCATCTCATGCTTTAGAAAGCAAAACTCTGATGCTTTCTTCCCATTGGCTTAGAAGAAAAATTTGAGTTCTAACTATTTATTCTGAAACACTCTTTCTGAGGCAGTAGTGATCTCAGAGTTCTCATGCCTCTAATGACTTCTAATACAGGGTAACGCTAACCATTCAAATGATCAGTGGTAGAAAAGGTTTTGTAGACGAACTTACTTGTTACACAAAAACTTATACGTTATTGCACCTTCTTTGAGGGAGCAAGGCAAACTCAAACTAAATTTGACGTCTTTCAGAAGGGAAAAGTGATCTAGTCTCTCCTTCTGAAAATCAACTCACAAAGGCCCATGCCAGTATACCTCCACAAGCTGTCTTCCTTTGAACACATTTTACTTTCTCCTGGAAACGGATTGATGTTGTCTATACATCACTCACAATGTATCGCATTTAGAGTCCACCATCAAGAACCATTGGTCATCCTCCCAAGCTCCTCTTATTCTCCCCTGACCTGCTGTTTGTGAATATGCTCATAGACTATAGGCAATTCCCTAGACACAGTGCCAGAATGACTGTTTTTGAGTGCCATATCATACATAATTTGGGTTTTTCTACAACCAATTATACATGATTATGCTTGCCGCAATTGGACAGACATTTCCCCATGTTGAGCTTAAAATATGACTTTTCATTGCCAGGGATTCTGTGTGTGGAGGGGCTGGCTTTTGGGTGGTAAATGGGATGATCTTTTTTCTTTTTTAAAAAATTTTTTTTTTTTTTTTTTTTTTTTGTGTGTGTGTGTGTGTGTGTGTGTGCATGCCACCTGTTTGCAGGTGCCCATGGAGGCCAGACAAAGGCACTGGATCTCCTGAAGTTGGAGTTATAGGCAGTTGTGGATGCTTGGAACAAAACTCTGGAAGAGCAGCAAGGGCTTTTAACTGCTGAGCCATCTCTCCAGCCCTTTTCTGTTCCTTAAGATTTTAAAATCTGGGGGGCTGGAGAGATGGCTCAGTCAGTAGTTAAGAGCACTGACTGTTCTCACAGAAGAACTGGGTTCAAATCCCAGCACCCACATGGTGGCTAACAACCATCTGTAACTCCAGTTTCAGGGGATTTGACACCCTCTTCTGTCTTCTGCAGGCACTATATGACACATGGAGGCATAACACTCATTCACATAAAATAAAAATAAATTAAAAAAGAGTAAGAAAATAATAAAAAAAGATTTTGACATTTTATTACACTGGGTTTTATAAGGCCACTTTCATGCAAGAATATAATGTATTTTGAGCATATTTCCCTCCCCATACGTCACTACCCTTCTCTTTCTTGCTCCTCCTTCTCATTCGTCCCCTATGTTCCTCAAGGCAATTCCTTTCTATTTTCATATCATCTGTACATATATGAGTTTATGAATTTATGAAGTCTAGCATCCACAAAAGAGAGAAAGCATGCAATATTTGGCTTTCTGAGACTGACTTGATTTACTTAATATGATTCTCTCCAGTTGCATACCTTTTCCTACAAATGACACAACTTCATTCTTCTTTATGACAAAACATATCATTGTGCATATAAACCACACTTTCTTCATACATTCCTTTGTTGATGGTTGATACTATAACTTATCTATTGTGAGTAAGTTGTATTAAACATTGATGTGCAAATATCTCTGTGTGATGTTGACTTGGAGTCGTTGGGTAAATACCTAGGCTTGGAATGACTGGAGGCTTTTTCTTTGAAGTTGTGTAAAATAAAATTAACATTTTCAAAGATTATCCTAGAAACTATCAAAGCCTTTAATATTGGAATTAGAAAAGGCTTTTGAGATTCTTTAGTCTGGTCCTTTCATTTAACAGACTGGGAAATTGAGGTTTGGAAAAATGGAGTGATTTGCCCAAGGTCAAGCTGTTAGCAGAGCGAATAGTAGACATTGGTTATCTTGTGTCTTGTAGTCTAAGATTTATATTCCTAATCATCCTAAGTGTTTTATTTTTGCTTTTGAATGTAATGGCCTAGTTAGATATTCTAGAACCCATTACTCTTCATTCTGGACTGGGTTGAAAGACAGATTAGATGAAAATTTGGCTCATGGAAACACTTTGAGATAAATTATTTGGGAGTTCCAGCTTCTTAATGAATTAACTAACGTTCTTTTTCTTAGGAAGATAGAGTATGAGTCTCTGTAACCAAGGAATAAATGAAGCTCATCTTCACAGTTGATGCTTTGAACTGTTTCTCTTTTCTTCCCCCACACAACTCACTAATTGGCCAATGAACTCACCTAGATTTTGATTTCTTTGGTGCCTTCATCTTACTCCATGAAGAAGACATTAATAAACACAAATGAGTAGATATCTCATTTAAATCCATCAAATTCTATGAGGATCTTGTGAGATTAGAGAGGCCAAAGACCATCTATAATTTGGATAACACTTGGTCCATCTTCCTGCAAAACGACTTTGGAGTTTCTTCCCATTCCAATTCACACCCTCAGAACTGTATGTGTGTATTACCAGTCTTCCTGATTTTGATCTTTCTTCTTCTAATCCATTCTGTGTTTCAACTGTGAGACCATATCTTTATTTTCACGTTCTTCTTCAACAATCTGCATAGCTTCAAATTGCCAAGAGTATAATGCTCCAACTCCACCTGGCTTTCCAGATATCCCACATATGCTAACTTCATTGTCCAACCTCATCTCTTTTTTCTTCTAACACATGTTCTACCATGGCATTCTGGCTTTTCCCTGCTCCTCAGGACTTCCTTCATCTCCTTACCTTAGTCCTATCCACCCTTCAGTGTATTGTGTTCCACTTCTGCTGTGGAGTCCCCCCTTGACTTATTTGGCCAAATGGATCAGTCCATTCTTTGAATTCTCATTACATTTCCACAAAGCACTCTAGATTTTGGAGCTTAGGCCATGGTAGAATTTTTAAAATTATTTTTTGAGATAGGGTCTTATATGTAGCTCAGGCTTCAAATACAAAATCCTTTTGTCCCAGCCTCCTGTGTGCTAAAATGATAGGCATACGCTTTCTGACCTGGCTCACAGCAGAATTTTGTATCAGCTGTTGCAACACATGTGAGGTGTGTTTGATAAATGTTTTCCAACCTAATTAAACTGCTTGGACCCACCAGTTCTATAACTCAATGACCTTCAAGTCTAGGCATTGGTAGAAAGAAACTGAAGTGCAGCAGCTGGTCAGTTATGAAGCTAGGTATTGACCTCCTGATTTGATAATTTACACATGCAATATAGGTGTTTTACAGATAGTTGGAGCCTTTCAAATGATATCAATGGGCTTGCAACTTTTTAAGTCAAAGCATGAATTATTTCACCTATCAAAAAGAATAGCAAAAGTTTCACAAATAATAAACATCAGCATATCATTGTATTTGTGATACCCATTGGAAGCAAATTGTTCTGGTTCTTCTCTTACAGCATTGTTTCCACTATCTATGACAGACATAGCTAACTGAATACATATCTTTTAACTGTTAAGTTTGGATATAGCTTCAGAATCTTTAACACAATGACCCAGACATCCGATCAGTCAGAGTTAGCCCTTGAGCGTGAAACTGTTTTTGGGTTTTTTCAAACCACAGGGAGGACTATGCATTTTTGTACACTTTTAAGAGAAGGGCTATGTCAAGGCCATGGTGTTGACAGTAGGCAGAGGCCACAGGTAGACATATCCAAGCCTCACAGGGTGGCTTTTTGCCAGTGTAGAGATAAAATGTCCCAAAATAGAGGGGTAAAGAAGGGAGGGGGGAAGCAAAATCCATCACTCTTAAATGAGCCCTAACTGAAGCTTGACTCAGTCCTGACACGCAGGGAGGTCTGATACCCTAAAAGATGCTTTCAGGGTGAGCATTGCACCTCTGGTAGGACCCACCATGAATTTTATGTCCTCTAACCCCTCTGACACCCTAGGAATGTATTTTCAAAAACTGGTCTGTTTGATCCTCGGAATCTCAAACAGAAAAATCTTATTTCCTTTTGTGACAAAATTAAGAGTTGATACTTGATCGCAGACCAACATTGCTGGCATCCTAATGGCACATTAAGCTACAACTGTGTCCTAAAATTAGACCCCTTTAGTTGTAACTTAGAAAGGACCCTGAGATTCCTTATAGACTTCATGGCCTATCACAGAACCTTCAGCGGTCAAAGGGATGCCGCATGTGTCTCATCAGATTCTCTTACACTAGTCCTTGCTTAGCCTTTGGATTCTCTGCCCTCTGGTCACACCTCTGATTAATAACTCAACTCTCCCACCTCTCCTCTTTCCCCATTCTGTTCCCCTCTTTCTTTTCCACCCATGGTGCTTTTTCCAACTAATCTTTACCCAGATGCACTCACATCCACTTGGGAACTTTGTACAGGAAACTCAGCAGTTAAAGACAAACTCTTCCCCTTGGAAAACATCCTTCCCCTCTGTGAGATGGCTAACAGGGACCCTGTCATCCTCTGAGTAAATAGTCCTTTTTTCCATGTGTGATGTGTCCCCAGTACAATCCAAACTGGGGTCATTTAGCCAGGATCTCTCCACCTTCATTAGAGAATTCCAAAGGCTCACTGTGGTCTTTGAGCTAACCTGGCAGAATTGTCTGTGTCATCCTAACCACACTGCATTAATGAGAAAAGGTCCTGTATCTGGTCTTTAGCAAGTACCTGGGCAGATTCATGCTTATAACCAAAATACAGCCTGCTCAGGCTCTGTTGCTATGCCTGACACAGAGCCCCACTGGTCGTATCAGGTGACTGACATAGGGAATGACGGGGAGGACTCCTCAAGACACTCGATTACTTGTTTATTGAAGGGACTGAAAATGGCCTTGTGTGTGTATGGGGGAGTGTGTGCCTGTGTGGTGTGTGGAGGCCAAGGGGGAGGACATCTGTTCTATCATATTCCACCTTATTTCCTTGAGGCACCGTCTCCTAATGAATCTGGAGGCCCCCACCTTTTTTGCTGGTTGGCCAGTACACGTCCTGTCTCAATCCCTGCCTTTCCACCAAGTGCTGGGGTTACAGGCATGTGTGACCATGCCTGGCTTTTTTCATGGGTGCTGGAGATCCAAAGTCAGATCCTCAGGCTTCTGCAGCAAGCACTCCTACCCACTGAGTCATATAGCTAGCCTGAAAAAGGCTATTATTAAATCCATTAATTATAATAAGCTATGGGAAATAATTCCAGGAGCTTCTGAAAACCCTACTTTCTTTCAGTCTGGAATTGCTAGGACTAGATGCACGTAAATTAATCTTGACCCTGAGAGTCTAGAAGGCCAAGCTATTCTGGCTGTACATTTCATAAGCTAAGACTCTCCAAGTCTTATATAAAAGCTTTAAAAACTAGACCAGGGATTCTAGATTCCCTTCTCTACTTTATTAGGCACAACCTTCATGTTCTATTTAATAACTGGGAGGAGACCTTTGACTAGAAGGGCCAAATTGGAGGAAGAAGTAAGAGGCAAGTGCACTTGAGAGGCGTGGTGGTGAGAGCCTCCTCTCCATTTCAGGCAATCCTATAGCGCCATCTAGCAGCCACCTGGCTCAGTCTAAGAAAACCAACCTAGCCTTGGGTAAAAGGACTCTTTCCTGCTGTTGTTGCATACCGCCAGGCATTTCAGCTGAGAGTGCCCAAGGCTACCTGCGACAGGCTTCACTGGGGGTCATGACCCATCTTTAAAGTGGAAGACTACTGGAAACAAGATTGTTCCGCTCTCCTTAGTGTAGAGAGGCAGCCTCTATCCAGGTCAAACCTAAAGCAGGGCACATCCTCCTAACTGGACTATGAGGAGTTCAACAAGGAAGGAGATCCGCTTCCCTCCACCCCTCCCTTAGAGAACTGATGGAGCCTGGAGACTTCACAAGCTCCCTGCAGACTGACAACAACCTGGCTTTCATTTCCAGTATCATTCAGGGAGTGAGTGAGGCTCTCAAAATTAAGTATTTTTCTTTGTTTCTTTCTTTTTTTTTGGGGGGGGGGCGCTTTTCAAGACAGGTCTCTCTGTAGCCCCAGCTCGCCTGGAACTCACTATGTAGACCAGATTGGCCTCAAGCTCACAGAGTTCTGCATGCCTCTGCCTTCCAAGTGCTGGAATTAAAGGTGTGAGCCACCACACCTGGCTTTTTTTAATAAATATTTTATTATTTTTATTTTATGTGTATGAGTGTATTGCCTGCATGTGTATAAGTGCACCCCTGTCATGCAGTGCCTGCAGAGGTCAGAAGATGTTGCATTTCCTTGGAACTGGAGTTATGAACAGTTGTTAGCCACCATGTGGGTGCTAGAAATTGAACCTGGTTTCTCTACAAGAGTAGCCAGTATTCTTAAACACTGAATCATCTCTCCAGCCCTTCAAAATTAAGTATTATTTCTATGCAGCCTGGTACTTTCAATCTTCTGGGAAGGTCAAAAAGGCTAATGTATTCTTTATGGTAGTATCTTCCTCTTGATGTAGACTTCTTACTAGATCCACAGGCTCACTACCTGTCTCAATATGTTAAATCACTAAGATAGACAAGGCTTTCACTAAGTACCAAGAACAGTATAGCTCCAAGCCTGACTACTTTTTCAGAATCACCTCCTCAAACTAACTTGGGAGACTGGGTCTACCTTATAACCCTCCCACAGGTTAAAAGACCATTGGAAGCTGTCTGAACCTGACCCTATCGTGTCCTCCTTATTCTCCAACAGTTGCCAAGTTACAAAGCCTGCCACGGAGGGTTCATCTGTCCAGAGTTGACTGTTTTATCCCCCAAATCTCAAACAACCTACTCCTGTGAGTCACTTGGTGGTCTCTATCCCCTTTCCATCTAGATACAAGTGAAACACATCCTCAGAGACCTTAAGACCTCAATTAGCCATAGACCAAGCTCACCACTTACCTTGGCTTATAACTCCTGCCTTTACCCCTTACCCACCATCACTAGGCTCCCACCCTGGGCACAGGGGCTTCTTCTCATCCTTGAAATCACTGTTATTCTTCTTACCTGTCTTCCTTACCACACCATGGAGCCACATAACCACTGAAGCTTTCATTATTCGTCTGTTCTTGTTCACAGGCCTTTCTTGTTTTAATTCTATTCTGTGTCTTTGGCCCTTGCTGACTTGACATTCTGGGACAATGGGCATCTTCCAGATTATAGGTCATTAAATTCCAAATGTTGTTGTCTTAGGGATATCAACCATTGCAATCTATACCAACTCATGCCTTCCATCACTGAGGACCTCTTGACCTCCAAGTGATGTTATCGTCTAGCCTTCAACCTTCTGTGATATCATTCCTCTCTAAAACACGGTTCAAGCCTTTTATGTCTTATGATTCTATGACCCTATGAGAGATCAGCAGTATCACCAAGGCCCCCTGATGCTCCATCTCAATTCTTAAATAGTTCCAGAAGAAAGGAGATCTTTGCCCCTTGTCAGTGATTTGACTTGGCTGATCTGCCAGGGGGAAAGTAAAGATAAAAACAGCAAAACTAAGAGGCTCTCAATGCCCCCACAAAATTCCTTACTCTCTAACAATCAGACCCTAACTGTTTAGAGATTGACCCATTAACTTATAATATCTTATAAAAACAATTACAACCTGATTCCTAATGACTCCTGGTATCTCACTCCAAATGGCCAGTCTCAAGAAGGGCAAATGGAGTTATAAAATTCACTATCTCACAAGATAGTGAGCAGCTCACTTCTTATCTGCTCAAATATGACCCCCCCCACATGGCCCATGATATAAGGCCTGGTAACTTTTCTTAACTGCTATTAAAATATGTCATTCTCTCACAGGGAGGCTAGTCTCTCTCTTTCTGAGAATTTACCCAATTGTATTTGAGTCTACAGTATATATTCATCATTAAAACTTTTATATTAAGTCTGGGGAGAGGGCTTAGTGCATGAAGTGCTTATGGTGCAACCTTGAGGACACGAGGACTAGAGTTTGGATTTCCCAGAATTCACATAAAAGTCAGGCAGGTGTGGCAGCCCTGCAATTCCAGCACTTGGGAGGCAGAGACAGGGGATCCCTGGGGCAAACTGACTAGCCAGACTAGCCAGAATTGGGGGTTCCTGGGTTCAGCGAGAGACCTTGTTTCAATAAATAAAGTATAGAATAATTGAGGAAGACAACGTCAACTTCAGGCCTCCACATGCACACACATATGTGCATGCGTGCCACATGTGTAAGAACATACACACATACTAAACACGTATACACATGTAAAAAAAAGCTTTTATGTCAATTCTGATCTGACAAATACTTTTACCCTTGTGCCCTGGGCTCATCATTCCTGGCCTGGTACTTAGAGGGTTGCTAAGGCTCAGATTTTTTGGGGCCAAGTTTGGATCAGATCAGATAACTTCAATATCCTGGAATAATGCCCCTTATGACCTGTCTTCCAGAAACATCCTCTTTCTGAAGCTACATAGAATAAGTCTACGATAACCTAAGATTGGTATATATGTGGGCACCAAGGAGATAGGTTGTTGAGGAGATGGAAAGGGTAGAGACAACCTGGACCAGGACAGTCCCGTTCTATTAGCATGTCTGCAGAAGGGACAGGACCCAAGGGGGACAGGACACAGGGAGATAGGCCAAGAAGCTTGGTGCAGGTAACTGAGCCTCAGAAACAGCAGGTAACGACTCCCTGGTAGAAGGTATTCAACTCTATCTCATTAGCCAGAGGTTTTATCCCAGAGGCCCAACGCAGCACAGTGCTTCCCAAGGAACATGTGATGTCAGTGCTATGGTTTGAAGAATTGTGGAAAGGATGATGAATAACACAAAGGCTCATTCAGAGGTCAGGAGAGATAGGAAAAGGGAGCTGAAGGCTGATTGGCTTCCCTGGTTCTATCAGTAGATGAGTAAGACAGGCTAGCTCAGGGATGTAGACCTGGATTTTGGCCCAGGTTCACTTACCACTTGTATAAGTCTCTGGACTAGCTGTTGTTTCTTCATCTATAAAACAAGGGATTTGAACTATAAATATTTAAGAGTCTTTCTGGCTTGAAGCTTTCAAGATCTAGATTTTTTTTTTTGGCCAGAATTCTTAATGGGTTTCCCATCCCATGACTTCTTTCCCAAGATATACTTCAAAGGAAGTAGACTTTGCCTTTGCAAAGCCAGATGACCCTGTAGGTTGGGGTTTACCTGGTTCACTTCTGTCCCCAGCATCTCTTACCTGGACTCCTTATGATTCCTGGACAGGGCTAGAGGGATCTAGACCATCAGACTTGAGAAGAAGCTTCTTTGCAAGGTCTCTGGTCCTTAGCTCCAGGTGCTGCGACGTCTTCTAAACTCAAACCCCCTTACTGCTCTGAGTCCCCCAGCCCATCCTCTTGCTAACTTTCTATAAGTTTACTAATTTGCATCTCCTAAAGCCATGCCTGCTACATGTCTGGCAGTTGAGGAAGACTACCATGGAGGAGGAGGAAGAAAGACAAATGCCCTTCTACAGCACTCTTGTACTCTCTAGCCTTCCTGCCTGAAGACTACTTCCTAAATGCCCTGGGGAAGATGAGCCCCGCCTAACATGTCCCCCCCCCAACCCCGCAGCTGAATCAGGCAGCTCTCCTAAAGGGCAGCCCTGGCAGTTGCCTAGTTATTACCTTGTTGTCTGTCCAGGCTTACTCCTCTCCTTAGAATTCTAACTCTTGCTTTGTCTTTAAGCACTTATCTGAGTGTTGTCTTCTTGGGGGGCCAATTTGCCTTCCAACCTCAATCAGCACTCTTAACTCCCCAACAGGCAGGGCACAGGCTGGGGAAGAGAGCTGCCATCAGTGTCTCAATGGAAATATTTGCACAGCCCAATACTAGATGTGGTCTTTCTGTGGAAATTTTCAGACCTTTCCTCCTGACTTTTCTTGATTAGGATTCCAGTGGCTCACTAGGACCCTCTCAGATCAAGAAAAGGATGGCCTAATGTCTGTGACCAGAATGAACCCTAAAGTCCTTATATTAGGGAGGCTGGCTCTCCCAAGTCCCATGAGGCCATGGGTCTGGTGGGCTGAGTTGGGGAAGGAACTCTGTCAAAACATGTTTTGTTTGGCTCCATGAGTAAGATAGTTCATCAACCCCCACACTCACATACTGCCCCAGCGTTTGCTTAGGGCTGGAAGGCAGTAGCCTCCCCAGGATCAGAATGACACCTCATACCAAAGACATTAGCTCCACCTGAGTAGACAAACTTTCATGCTGACGTCAAGGGTTCCCCTCCTACACCAGGTGTTTTGGAGCTCCCAAAGATGGGTCCTGATCAAGGAGGGCCTTCTGAGAAAGAAAAGAAAACAAAAGGGTGGGGAGAGCCCAGGGGCCCTCGCATTCCAGGGGCAGGCCGTGAGCTGGTAGAAAGCAGACCAGTTCCATGTACAGGCCCTTCTAGGGCCCGTGGCAGGCTTTTGACCACACTTAAGCCTTCTCTTTTTCTTTGTCCCCTGCCATCTAGTGTCTCAGCTCAATCTTGGATGCTTGTCCTTTGCTCTCTCACTCTGGCCTCTCCTAAGGGCTCTTGAACTAATAAGCTCACCCCTGCTTTCTGAGCCTCCCATCCTGGTTATTCCAGATAGAACACAAGATGCTGCTTGTGAACAAGATGCTGCCAGCTGGAGAGAGAGGAATGGTCACCCCTCAAGAAGCCACCTAGGAAGCTCACACTGGGTTCATGAGTTAAACAGAACCATAGTATAGTACAGTATCTCTCAGGCACACGTGTTATACCCATGAAATATTTTGGGGGAGATAATCAAGTGTTGTCCTAGAAAGCAGAAGGCCACAATGCAATCTTGTGCCTAACAGGTCCTATAAAATACTAGCTCAGTACCAAGGACACTTTGAGCTCTATGGACTCTATACCTACAAACTCTGTCTTGAAGTCTCATTCACTTCAATCACTTCAGAATGAAGTTTTCTTCAGAATGTCAAGCTTGAAGAGGAAAGAGAATGAAATTAACACCAGGGTCTAAACTTGGGGGTAGTCAGATTCCTCTGAGCAAAGGGCCAGACTTTTTGTGGAGTCAATACAAGCCCAGGCTACAATGCTCCAAAGTGCTCCTTCCTTGGTCCTATTTCTCTACAGCAGCCCATGTGGACTTAGGAAGAGAATGGGGCTGTTTTCAACTCATAAAGGGTTCAAAAGGACTTGTCCTTTCCCTGCACCCCATTCCTTACAGCCTGGTTCCACTTTAGATAGAAGGGGACCCTATGGATTCCTTTATCTTCTTGGAATGACTGGAGGTAGGAAAAACACAATAAAAAAAAAAAAGAAAAACCTCACCTAAAATGTGGGATACTTTTAAAGGAGTTTCCAAATAAGACTGTGGTTTATTAAATGGAAGTCACGGCTCCTGTGAAACTGCCACCCCAACCTGGTTCTAGATGATAGCTATATCCAGGTCCCTCATAGCATTTGAGACTTGAGTGAAGAAAGGCTCAGAGTCACATAGGGAGCACACTGGCATGTGGGGGCACATTGGTTTGATGTGGTCACTGATGCAATCTGAGAAGACAAAGTGGACAGATCTTAGGGGGCCGAACAGAATAAGAACGCTTCAGAGGGAAGAGGGCTGGCTGCGGAGCAGCAGGTGAAGGACAAACTCAACTGAGTGATGTTGTTCCTCTAGCTTGTGTTCACACAGGTAATTGGAGTGAGCATTTTGGTAAACTGATCAGATGCTTAAGTGGTCAAACTAGGAAAAGCTTTAAGGTAATAATGATGTGTTTTTGGTACCTCTTGTCTCCATGCTTGGATGATTTTGCCACCTCAGTGATATTTCTTCTTCATTCCCATGTAGGAACTTGGGGCCATTGAATCACAGATACTTAGAGTTGAAAGAGAGATGCTGCAGTGGTAACCCAGTCTAGCCTCTGCCCCCCCAAACAAGTGCCCTGACAGGTCTCCAGTGGCTCCTGTGTTGCCTGGGCAGGGACTTGAGTCTCAGAGGGCACCACTGCTCAGGCAAGTTGCATTGCTATAAATAGCATGTGTCTTTGCAGGTTCGGCTTGCCTATGTTGTGTTTTCAAGTTTCCTGCTGCAGACAGCCATTGCTTCAGCCATTTTTCTTTTTTAAGCCACCACCATCATCATTTCCAGAAGGGTAGGGGTGTTCCAGCACCTCATCCACCCTGCTTGGTTTCATCTATGCATGCCCCTTTCCATCAAAGATTGGTTCAAACTATGCTGCCCATGTTTTCTTTGTACTCTCCCTCCTTTAAAAAATCAAACCTATTCTCAGAAATGATTCCTACCATCTAAGATGCAAATGACCGATCATGCTTACTGTGTGACTTGCCCAGGACTGTTTACATTTTAACAGATTCAAAGCCTTAAATTAAAGGGATGGCTGGGAATGCTTGGGTAGCAGGCAAGAGAAACACTGGGGACTAGAGGAAAGAGGCACAGAAATTTTCCTGGAATCCTTAAAATCATGCCTGATACAATTCCTAAACAGAAGTCTAGCCCAACCAAATAACTGCCTCAGATGAAATCCGGTGCTGTGAATGTAAGTGGGCTCCAGCTGTCTGACCAGCATCTTTGTCTCAGGTGAGAGGATTCAATTAGCCAGCAAAACCCCGTAAAATAAATTCCTTGAAGGCAGGGATTGGTTTGATTCTTTCCTGGTTTAATGTCAAGCCTAGGGTTGAATAACATATTATTATTTCATATGAAAAATCTTTTGGGTGAATGAGCAAATATGATCAGGCCACAAGGCAGAGTTGTCAGGTTATGAGGATTAGTAGGTAGCCTTGGGCCATCAACAGGGGAGCCCAACTGGGATGGAATGGGGAGAATGGGATGAAGTTTGGGGTCACAAGATACCAGATTTCAGATGCAGGAGGAATTAGACAACTACAAAAGAATAATAAGAGCACACATAGTGATTCGACTTCAGTCTGCCCATAAAGATTTTCTAGAACCAAAACCATGATTTTGAACTAAAAATTCAATGTGTCTGCTGAGCTGAAGAAAAGAAAGATTGGGAACTGAATCAGTGGCTGGTAGATCAAGGGGAAGAAATACCCCAAAGCAAAAATATAAATGGTAAAATAGTGAGGAGGAAGGTAGACAACTTGGAACAGAGACATGGAAGGATTAACATGTGCATAGGGAAGTTCCAGACTCAGAAGAGGAAAGAGTGGAAGAAAAGTAGCAATCACAGAAATGTTGGAAGAAAAATTTCTGAGCTAAAGAAAGGCTTGGGTTTGTAAGTAGAAAGGCAGAGTAAATGAGAAAAGATATACTTTTAGGCTTAACTATAGGATTCCAGAACTTTAAAGATAAAGAGAACACTAGAAAGAAAGGTGATTTACAAAAGTAAAAGAACTGTATTTCTCATTTGTGACACTGGAGAGGCAGAAAATGAAGGAATAACCTCTACAGGCCGTGGGAACTCCATGACCGGACATAATGACATTCACCTGCCAAGGACAAGTCTTTGTGGACATGCCAAGACTTGGAGACTATATCACCTTTCTGTGTTACTGGAAGAAGATACTTAAGAAGAATTCTAAATAAGTAACATATGGATAAGAATAGAGCCCATGGGGCTGGAGAGATGGCTCAGTGGTTAAGAACACTGGTTATTCTTGCAGAAGACCCGGGTTCGAATTCCAGCACCCACATGGCAGCTAACAACTGTCCGTAACTCCAGTCCCAGGGGATCTAACAGCCTCTTTTGACCTCTGCAGGCATTGCATGATGCGGGTGCATGCCCTTACATGCAGGCAATACACGCATACACCTGAAATAAAAATAATAAATAAAATTAAAGAAAAGAATATTAAAAAAAGAATAGAGCTCATAAGGCAGGGGAAAATTTTAAATAAGAGGAAAGGATGATTAAAAAGTAAATTCCCAGTACAAACAGTGAACTCCAAATGGACAAGGATAACATTTCTGGGAATGTGTGAGGCAAGGTTAAGTAAGGATTCTTGCAAAGTGAAGAGGTATATTGCAAGGGGAAAATATTTAAAAAAGACAAACAGTACAAGTTGAGCTAGAGAAATGCAAGTGTTTTGAAAGTGGGCATTGGGGGTCCAGGAAAAGGAAAAGACTATGGAGGCTTTAGTTCCTTAGATTGGGGAAGGGGCATTGGAGAAGTGGGGTATGTCCTTAGGGTAAGTTATTTAACATTATTTTTATATAATAGAGACATATGTTTTTGATTATGCATGCTGGGAAAGGCACCATAGCTGCTAGTGGAAGGGAAAGCTTGAATGCTCAAACTCGTGTATTTCCTGTGCTCCAATTGTCCATGTCTTGACTTTTCCATCACTGTGAAAGCCCTTCCTCTGTGTAAAGTTGTATGTCCTCATCAACTAATAGCTCTATGCTAGGGTGGTTTTACTTCTTAGCATGTGCCTGACTTATCCCTGTTCCATGTCTGCTTAGGAGGCACTCATCAGGATAAATTCTACAACATCTCTACATTGGTCCTAAATGATGTTTTATGCCAACAACATATAGACATAGTCCCCACTTCCTAATTCTGGCAAACTTATAGCAATTTCCTTTAATATTGCACAATGGATAGTTAGGAAGATCAGGGCAGAGGGGGAAAAATCAGTCTCAGGGTTAGGGAGGAACAGGTGTGTTTGATTGGATACAGGTGCAAGGAAAAGCAAAAGAAATTGTGTACTGAGTTGATTGCCACAGAGTTGAAACCACAGAGGCCCAGGCAAGAGTATTTCGCTTGGAGCTGCGCTAGTCACCACTGCGGGGTTTCTCTTCTTCAGTGCTTTTCATTGTCAGGAAGTAAATGCGGTTGGCCTCTGGGTAGGTGACTTTGCTGAGCGGGAGCTTGTAGATGCCAGGGTTGTTGGTTGTCAGGAGAAGGAAGATGAGGGAAGAGAAGCAGAAGGGCCAGGTGCCTGGTGGCAGGCCCACCTAGAAATGGAAACGTTGGAGTTGAAGAATGTTTCCAGGCTCCTGTGTTGGGGCAGAGACCTGGGAAGGAGTACATAGTAGAGCTGAGGAGGGACCCACTCCACCCTCCAAGTGAAGGCACTGGTGCTCCTGAATTCAGAATGTCAGAGGAATCTGAGGTGTTGTTCCTATAGGTTGGGCACACTGAGAATCTTTTTATTTTCAGTGAATATTTTTTATTGAATTTTTGTGGATTTCATACAATAATCTTAATCATTTATGCCCCCTCCCCTATCTGCAACCCACCCATAACCCACCCACAGGATTTAATATATTCTGTCTCCAGTGGATGAACTAACACTGAGGGGACACCTAGGTACACAAACTTGATTCGATAGGTTTTAAGATATGACAGAATCTTTTAACGTTGGCACTGAAAATTGACCTAGGAATGGCTCCCTATCCTAGCTCTAGAGCTCCATCTTTCTATACCCGTTCTCCACTGCTCCCTTTCAACACACGCATACACGCACTCACCCTTGCACTTTGTGCACAAAATTCTCTTTAAATGACTGGTTAACCTTAACAGACACATTGGGTAAATTACCAGATTCCATTATCCTAACCCTAACCCCCAGGCTTCTTGCAAAAGGCCCCAAGAAGTTCTGGTGGGGAGAAACACCTTAGGGTAGTGTTCAGAGCATCCAAACTTACCACTGCCATTATATTGGAGAGAGCTGCTCCCATGTATGCACAGAACAGGGCTGTAGAGGAACAAGACCAGCAGGGTCAGCTTCCCAGAGCCCAACTCTAGTTCGTTCCTCCAGTCACTGCCTTAGCACAATGGGGAGTTCAGACTTAGAACTGGCTTTTCTCCAGCTTCAGGGTCTACACCGTGTCCTGATCTAGCTTTTGCCTGAGGTCATTCCTTATCTTTGCATGTATCTACTCTAACACTATGCATTCTCTGAGGGCAGAGGTTAACATTTACCTGTTTTTTTATGCCTGCCCCACTTTCATCTTGGCTTTGCATAGTCAGTCAGTGGTTAATTCACAGCTTGTCCCCACCAATTTAGGTGATGACTTAGCACAGGCTATAGCCAATGAAAGACTGGCCAGAGGGGTGTGGTTGTCACTGTTTTGAAAACTTACCACAGACAAGTGCCAGCAGGTGAGTCTGCCAGGTGAGGGCGTAGAACATGCCTCCAATGGCAGCACAGGAGAGGACACAGTTGTAGCTCCAAAGGCCCATGTAGATCGTCTCAAAGGGTGTGGCCACAGTCAGAGCTATGAAAGAAGGTGTGGCATCTCTGGATAATTCTGGACCATGGAAGAAAAGGCTCGCCATGGCTTGTGCAGGGACTCAGGGTGGCCTCCTTTCTGCCATTCTCTACATACATATAACTTTGCTTATCAAAGGAGCCTCTGCAAATGGCATGAATCTTAGGAAAGCAAACAGTGAGAAGGAAGCAGTAGTTTCCAGGTTGTTTTCCAAAGCCCCAGTTTTCTCACAATAGTGTGATGACATGTAGGATGAGGGCGTATGAGAGGACATCAGCACCTCCCCTTCAACACGAGCAGCTGTGTTTTCAACCATTTCCATGAAAAAAAGCTCTGTTTCAAAGGGTTCAGAAAAATTACATACACATATAGATAGATGTTGATAGAGGAATGTCACAGCTACAGGCCAGATGTGAGCAATAAGCGAATTTGGGTAATGGATTAATGCCTCTTGCACTATTTTTATAAGGTTTTGATGGGTTTAAAATGATTTCCATTTAAACATTTTTGGAAAGTTCTGCTTCCAAAACTCTTTGCAAAACATTAGAATAAGTTAAAAATAGTCTTCTACTCTAGGGCCCTTACCCTATTTTCTGACTCTATTGTGGGAAAGAGCGTATCCATATATAAATGTGTGTACATACATATACATATGTGTAGGAATATGAAATTACACTTGAGAAATGCCAATTCAATTTTAGGAAAACTTTTCCTTTTAGCTTGCTCAAAACTTCCAAGTGCTGGGTCACGTGTACGTGTACCCTAGCTTGGGCTGTAACTGCTCCCCTCCTCCAATCCCCTCAGCTGCTGGGCTCTGTACTCAGACCCTTGCCTTTCTCCACATGTTCTGCTACTGCAATCTGCCTTCTTTGGAGGAGGCTCAAGAAAGGAAAAAATAGATCCCTACCCCTGATAGTGTTTAAAATTCTAATGAAGATAAGTCTAGCATGGTTGCTGTGTGTTGAGGAGAAATGAAATGAGGAAAATATTCTTAAAGACTTCCCTGCAGAGTAGGGGTTCTGTCTTACCTGCTAGCATCCCCACGATTGATCCTATGGCTGCATGCAGGCTGATGAGTGGTGAGGAGATAAACACAGCCACCAGGATCAAACCACCTGTCCAGGGGTTGTCACAACCGTATACCTGGCCGATCCCAACAGGGATGGTTTGTAACAGCTGCAAAGTCAACAGAATGCAGGTCACTGGAACATAGGCAGATAATACAAAGATGAAGCATTGAGGCCAAGACTGGGCCATTCTTGGAGCGGGTAATGAAGGGGAACAGAAGGATGACCATGCCCTCTCACGTGAGAGAAAACAGAAGGCATAGGCTGGAACAAACAGCTTCTCACTTCATCACCTACCAGGCATCCAGTATCCGCCGTGCAGTCAGGTGGAGCCCCTATCACAGGAGTTGGGCACGGATGCTTCTGGGGAACACATGGCTTCTGCTTTGGGGCGGGACCAGAATGTACCTCCTTCCTAGACTGCCATTGGGGTGTCTGACACTAGGGTATTGCTTTCAGACTTCCTGAAATCCTAAAAATGTTCTAGAAATGTTGGAAATTTTCTAGGCTGTTTTCATGGATGATTTGACAAATAGCTACGGTTTAGGGCCTCTGAACTTGACTTTTAGTCTAAGGTCTTTACCATGTTCTCCATCAAGACATAGTTTACTTGTCCTCTGAGGGAGTCTGACCTGGCTGATTCTTGTAATTCTTTTCTAGATTAATATGTGTGCTCTATATTTAATAGGATGTCTAAGAGGATAGAACTCTTTATGGCTGGGCATATAACAGATGTTTAATAAACACATATTTATTCTCAAACCTTGCTGTACATTGGAACCCACTGGGGATATTAAAACAACAACAATATACCAGTGCCTGGCTCCAACACTGATGGCAATGTGGTATTTCCTGGCCTTAACTGAAGCTTACGTACACTTGAGTTTGGTGTCCACTGGATTGTAGATGATCCACTGTAGATGTGGGAGCCAACTGCAGTTCTGCTTTTCCATAAGTTTTTGTCCTTTTCAATATGATTTGATTTTAGAATGTGTCTATAATTTCTTTGGGGAATAGTCTTTGATTCCCAGAGAACTTTCAAACTTTGATGTCTCCTGTTTCCTAATAGGGGGCCTTTCAATAACTGAACTCTCATAAGCATGTGGAAGAAATGGTGCCCTGGGGCTCAGTCTTATTTATCAGGACCCAGCTGATACTTTGTACCAGACTCTGGAGCTCAGCTTACATGTGGGGAATGGGCTAGAAGTCTACTAACAGGTGCCCAGGGACATAACATCCGAGGAATGTGGAATGCTGAGGCAAATCCAACATCCACCTTTGCATCCCAGAACACAGGTGGTAAGCAAGCCAACAAGTCAAGAATGAGAGGAATGAGGGGACAGAGTCCTTGGAATAGAGCCTGGGTTTAGAATGAAGTTCCTGTACCTGCTGGGATCTGTATTTTAGCCTGTGAACTGTGCATCAGGGTGACCTACCTTTGCTCCACACTGCTCCCCAGGCTACAGATGACACCTGAGGTAAAGGGCAGTCAGGTGTGCAGTGGAAATTTACCAAGCACCTGGCCTCCTTCTTACACTTCTCAAACAACAGGCTGTTTAAACAAAAGGAAGTCCCTCCACCCTGTTGTTTTAGAGAAAAAGGAAAATGGCAATGATTGTTCAAAACTCAGCTTTGGGTGGTATGGGAGAGAATTCTGTTGGAGTGATGAATTGGTGGGGCAGTGAGAGGACAAGATTGGACCTTAAGGTGCCCAGATTTGGAATCAACCATATCCTATGTACTTGGAATGATGAACAGCAGGTGTCTTTTCCATGAGGCCCACCACACTGGCTGCCTGAGCACTGCGCATTGCATGTGGGCTGAGTCTTTGATGATCCTTTCAGGTTGTGCACATGTGCCTGTGGCAGTGGACAATGGGGTTGGTCACTTTGCCTAGTGGCAGATGGCCAGTCCATGGCAGCTAGGTCAGCTTTGTCCCTGTTCCTCTCTGCTGTGGCCCCTTCGCATCTGAAAGGGGACTTTCCCTTAAAGGCAGGATTTTGTCTTTTCCAAGTTCTTGGGTTTAGACCTTGACCTTGTTTCTGACCCTACTCTGCACTTAGCTCCGGAACAAGACAAAACTTAAAAGACTAAACTTTCTGCTTTAAAACAGGAAAAGTTTTCTTTAGGAAAAGTATTTGAGAAAAGCTTAATACCAGTTACCAATAGTTCCTAGGCGAGGGTTGGGGCTGCTGCCCATTTCCCTCATTCTGTGCTGGGTGTTTGTCTGACTGAGTCAGCATGGGTCTTGTGCGTGCTATCACCATTGTTTCAAGTTCATGTGAGAAAGTTCCCAGTAGCCTGAAAGCCTCTTGTTTCCTTATGTTCACTCACCGACCCTGGCTCTTAAAATCTTTTTGCCCCCTCTTCCACAATGGTTCCTGAGCTGTGGGTGGGTGTAGTTTAATATAGGAGTCCTATCCAGGAATGCACACTCCGCAGTCTTTCATTCTCTGAAACTTAGTCAGCTGTGGCCATCTGTGTGCATCACTCTGTTGAATGAGGAAGTTTCACTGGTAAGAGTTGAGGGATGTATTAGCATTCTCTCTACCCCTTTTCTACTATGTTCTATGAACGTTAAGTATAGAAGTTTCACTGTGGATGTGTCACTTAGAGCTGGGCATCTCTTAGACATACATTCTCTGTGTGCAACCAGTTGTGCAACTTACTATTGGGTGAGGGAGAGTAGATCTTCTTTTACGGAGAGACTCTAGACAGGCTGACTAGATTCCAGTGGATGAACTTGCACTGAAGGACTTCTGGGTACAAATGCTTGACTGGAAAGGGCTTAACATACATGACAGAATGCATGAAATCTGGTGGGGTGGGGCATGGGGATACAGATGAGGGAGGAAGTCTAAATTTGATTAAGATCTAGTATATGAAATGCACAAAAACTCAATAAAATATTTTAAAAATTTAATACCAATAATAAAGGCTTGTCAAACACTGAAGTATTTATTACTTAATGTATAATTTTCATAAATTAAAAATCTGACAATTTCAGAAAGCTCCTGTGCTATTTGCCGTCAGAAGTTGGAGGGGGGAGCACTTCTTTTGGTTAGGCTAAGAGTGTGACAGTCTCTGGAGGACTCTAGGGTGGTAGAGCTGAGCATCAGCAGAAAGCCACACTGAGGTTCAGGTAGACCTAAACAGCAGGCAGTGAGGACTTGAAAGTCATACCATATAAACAGCATTTGAGGACTTGGGTAGTTTTCAAACATTCAAAAGACTACCACAAGCTAGGTGTGGTGATGCATGCCTTTAATTCCAGCACTCAGGAGGCAGAGGCAGGTGGAACTCTGTGAGATTGAGGTCAGCCTGGTTTTCATACTATGTTCAGGACAGCTGAGACCTTGTCTCAAAAGAAAAAAAGAGAAAACCACCACAGAAGCAATATCCTTGTTGCTCTAGGTAGCAGAGCTAGAAGAAGTTGGAGAAATATAAAGGGAGATGGATATTAAGGAATGTGTAGAGCACCCCAGTAATTAAAGGTATCAGATGATAGGTGGGCTCAAAGTTAGGGCTCTGCATTAGGCTGCCTGGGTGTTAAGCCTAGGTAGTAGTTGTAGGTTGACCTTAGACAACTTCCTCTGCCTCAGTTTTCTCATCTGTAAAGTGTGAACACAGAGTGAAATGAGTTAATGTAATAAGGGTTTGGGACCATGTCTGATACATAATAATCTTGCACAAGTATTATACATAATACTAAAGTATTAGCTGGTAGCTATTTGTTAACAAGGCCAAAATTTTATAAATCTATGTCCTTAGTTTTATGGTAGATTTTTATTATGTGCTTTTATTTTTTTAAAAAATATTGTATTTATTTCTATTTTATGTGTATGGGTATATTGCCTGCATGCATATAAATGCACCTGTGTCATGCAATGCCCTCAGAGGTCAGAAAACAGTGTCAGATTCCCTGGGATTGGAGTTACAGACCGTTGTTAGTTGTCATGTGGGTGCTGGGAATCAAACCCAGGTCCTCTGCAAGAGCAGTCAGTGCTCTTAACCACTGAGCCATCTCTCCAGCCCTGGACCTTTATTCTTAATGTCAATAAAAAAAGAGATCAGTGGAATAAATAAACATTCACATTTGTAAGTAGGTTATAAGCAGAATTTCTCAACTCTGGCTCTATTGGCATCCCAGGATACACAATGCTTTGTCGGGTGAGGGGAGTTGTTCTGTGCACTGTAGGATATATTTAGCAGTATCCTTGACTTCTACTCACTAGAAACTAATAGCACTATTCTTTTGTAATTGTTATTATCATTGTGTGTGTTTGTATACATTATGTGTGTGAGTGTGCATGTGTATGTGCCATGCCACACATGAGGAGGTCAAAGGACAATTCGAGACAGTTGGTTCTCTCCTTCCACTGTGCATTCTGGGGATTGACTCAGATGAATTCAAATCATCAGACTTGCATGGCAAGCATTTTTACCCACTGAGTCATCTCACTGGCTTTCCTTCCGAGGATCGAACCCAGGGTTTTGTACATGCCAGGTAAGCACTCTAACAATTGAGCCACATCCTCATCACTCTCCAAGCTTGACAATAGACAGTATTTTCAGACATTGCCCAAAGTCCTCTAAGGAGCAAATCACCCATCACCCTTTGCTTGAATCATTGATACAGAGATTATGTAAAAAATTCACCCTCTGTCTTCTATTGACAATACCCAATTCAACCCTTATTTTAAGTATTTATGTAGTCTCTTCTTTATCAAGTTATCTATCTCATCTAATATTTTTCATTCAACCACAACCATCTTGCACTGTCAGCATCACACATATTTGTTCACTGTGGATTATCTCTTTTCTGGTATAGAATGTAGGTTTTATGAAGGCAAGGGACATTGGCTTATTTCAGGTGTATAACTAGTAACTGAAAAAGTTCCAGGCACATGCTACATGTCCAGTAGAGATGTGTTGAAGAAGGTGAGGATGTGGCTGTGACCTTTCTGATCTCTGCTGAGGTTATCATATGGTTTCTAGCGAAGGAGAGAACCTGGGTACTCTGCAAGCTGGTAAGTGAAGGGGTCCACAGCAGAGTGCAGGGTTCTCTACTCATTGCCCTTGAGTAACTTACCAAAGGCATTTCAATCTCTGTCCAGGTGATATTGGGTACTGAAGACACAGGCTCCACAAGGGTTGTGGGGAAGAACAGGTTGTAGTGGCCTGTAGCTGCCAGATACAGATCCAAGGCGATATTGAAAGGCAGTGTGAAGACTGGTAGGTCCCACTTGGTAAAGATGGAATTCAAGGCACTAGTAATAACTGGGCTGAAGATGGATGAGACAAAGGGTTAATCACTGTGAGTTTCTTTTAGGAGATTTTGTCTTATCTATGGCCATTGTACCAACCACAAGCCCCTCGCCTTGCCATAGCGATTATTGGTGCCCTTGGAATTCCAGTGGTCTAGGACTGGGAAATACGGAGCTCAGTTTGAGAAAACAAATTAAAAAAATTACATTTTGAATAGAATAGTTTATGAAAGAATTAAAATACTTCTTTGTTCCTTAAACTGAGAAAACTAAACAAAACATCACTCTTATAAAACACCACTGTTGCCTTTGGATCACTAAGATGTATACCAGCTATTGTCTGGGGCTATGGTAAACATTTTGAGTCTGATCTTCTAGGAGGAGGCTACTGTGACATGTAGGCAATGCACAGGTTTGGACTATTTGGGAGCTACTCTGGGACTGCAGATAAAACGAAACCTTCAGTTGTTTGTATACTCTGTCTTTTGGGTCTCTTCCTTGGAAAGGGCATGAATTTTTGGACACAGATGGATCTGGATACAAACCCCAGCTCCTATAATTTGTAGGCCAAGTAATATTGTTAGGAAACTAATTTCTCTAGCTTCAGTTTTCCCTGGAAGGGACTAGCCACACCAGATAATACTTCTCATCTCCTTCACTTGGAGACTTCTGGACAAAACAGAAAACTCCATGACCTGGTTTCATGGCCTGTCTTTAATTACTGGTCATGAATCTCACATGGGCAATTTGGACTTGCCTGGATTAACTCTCTAACACATGGAACACTAGTTCATGTTTGTCTTTGAGTTATTACTATCTGCATCCATTTTTGTCTCTGTCAACCACAAGGCTTTGTTTATTTCATAAAAAAGTGATGACATGAGAAATGTTTCATTTTCATAAAAACCCACACCCTGCCAGCTTTGATCCCACATACTCTGCCTATCTCCTGCGCTTGATGGAAGTGTCCCTGTTCCCTTATCAGGACATTTCTTTTCCCTGTTCTTTGGGATGGATCCTTCTTAAGGATTTCACTCCTGTGACAGTCTCCTGTTTCTCTATTGCAACTTCAATTTCTTTGTTCTCCAAATCATTTTTGTCAGACTGACACACTCTAGTAGCATCTACCTTTCAGAACCTCCTCCTTCAGCTTAGTGCTTACCCCGCTGCTTCCCTATTCACTGCTGATCCCTTTCTTTGACAGCAGCGTTCCTCAGAAGGACTGTCAATCTTTACTATGCCAACCTCTGCTCCACTCATTCCTGAATTCAGTCCCATCAGGTATGTGTTCACAATTACAACTCAGAAAATGACTCTTGTCCAGTTCACCATTTGACATCTACCTTGGCAGAATCACAACCACTCCTTTCCTCATAATTTAAAGTTGGAGTCTCATACCGTGTGGAAATACTTTCTGTGTGGGCTGCCACAACACCGGGCTTTCTTAGTTTCTCCCTGCCTGCTCCTTCTCAAATCTCCTTTCATGGCTTTCCTACATTTTTGACAGACTTAAATGTTGGAAGATCCTTGGGTCTGACTTGAATCTTCTCTCTCTTAAATCTTCCCCTTGGGTGATAGATAGTCTTTAGTCCCGTAGATGAAATCCCTTCTACGTACTTCTGCCTTTCCACTCTTGACTCTGTCATTAGCTTCTGGAGTTGTACTGTCAGTACTTCTCCACATCTGTTTGGAAGGCTGTCGCGTAGTGTGTCTCCACAGAAGTTTGGATTTGCTTCTGTCTCCCTGTTTTGCTCTTACTCTTCTTGACAGCCCAGTGCTCAGGCAAATCACAGCAGTGCACTGGATACTCATATCCTCAGCTTCCCAGAAAGTCCTGTTGCTATTGTCTCCCCAAAGAAATTCCAAACTCAATCCCTTCTGGCCACATTCGTACATCTCACTGTAGTTTAAGCACTCTTGTCTCTGTGCAGCCTTCCAGCAGCTTCTAATAATGCTTCTGGATCCACCCTTGCTCCCTCTAAATCCATTCTCCACTTTGCAAGCTTATTTAAATTTTAATGGTATGCATCTTGCAGTAATTCAAACTTTGTAACTGCGCTCCATTTTTATTAGAGCTGTAATAAACATCAGACGACTTACTGGATGTGCAGAGTGTCTGAGACCTCATCTACTTTCACCTCCTGCCACACCTCTAACATTCTTAGAGCCTCAGCCTTGCTGGTCTTGTGTCTGTTTCTTGGGCACACCTCACTTCTCCAATTGAAGCCTTCCATCTGGGATGTTTTTCATCTAGACCTTCAGATGGCACATGCCTTCCTATCATTTAGGTGAGCTCAAGCCTACTATCTGCAATGTGGCCTTTCTTGACAGCCTATGTTTGGAATCACTCTTACTTTTCTCAAAGCACTAAACATATCTTGAAATGGCATTTAATCAACTAATTTGTAAGTTTATTTCTATCTCTGTCAAGAAAAATGTAAGCTCCCCAAAGAGTAGTAGAGAGATTCCTCTCTGTTCATAAGTATCTTCATCACCATGGATCGTGCCTGTGCTCAGAAGTCTCAGACACTCAGATATTTATGTACTGGGTAAATCTGGAGAATGCCACTTCCAATACCCATGCTAAATAGACTGAATTTCAAGGGCTGCATGGGTAGATTAATGAATGCACTGGAGTAGAAGGTAGGACAGAGCTCCATCCAGAACAGGGTATCAGTGATTTTCTGGTTTTTAGTTTGCGAAGTAGGGGTTGGAGGCACTGAAGTTTAACGGTTACCCGGTGCCATGTGGCAGCAGGGGACTGTATTGAGGGGTTGAACCCATGTAGTTATAAACCAAATGCAAATGAGGACAAATTCTGCTCCTCCCTGGGGGACATGTGGGAAGTGTTAAGAAAATTCCCACAGAAATGACCACTTTGTCTTTTGTCCCTTTCTATCAAGGAAGATAGAAACCCAAGAAAAATAAATCACCCAGAATGTTTAATGTAGCAATTTATTTGCAAGTACTACTAAAAGGTAATGAAACAGTACTTAAGCTAAATTGAACTAACTGGTTTTAGTAACTCCAGACTTTGAAACCAAAGAAAGACAATTACTTCTTGGAGATTTTAAAAATAAATCACTATGTCTGATTTATTGCTGAGAACAGGAATAAATCACCATGTCTGAGAGGAGTTGAGAGCAGGGAGGTAGTGATGTATGAAATCAGAGGTTGGGGACAAAGGTTTGTACAACAGCAAGCACACTACTGGGACATTTGGACACTCTACTGACCTGCTATAAATTTAAATGAAATTGGGATCATATGGGTGAAAGCTAAGTACGCTCTATATTCAGGGAATATTTGTTCCCAGCTCTCTTCCCTCTTGAGTAAGATCTCAACAGATAGTTCTAGTTCAAAGATTCTATGCCGTGCATATAGACCTTCTGTTTCAAGAAAGTCTTCTGATTCTATCACAAGTATGTTTTCAGATTCTAAGGCTTAGTTAGCATACACAGTGGATAATTCTTAATTATGCTGAGTTTAATAATACAAACTTTGGATTCAGAAAGCCAGAGACTCCAAAACTTTGACCATATGGTCTGGGGTGAATTACTTACCTTCCACATGCTTTGGTCTTCTGTAAACTAGAAACAAACATAACTACTTTGCTTAACATTGTGCCTGGTATTTAGGACTACTTAATAAATGTAATCATCCATTATTAACGAAGGGGGATTATCAGCATAATAAAACACGTGGTCTTTTGCTGCTTTAAAGGGTCCCTGGTAGCTCATATCTCTACTGAATACCTCCACTGAGTTGCTTCTGAATTTATGTGTTTTCATAGAGTTTTGCTGGACAAAACCATCTGTCAATGAAGATGACTGTACAATAGTGAATGTCCCATTGCTGTTCAGTGAGCACCTCTGGGGCCCAGTGGATTTGTGAGCAGAAAGAAGGAGGTGCCTTACCAGGCCATGGTTGTGAAGGTCACAGGAAACAGAAGCCACCAATAGTAGTCCAGCTTCTCAGAGAACACAGCCATCAGCAGTCCCACCAGCATCCCATTGTAGCCATGGAGTCCAGAGGCAATGGCTGACCTGGCGGTGGAACAATTATTTTTGCACTAGAATTTGATGGTACCTGTTAGGCTCGTACCTCTTGGAACTCTAGGATTTGTTTAATTTAGATGATTCCTTGTATAATAAATAAACAGACTTTCAGGTAAGATGGTAGACTAGAAGCTGTGACTCAATGAGGAAGTGTCAGGATAAGTAAGAAGTAGACTCTATTTCAAAGAAAGGAAATGCTTTAAAAATCCACAGAAAGTGTCGGGACAGCGGAAGTGAAGTTGTGGGGCTTGCTGAGACAAGCCTTTGGCAGGTTGGGTCAACACTGAAGAAGATTCCCCTGGCTCAGTGCTGTGCTGCATGCCATCTTGAGAATGAACTCTCAGCCCTAGGAAGCAGTTGTAGAGAGTTCCTGGGAACACTGGCGCTGAGGAGCCAAAAAAGAGCAGTCAGCAGGAGTCTCCCCCTAGGTAGTGAAATGTAGCGAGAAAGGCAGTCCAGTCTGGGAGCAGACCTCATTAACTGAGAGGAACTCTGGAGTTTGAGTCTGAGGTTAGCAGCGGGCCACCTGTCTGTGGTGTGGCTCACTGCTGCGAGTCTGAGAACTCTCAAGTTCCAGCCGATTATTTGCATTCTATAGTCTTATCCCTTTAGCCTGGTGGTTAATACTTAGTGGATTTTGAAGGTAAAAAAGATAGGTCTGCTTCCACAGATACCAGGGTGGCTGTTGCTTTTACTACTCCCAACCTACTTGGAGACACCCTCCAGAGCTAGACTGTTAGCTACCCCAGGGGGTGTGTACTGGGGAGTGAGACAGAAACCTGTGTAACCCACATTATTGACGCAGCCTCTAATTTTCAAGGACTTAGCATCAAGCCACTCCAACACTTCATTTTTAACTTGGTTCTTTTTGGCCCCCACCCTGTTTCTCCCCTTTTTCTTTTTCACTACACTTTAGTAGTATTTTTACTTCATTTTATTAAAAAATTATGTTTTTAAAAATTCTCCTTCATGCACTTACCTAATTTTGTTTACAGATTTTTTTTTCATTGTTGGGCAATCTTCTTTACTTTCCTTCCTTCCTTCCTTCTTTCCTTCCTTCCTTCTTTCCTTCCTTCCTTCCTTCCTTCCTTCCTTCCTTTTTTATTTTAACATAGTGTGGGATGCACATATGTTTTGTGTGTATATGTGGGTACGAGTGCACATCTGTTTGTGTGTGGAGACCAGAGATCAGAGTCCAGTGCCTTCCTCAGCTCCCTCCATGCCATCTTTCTTTCTGAGTAATTGAACCCAGGGCCTTGATCATACTAAGGAAGTGCTCTACTACTGAGCTATATTGCCAGCCAAAATTCCTTTTTAGGTTTCTTTGCTGGGGATGAGCTCAAAGTAATTTATTTTGTTCTTGCTTAGCACTGTGCATGACAATTTTCCATTTTCCTTTACTTTTAGTAATATACTCACTTTAACTTTTTACCTTATTTTATTATTACTTAAAAAAAAATCTTTTTGAGGAAAGGTCTCCCTGTAACCCTAGCTGGCCCAGAGCTCACTATGTAGACCAGAGATCCATCTACCTCTACCTCCTGAGTGCTAGGATTAAAGGCAGGTGTCACCATGCCTGGCTGGCTTTATCTTACTTTTTAAAAAATATATTTTATTTGTCTTTATTTTATGTATAAGTGTTTTGCATGCATATAAGTATACTACATGCAGGCAGTGCCCATGGAGACCCAGAAGAGGGTGTTGGAGTCCCTGGAACTGGAGCTACATATAGTTGTGAGCTCCCATCTGAGCTGGGAGCTGAACTCAGGTCCTCCGTAAAAACAGCCAGTGCTCTTAACCACTGAGTCATCTCTTCAACCCATATTTTTTTTTAAAGATTTTTTATTTTTTAGTTTATTGTGCTTCATATATGTATCCAATTTTGATACTTTTTTCTTACTAGGAAATCATTAAAAATTGCTTTATTTTCCAATCTTTTGCTGTTTTCTCTTCCCCTTCATCATATTGTTCTCTCCCTTTTCCTCTCACCTATTTGAGCTTGAGTCTGCTCTAACTTCTGCTTTCCCTCCTCACTTCCTTTACCTCATCTTGTGCTATTTCTGCATTTATCCTAAATATTTTTTTAGCTTTGTAGCACATTTTACACTAATTTGTCATGTTCTTTTTTTCTATGGCAATTAGTGAGTGTTCATTGATTTTAAGTGCATTTTACATATTGTGTGGTTTGGTATCATTGCTGCTGCAGCAGTTTGCAGCCTCCTCTCTGAGTGGTGCTGGAGTCTGAGACTTCAACAGTGCTCACGAAGATCCCCAAATAAAATCTGAAGAGATATTCAAACCAAGAAGTCCACAAATTATAACAGAAACATAAGAATCATGGAAACATTAGAGCTCATTAACTATAACTCATGAATTCAAAGGTACTGAAATGGGTCAAATGTTAGATGAAGATCTCAAAAGTTTATTATCAAAATGACCAATGAACTCAAAGAGATTCGAACAAGCATATGAATGAGGTAATGAAATTAGGATCTGGAGAGGAAATTAGCAGCACAGAGAAGAAAATGTGCAAAATAGATGGAAATAATCAGCAGTGTAGATGGGAACAGCAAAATGGAGGAGAAATTCAACAAGGAATAGATTTTGAAAAAAGCCTAATAGGAATACTAGAAATGGGAAAAAACAAAAACACCTCAGTCAAAAGACACAACAGTAGCTGCTACTATAGACTGGACAAAACCAAAGAAAAAATACTACAAGTGGAGGACAATGATGAGGAAATCTTATGCTCAAATACCAAGAAAAAAATAAGCACCAACACAACCTCCAAATTCTGGTATATGATCAATAGACCAAATACAAGAATTCACGGGACAAAGAAGGTAAGCTAAAAGCTAAAGGCATAGAGAATCTATTCAGTGAAAGGACAGCAAACATTCTCATGAAATACCAACTGACTTACAAGGACAAATACAGAAGAATAACACCAGGCATCTCATCAGCAGCCCCCAAAGCCAGGAAAGCGGGGAACAACATATTTCAAACCATGGACATAAATAACTTCTACCCCAAATTGTTATATCCAGAAAAGATGTATTTTTAAATTTGATAGAAATAGGGCATTTCATAACAAGCCCAAACAAAGGCAGTTCATGAACACCAAACCAGCACTGCAGAAGATGCTTAAAGGAGTACTAAACAGAAGAGGAAGAAGATAACCTCAATTATAAGGCACAGGAAAAAAATATATGTAGTTAAGACTCTATCATGTCTACCAGCAATCCCACTGATACAAGAAGAGGAGAAAGAAAAGATTATAATCCAATGAGCTAGACACATGATCAATAAAATTATAGGATTTATCAAACTTTTTTCAATATTAACCTTGAATGTAAATGACTTCAATTCACCAATCTAGAGACACAGACTAGTTGACTAGATTAAAATATAAGATCCAGCTTTTTTTTTTTTTTTTTTTGGTTTTTTTGGGGGGGGTTGGGGGGTGGTTTTTTTTGGCCTGAACTTACTATGTAGACCAGGCTGGCCTTGAGCTCACAGATATCTGCCTGCCTCTACCTCCCAAGTTCTGGGATTAAAGGTGTGTGCCACCATGTCCAGCTCAAGATCCAGTTATCTTTTTAAAATATGTTTTTTGTTTATTTTTTTTATTTCATGTGTATGAGTATATTGCCTGCATGTATGTGAGTGTACATGTGTCATGCAATGCCGCAGAGGTCAGCAGGGCTTCGGATTCCCCTGGAACTGGAGTTAAGGACGGTTCATAGCTGCCACATGGGTGCTGGGAATTGAACTCGGGTCCTCTGCAAGAACAGTCAGTGCTCTTAACCACTGAGCCATCTCTCCAGCCCCAAGATCCAACTATCTTTTGTCCCCAAGGAACATACTGAGTAAAATGTCTCAGCATCAAAGTTGAAAAGAAGCTAGCATAGCTGTTCTGATATCTGATATCTGACAAAGCAGACTTCAAAACTGGTCAGAAGAGAGCCAGGCATGCTGCCCCATGCCTTTAATCCCAGCACTTGGGAGGCAGAGGCAGGTGGATCTTTGAGTTCAAGGCCAGCTTGATTGATCCAGGCCAGCTGGGGCTACAGGGGTTATAGGGAGACCCTGTCTTAAAAAGACCAAAAAAAAAAAAAAAAAAAACCCAAACAAAATTCAAAAATAACCCCCCCACAAAAAACAGCAACAACAATAAAAAACTGGTCAGAAGAGATAAAGAAGGTCACTGCACGCAATAATGCAATAAAGGGAAAATTCATCAGGAAGTTATTACTACTGTAAATAACATGGGCCAAATGTTGGGGTGAACTGTTTCATATGACAGCACTAATGGGCATAAAATGTTACATAGGTCCTCATTCAATAGAAATGTGACTTTAACACCCCACTCTCATTTTCAGATAGATCTTCCAAACTAGAAGTCAATAAAGAACTGCAGAGTTAAAGTATATCATCAATCCAATGAACTCAACAGCTATCTACTAGAGAGTCCATGCAGTGGATACAGCATGTACATTCTTCTCAGCAGCCTGTGGAATTATTAGATCACAAATTAGGTCTTAAGAAATGCAAAGGAATTGAAATAATATGTTGTATCTTATCAGATCATTGTGGAAAAAAGTAGAAATCAACAGAAACAAAAGCCCACTAAAATCACAGAAATATTTGGAGACTGAACTATAAATTTTTGAATGAGCAGTGGGTCATTGATGAAACTAGGAAGGAGTTAAGAACCCTAGACTCAAACAAAATGAAAGACAACTTACTAAAATCTTTGAAATACCATTAAGGTGTTGACAGAGGGGAAATTTATAGCTACGAGTAAAATTCAGACAGATCCCAAATAAATAACCCTATATGCACCTCAGGGTCTTAGAAAAACAAGAGGAAGTCAAATCCCAAACCAGTAGATAGTAAGAAATAATAAAGATCACTGCAGAAATTAATGAAATGGAGACTAATGGAAAAACACACAGAATCAATCAGTTTGTTCTTTGAAAAAAACAAGATAGACAAACCCTTAGCCAGTCTAAACAAACAAAGAGAGAAAAGATTCAAATTAATAAAAGTAGAGACAAAAGAAGGAAATGTTACAACAGATTTTAGTGAAATTCGGAGACTAATTAGGGAATATTTTAAAACCCTATATTCCTCCCAACCCCCTTCCCAAACAAAACCAAACCTGGAGAATCTGGCATGGATATATTCCTAGACACATGATTTACTAAAATTAAATAAAGATAACATAAAATTGACATAGATCTATGACAGAAAAGAAGTAACATTGGGCAATAATAGTCTCTTAACAAAGGCCAGGTGTGAGTGGATTCACAGGAAAGGACTCCCTGAACAGGACTCTGTTCACTGAGGAATTAACACCAACAGTTGACAAACGGGACCTCATGATACTAAAAAATAAATAGTCATGGGGAGGTGGGGGGGGTGGGGGTGGAGGGTGAGGAGGAAGTACACTGAGTGGGAGGAAATCTTTACCAGCTAGATATCTGATGGAGGCCTAATATCTAGAACATATAAAGAACTAAAAGAAACAAAGCACCAGGAAAACAAACAACTCAATATAAACATGAAGAGACTGTTTTCAAAAGAGGAAATACAAAAGACCAAGACATATTTTTAAAGTGTTCAACATCCTTAGCCATCAGGGAAGTGCACATTAAAAGTATTTTGAGACTTCACCTTACCGCATCAGAATGGCTAAAATTAAGAAAACAAATAACAATAAATGCTGGTGTGGGTGTTGATAACACAATCCTACACTTAAGAAACCCCCACAGACTATATCAGAAAACTCTTAGATCTGGTAAATACTTCTAATGAAGTAGTAGGATCCAGAACTAACATACAAAAGTCAACAGCTTTTCTATACACCAATAACAAACTTGTGGAGAAAGGAATTGAGGAAAAATTCCACTTACAATAACCTTAAAAAATATCTAGTAATAAAACTAATTGAGGAAGTGAAGGACATAACTTTGAGACATGGAAGAAAGAAAATAAGATATTACTAGAAGATGGAAAGTTCTCTCCTATTTATGAACTGGCAGAATTAATATTGTGAAAATGTCTATGTTATTGAAAGAAATCTACAGGTTCAAAGAAATTCCCATCAAAATTCCAATGGCAAGTCACAGAAATAGAGAATAAACTTTACGTAGAACCACAGAAGACCGAGAATGGAAAGCAATGGCAGGCAGAAAGGTTAATTCTGGAGGCATCATAATACCTGAGACATACTATAAAAACAGTACACTACTGGCACAAAAAAGCATGGTATTGGCAAAAGCAAACATATAGATCAATGGAATAGACTAAAGGACTCAGGAATGAACCCACATAGCTACAGCTAACTAAGCTTTGACTAAGGTGTCAAAAATATTCATTAGGAAAAGAGACAGCCTCTTTAACAATCACTGGTGTGTGAAAACATGTTAGAAGAATGATGCATATTGCTTACTTTCTAAAAAAATCAACTTCAAATGGATCAAATACCTTAATATAAGAGCTGAAACTCTGAAGCTACCGAAGGAAAACAGGTAAAACGCCATAAAATATAGGCGAAAGTTCTCTGAAAAGGACTCTAACAGCACAGAACATAATCCCAAGAATTGACAAATAAGATTTCATAAAATTAAAAGGCTTCTGCACAGCAATGGAAACAATCATTAGACTGAAGAGATAGCTTATGGGATGGGAAAATGTCCTTGCCTATTACTTATCAGACATGGGGCGGGGGTGGGTGGGTGCTGATAGCTAGAATGCATAAATAACTGTAAAAATTACACCTCCAAAATCAGATCATCAAATCAATAAATGGACTGAACACACAGTTTTCAAAAGAAGTGCAAATGGCCAATAAAAATCTTAAAAATGTGTCCAACATCCTTAACCATCAGGAAAATGCAAATTAAAATGCTTTGAGACTCCATCTCACCCCCTACAGAATGGCTACCATCAAGAAAATAAATGATGCTGTTGGCAAGGATGTGCTAGCCTAAATGTAAACTAGTGCAGCCATGGCAAAATTAGTCTGGAGGCTCCACAAAACACTGAAAATAAAATTACTATGTGATCCAGCTTACCACTCCTACAGGAGTCTAAGTTAGCATACCACAGAGGTGCTTCTATAGCATATTTACTGCTGCACTATTCACAATGACCAAGATATAGCAATGAATAGATAATGAAAATATACACAATGAAATATTTTCAACTATAAAGAAGAATGAAATTTTAATGTTTGCAGGAAAATGGATGTAACTGGAGGTCATTATGTGACATGAAAAAAAGACAGCTCAGAAAGACAAACATCATGTTTATGCAAAATATATAAGTGTGTGTGTGTGTGTGTGTGTGTGTGTGTGTGTGTGTTAAAGTAGAAAGGCAGAGGTGGTTGTGATATGGCTTAGTGGGTAAGGAAGCTTGGCTTGCCATGTAAGCCTGGTGACTTGAGTTAGATCCCCAGAACCCACAGTGGAAGGAGAGAATGACCCCTGAAAGTCGTCCTCTGGCCTCCACATGAGAACTGTGGCAACGTGCACCTGCACTCACACCACACTAATAATAAATCAAATAAAAGTTATAAAAAGAAAGTAGAAAGGAGACCATGAGAGGGAAGAAAGTTTTGAAAGGTCACGGAGGGAGAACAAACGAAGGTAATAAAATAAGCCATGAAAACAAACAGGATTAGAACCGCTAAGGTTGGGGGAGGAGACAAAAATAGAAAGTAAAAAGGATAAACAAAAAGATTGTCTAAGGAAAATAAGACAGAAATACTCACTCAATGAATACTGGGCAACTGTACCACCTGAAGAGCCCTTCTGAGTTGCCCACCCCCATACCACACCCATACTCGCTTTGTTCATTGTTCTTGCTGATCTAAAAAGTAAAATTATTCACTTTATTGCATTTGTGGTCAAGTTCTCCTTTCTTTCTAGGGACATTCCAGACTGCTAGAAGTGTGAGATGTGACATAGGTGTGTGTGTGTGTGTGTGTGTGTGTGTGTGTGTGTGTGTGTGAAAGGTAAGAGGTGAAGGGAGAGAGAACTAGAGCTCAGCGAAGGGCAGGGTTCCAATGTTTTCTGTCTTTTAAATTAGGAAATGGGGAGGTGGGCGCTGAAGTTTAACTTCTAATCAGTGCCACAAGGCTGAAGTACTGTATTGTGAGGGTGTGAGAGAGTGTGCATACACGTAACGTGTAACACTTTCTGTGGAAATTTGGGTGTTTTTCCCTTCTGAGATTTGATGAGCGAATATGTCGCCTTTGGATACTGTGAGGGCAGTGGAGTGGGAGAGGGATGGTGAGGTGGTGGAGGTGGTGATGGAAGCTAGAATGTGTGACCATGTCAGTAACTCATTGTAGACAGTGATGGAGTCCTTATAGAAGGGCATGTATGTGTGGAGGGTCCAGAGCTTGGAATCTAAGATGAGGAACATGGTATCCACATGTTTCCAAGAAAGCTTGAGTCTTTCTTATATGATATGATGGATTATAGAACCCCCAAAATGGACTTCCTGTCCTGAACATTCCAGTGAGAGAAGACTCAGAAAAAAAAATAATCAAAGAATAATCCAGTATAGTACTTGGGTATGTTCTGCAGTTGTTCAGAGAGGAAGCATTCAAAGTTCCTGGGGGACAGTCAGGGATGGCATCCTGGAGGAGGAGGGATTTGAAGGAATGGTGGGATTAGATAGATGTATAAGAAAGAGGTTTGGGAACTTCAGAAACAAGAGTGCTTAACTGGGGACAAGTGGGATGCAGAGCAAGCACTCGGTAGGAGTGGGGCATCGACGAAGGCTTCGGAAGCCAAGCCGAGGCTCAGGTTCTCATGTGATGTCTGTTTGTCTGATTCTTAATCGGGGTGTTTTGGAGGACTAGTTCAGTCTGCCTAGTACATGTATCTTCTGGTAAAAACAGCAGTCTATGAAGTGGCTGTCTGCGCAACTTGGAAACTTTACCAACAGAATATGATTGAGAGGAAAATCTGGGAATCTGATTATTGGAGCAAGAAGGGACTTGGGCTTATCTCCTGGGAACCATTGCGCTTACAGGCAACAATAATGTAGCCAAATGGGACATGCTTATCTGAGGTTACAGAGTGAGGAGGGCAATGACCCTTGGTCAGTTTCAGTAAATACTGGTGGAGAGGAAAGACAGGACTTCTCTGCCAGCTGCCCACGCAGTGGTAGATCCATGGGAGCAAGGAACACTGGGACTACTGGCTGAAGCAGACACAAAATCTTGGCATGAGTACATGGTCACTTTGCTTACTAACCCCGCACACCAAAGAATGCAGCTTCTAGTGGCTTCCCTGCTCTCTAGAATTGTCCTCCAAGGTCACGTGGAAGCATGGACAGCCTTTGGAGAAAAGCTGATTGATGCATTTACTTCAGTGGTCACCAGCTGGGCCTGACAATTACATGTGCTCTGGTGCGTGCCACTGTTCTGAGCTCACCCCTAGACCTAAGGTCACAGTGTCCATGCAGGTGCAGTGATGGCAGCAGCACGACCTTGAGAGTCCCATATCAGGTGTAGAAGCCTGTATCCTTCACCGGGTTGTAGTAATTATAATATAATATAATGTTGGCATAATTATAATATAATATAATGTTGGCATAATTATAATATAATATAATGTTGGCATAATTATAATATAATATAATGTTGGCATAGCAATGCCACAGTGGGCTAATACAGCATTTATTTTCCAAACTTCATGAGCCATCAGAAGTTTCTGGGAGACCTTGAAAATTATCTTCCAGATCCATTGAAGGAGAATATTTATAGGGGGGATGGAAGGAGGTAGGTCTGGAATTACAGTGCTTCACAATCACTGATTCTGAATATCAGGAAACTTTGGAACAACATATAACAAAGTCTGAAGAGAGAATGAAGTTTTGTAAAATACTATGTATTTCTGTTACTTGACTTCCACCAACCAGGCTCCTCCTTAGTCCTGCCTCTGTGCTTCCCGGTACTCCCGTTTGTCTTCTTCTTGAGGCCCCTCCGCTATCATTCATCCCCTGTACGAAACGTGTCTATCTCTCTACTCTTTCCAATATTCAGAAATGTATCTCTTCTTGCTATTGCCTCTTAATCTTGTCTCCTAAAAACAGATTGTAACTTCCATAAAAGAGAACACTTTAAGCATTCTTTTGCACTTCCTTCAGAGGGATGTTTCCAGAAGGTTCCATAGCCAAACTCAACATGATGCTGCTGCTTGCTATAAGCCAGAGCAGCTTAATTCTGTAGAGCTCACCAGAGAGGTCTTAGGTTGTTGCTAGGATAAGGTTGTCTGACCACTGAAGCAAACGTCACCTTTCTGCCAGGTACCTTCCAATAAACCCATAAAGAGGACTCACCTATCTTGGCTTAAGGCAAGGGCAGCTAAGGTTGAGACCACTGTCCCCAGTGCCCCAGTAATTGTCCACCAGGGATTCTGGATCAGAAGGCCTATGAAGATGATGAACCCACTGAGAGGGTTGTTGACAAACATCACTTGAGCTGCTCCCCGCAGGACCCAGTCTAGGAATTGGAGGGCCAAAGGCTTATCTGCAAGAGATATAGACAGAGCCATCAGCAGAGTATAGCCTGTGCTGCCTACTGGACTACTGGTTGGCATGGCAACTGAGGCACAAGGGGATGCAGCAGCCAGGATATTTCTCCTCATTCAACCTAGCCTGAGGTAGAGGAGTGAAGGGGTTGAGGGTGGGTGTTGCATTCAGCCCAAAGCTCTGAGTGGTCTAGCAATTGGTCTGCAGTGGGTGGTAGTTTTTGCCCTACAGAGTGAGGCACCACACGGAGACCAATTTAATGCAGTTCCAGCCATTGGCTTGGTTGGCAAGGAGCCCCAGGAGCATTCCATGGGAAATTTATTGGTCCGAGGAAAGAGGTGGGGAGGGAGTAAACTCTCTTTTTGTGTAGTGCTGTATGACTTAATTGAGGGCTGGTATCTGAGCAGCAAAGAAAGTAGCTTCAAGAAAGGATGTTGGAAAAGAAATTGTTATAGCCCAGCTGTGAAAATCATTATTGAATTGGGGCCTAGAGGAAGCCAGGTGTAGGAGATGGGACATGCATTCTGCCTTCTCTGGTTTGGTTTCCAGGACAACCATGCTGGTGGGGAGCAAGTAGGGACTGATGAGGAGAGTATGATGTTTGCTACAGCATTAAGTTCAGGAAGCTAAAAGGAAAGAACCCTGGAGCCTTGGAGAGGATGCTGCTTCTATTTTTTTTTTTTTGACACGTAACAGGCATGATAAATGGCTTTGAATAAGTGAAGGGATGACCATTCAGTGTTTGGGAAATGACTTGCATGTTGCTACTGTGTTCACTCTATCATTTCTACACGGGAACTGATAGTTTGCAAAGTACTAAAATCAGTGAAATGCATTAATTCTGAAACTGGATCTTAGAATGATGGGGAGTATGCCCACCTGGAGTCAACTCAAGCCTGGAGTTGCCCTTTACTATGGGAGTCCTCACCAAGGAGGAGGGAGAGAGCAGCCTTGTTGTCTAAGCTGGAGGGAGGGGTGTCCCTGGCCCACTCCCTGTTCTTCCCTGAGCATTTGCTCACCTTTCAGCCAGTTCCTGCACTCCTTCATGTCACCCGTGAGGTAGCCCACTGCTTGGAAGAGGCTGAAGCCTCCCCTCCCTGCAGAGCCCCGGCGGGGCACCTCGCTTTCCCGCCTTTTACTCCTTTCATTATGTTTTTCAATTTTTACAATGTGGCTGTCTTCATCAGATGATCGAAGATCCTTTGAGGAAAAGCCAGGAGAAAATATCAGATAATATACCTTTAATTTGTTGTTCTTTGGTACAGTCTCAGTTTGTAGCCCAGGCTGGCTACGTAGTTCAAAAAAGCCTTGAACTTTTAGTCCTCCTGCTTCTGTCTCTTGGGAACAGGGATTATAAACATGTGCCACAACACCTGGATTCAAATGATGCGTCTTCTTGCAAACAGAGGCATTTATTTGGGAACAGGACGTTAGGATTTTTAATAGAGATGCAGGGTCATGAAACAAAGGGTGAGACTCATGCCCATGGTCTAAAGCTGTTTAGAGCACCTTGTGCATGCCTGCTCTTCCCTGTACTATTATACACTCTTTACAACATGTTTTCTTAACATTTTTTTACAGAGGATCCTTTTGGTAGTTTAGTGATGCCTATGAACATCTTTTCATAATAAATGTCTGGAAATGTATAGCTAAAATAAGTGATTTACAAAGAAAACCGATTATATTGAACTGCAATTATTACACTATTGTCATTATATATGTGCATTAGCTTTAATGGCTATTAAATTTTTATATTAAATTGGATGCGGTGATGCATGCCTTCAATCCCAGAACTCAGGAGACAGAGGCAGGTGGATCTCTGTGACTTCAAGGCCAGCCTGGTCTATATAGTGAGTTCCAGGCTAGCAAGGGTGGCATAGTAAGACCTTGTCCTACAAAAAGAAAATTTAAAATTATGATGAGTGTATATATGGGACCTGCTTGGTCTGATTCAGGACAGTTCTGGAAGGCTCTCCCAGCTCCAGGACCTACCAGAAGATCAGCTGAGAACTTTACTGTGACTGCTACACAACTCAGTTTCTCCTTTTGTCATTCGCTGTCCTTTCTCATCTATAAGTGTGGTTCCCAAAAGCATACCCCAGTAAATTTCTTACTTTCAAATCTCCATATCAAAGTCTGAGTCCTGGGGAATCTGATATGTGACAGCTTAGATAGAAATCTAAGGTACTGCTAAAGTGGCTGTGGTTCATTGACTATATTAGTACTTGTAATTGAAATAAAAGCTAAAGTCCATTAGAGGATAATAGAAATAAAGATGAATTATTTCTCCCATCTCAGTCCATCTTTCCCTCAATTCTATATGTGGACCTTTTGGTCAAGACTTCTTGCTCTAATGCTATGCTTTCCAATATGGTAGGTCATAAAACAAGCAGCTATTGAACATTTGCAATGTAACTAGTCCTCAATAACTAGGGATAGATGAAGAGGTCCTTGATAAAGGACATCTACTAAAAACTCATGGGTAATGTCACACGTAATGGTGAAAGACTGGAGATCTCGTCCCCTAAGACCAAGAATGAAACAAGGCTATCTGCTCTTGCTATATCTATTCAACATTGTACTAGATATTCTAGCCCAAGAAACCAGTCAAGGAAAAGGAAAAAAAGCAACTGAGATTGTAAAGAAAAAGTTAAACACAGATTGCATTTCTGTTTGCAGATGTCAATTCTTAAGGGATCTTCAAAAGTCTTACTTAGCAGTATGAATAAGTTTAGCAAGGTTATAGAATAGATGATCAATATATGAAAATAAAAATTATTTCTATGCTCTGCCAATGAAAAATGCAAGATTAAAATTAAGAGAGCAATTTTATTTATGGTGCAATGAAAAAGTAGAAAGTATTCGAGGATAAAATTAACAAAAGGTGTATAAGTCTCATCCACTGAAAACTGCAATAAATTGTTATTATTATAATGGCACTATTTCTGAACTATATCTACAGATTTAATGCAATTCCTATAAAAATCCAAGTCATCTTTTATTTCTTTGGAAATGGAAAATAGGATCCTAAAACTCATATGGAAATGCAGGCATCCAGCATAGACAAAAGAAGGCTGGAAAAGAAAAATAAAGTTGGAGGAGTTGTACTTCGATTTCAAAATGTTCTATGATGTTATAATAATCGTGATGGCATGGTACTGACAAAAAGCTGGCTATGTTAACCAGACCAAAAGAATGGAGGCCTAAATATCTATGTTCTATCAATAATTTTTATAAGGGCACCAAGACAATTTAATGGAGAAAGAATAGCTTTTTCAACAAATGGTGCTGGAGCAGCTGGATGTCTAGATGCAAAAAGATCAAAGTTAGTCTCTACCTAATACCACACAAAAAGCCAAAATGAGTAAAATGCATAAATGTAACTGCCAACACTAGTAAGCTCTTAGATAAAAACATGGGCATAAATTTTTATGACCCATATAGAATAAGATAGTTTAAAAAAGATATAGCATTAAAAATGTAAGTAAAACAATAAGTGTTAAACTAGATTTAATCAACTAAAAACTTTGGTTTTGGGGACTGGAGAAAGGGATGCTGTTTCAAAGTACCTGAGTTTGGTTCCCAGCACCCATGTGAGGTGGCTCAAAACTGCTTGCAACTTCATTGCCAAGGGATCTGATGCCCTCTTCTGGCTCCCATGGCACCTATACACATTTGGCATACCCCCACCCCCAAATAAAAAATAAATCTTAGCAAAACACTTTGGTTTTAAAGGATACTATTAAGAAAGCAAACATAGAACTATGGAATAGGAGTAATCCTTTGCAATAATAATCTAGTAAGTGTCTAATATCCAAAACATATAAATATTACAAATCAATAATAAACAAATTGGGCAAAATATTTGCTAAAATTTACCCACTTGAAAAGTGTTTCATATTATCTTTAGTAAGGAAATGCTAACCAAAATCCCAGTAAATACCACCTAGGCTATAAGGACAGATAAGTTTGGGTGTAATGTGGAAAAATGGAAACTTCATGGTGATAATGCACAATGATATAGATGCTTTGAAAGAAGTTTGTTATTTCTTTAAGATGTTTGAGTTATCATTTGATCCAGAAATTTTCTTCTTAGGTTTATATCCAAAGGAAATAAGAACATATGTTCACCCATAGCTCATAGCAGAATTATTTCATAAAAGTGATAAGGTGTGTGCTGGTTAGTTTTCTCTCAATTTGATACAAACTAGAGACATCTGGGAAGAGGGAACCTCAATTGAGGAATTTCCTCCATCAGATTAGCCTGTGGGCCTGTCTCTGGAGCATTTTCTTGATTGCTTGTTGATGTAAGGGGGTCCAGCCCACTGGGGATAATGCCATCCCTGGTCAGGTGAGCCTGGGCTATATAAGAAATGATGCTGAGCAAGCCAGAGGAAGCAAGCCAGGAATTGGTGCTCCTCCATGGTCTCTGCTCACGTTCTTTCCTCTAGTTAGTTCTTACTTGAGTTCCTGTCTGATTTTCCTCAAAGATGGACTATGCCTTGGAAGTGGAAGCTGAAATAAACTCTTTCCTGTCCAAGTTGCTTTTGGTCATGGTGTTTATCACAGCAACAAAAACTAAACTAGAGCAAAGTGGAAAGAAACAGACAAATAGTCCATCAAATCGTGAATAGATGAACTGTATTATGTTTATATGGTCATATAAAAAGGAACAAGTACTGATTTGATGCTACAACATAAATGAAACTTGAAAATATGATAAACCACAGAAGTCAGTCACAAAAGGCCACATAATACATGGTTCTATCTATATGAAATATTCAGAGTAGTCAAATCCATAGGATCAGAAATTTGATGATTGCCAGGGGTTAGTGTAGGTTGGAATGGGGGGGGGGTGACTGCTGATGACTGTGTTTCTTTTTGAGACAATGTAAATCTTCTGGAATTAGACTTTGGTGATGTTTATACAATTTTGGAAGTATACTTAAAACCATGTAAGTGTATGCTTGAAAAGGTTAAACTTTAAGGAATGCATTATGGTTTGATCAGAGATGTCTCCTGAAGGCTCGTATGTTAAAGGTTTGATTGCTTGCTTGTAAGGCTTTTGGAAAGTGATTGGACCATGAGGACTATGAATTCAAGTGAATTATTCTAACAATGGATTCATAAGTGAAGGTGTTATGGGATATGATAGAGGCTAGGAGTTAGATTGTAGTTGAAAGGAATAGGTCACTGGGAGAAGGGATATCCTTGAAGGGTATTTTGGGATTCTGGCCCTTTCTGCTTCTCTGTTTCCTGGATGCTGTGGGTGAGCAGCTTTTCTTTGCTTGGCCCTTCTACAATGTCCTTCTGCCATGATGTTTCAGCCTTATCTCAGACCCACAGCAATGTAGTCATCCAAGCATGGACTAGAACCTCTAAAGCCATGAGTCATAAAAGATCTTTCATCTTTTAAACTATTAGTCTAACAATACACAGTATGTGAATTTAGAGGCTGGAAAAATGGCTCAGTTGGTAAAGTACCTGCTTTTCAAGCATGAGGTCCTGAGTTGAGATCCCCAGTACCCATGTAAAAAAAACTACACATGGGAATGTGTGTGTGGTCTGTAACTCTAGCCTAGTATGTGCATGTGTGCATGTGTGTGTGTGTGTGCATGTGTGTGTGTGTGTGTGTGTGTATACAGGCAAATTCCTAGAACTTGATGGCCAGCTTTTCTAGACAATCAGTGAGCACCTGGTTCAGTGAGAGATTCTGTTTCAAAAGATAAAATGGAATATGATCAAGAAAGATACCTGACGTTGACCTCTGGCCTCCACACTCATATTCACATGTGTGAATGCACAACACACACACACAGACACTTAACAGTCCTGTGTTCTCCACCTCCTAGTAGCTAGCTAGTCTACTTTTGTGCACCTGTGTTCAGAGATTGCTGATGATCTGCATTCTAACAAAGTCATAGTTCTGGAGACTAGAGTCATTCAGGAGATCAAGTGTGAGGTCAAAGATTGTGGAGATTGACCAGTAGCCTGGTGAGTATGTGTGTATTTTCTTCTAGTCCTCCACATGATGTCTCACACAGCCACATTTTCATATGCAAGGCCAGATAGGACAAATTATGGATGTGACCATTTTCAATCAGAAAAATATTCCTGGGCAATGGCTTTTCCATCACTGCTACCAAGTTCGTAGGGAAGATGGGCAAGCATCATCATTTGCTCCTCTGCCTCCCAACTTCTCACTTGGGACACATCCTGGAGGGGATGTTGCTCACCTTTTCTTCAGGCATTTCCAGCAGAGGAAGGGCTGGGTGTGTATCCTGGGAACTTGAAGGCCAGGTAGGGCTGCTCAGGTCTGACTCATACAGCTTATATCTGCTGGAAAGAGGCTCTGGCAAGAGAGGGCTGCTATGGCTGTCAGACATCTCCTTCAGGTGGTGGTCACTCATCTGTCAGATGACTGGCAAGAGAGAAACAGAAAGAGCAAGTCAGAGAGGACTGGGTACAAAGTGCCTTGGCTAAGGTTAGACAGATACCTTAGGAGTCTTGGCATCTGACTTGGAGGGATAAGCAGTGATATACATGGAATCTTTTCTTGAGACAAGATCTCATGTACTCCAGGTTGGCCTCAAACTTGCCAAGGATGGCTCTGAATGTCTCATTTTCCTGTTTCTGCCTTCTGAGTTCTGGGATTACAGGCATGTGCCACCATGCCTAGTTTACATAGTTCTGAGGCTTGAACTCAGGGCTTCAAGCACGTTAGGCAAGCATTCTATCAACTGAGCTGTAACACCAGACCCAGGTGGGACTTAATGTTTGGGTAGCTGGTGTTGCCAAAGGAGCCTGAGGCTGTTCCTTTACTCATGAAGCTTTACCTTCGAAATGTACCCACTCCTCCATGTCTGGAAGAAAGTCCATTTTTGCTTTGAAGATTTCTTGACTATCTAGTCAGAAGTCTTTTTTCTTCTGATAACTTACATATTTTTCTCTCTAATATTCATGTTGTTCATTGTACTGTCTCAATGTGGTAGTTAGTTGTAAATTGATTTATTTATTTTTTACATTGCTCATTCATTTAATTTTTTTTTATTTTCCAGGAATTTTCTCTTTTTCTTTCATCACCTGTGTTGAAGGTTTCCAATTTCTGATCATGTATCCATTTTTTAAAATATTTTTTATTGAACTTCTACAAATTTCATACAATATATTTTGATCATATTTAGACCTTCTCCTCTATCTACACATCCGCACTTTCCCCTTAATACCCTCTGCCTAATTTAATGTACATTTATACATAATATATATATATAAAGGCCCATCAAGTCAAGTTTGTGTCTCCAAATACCCTTTGGCATGGGTCCATCCACTGGAGCCTGGATAACCTATCCTGTATCACATCTTAAAGAAAACTGATTCTCCCTCCCCCAGAAGCTATTGATTCCAATGTTTTCTCAGTTAGGGTTGGGGGTTCTTCTAAAATATTTTATTTATTATTTTTTATTTTATGTGTATGAGAAGAGGGTGTTGGATCCTCTGGAACTGGAGATATGGATGGTTGCTAGCCACCATGTGGGTGTTGGCAACCAAATCCAGGTCCTCTGCAAAAGCAGCCAGTGCTCTTAACCACTGAGCCATCTCTCCAGTCCCAGGGTTGGAACTTCTTATCCACTTCCAAACTTCTATGCTGGGGTTTTGTTTTTACCTTGATGTATGCACATAGAATCCAGTACTGATTGGGGTCTAATAGAAACTCATTTTCTAAGTTGTTAGGGAAACTGTGTTATTTCCCTTGATCCCCCTTCTTCTGTGTCTGTCTGACTGTTCTGGTCCTTTCTCATTCTCAGGGGGGATACGAAAGTAGAAAGCCTTGGCATGTTCTACTGGAAGCTGTGAGCAGCCAGGCTGAAGGCCCTTTTCCCTCCCCGTGGGGCTTTTTTCTCCTCCACCATGAGGGCCAGGCCTTGTGATAGGACTTGCTTTGGGAAGTCCTTTGCTCCTGTTTCTCGTTTCATGCTGCCCCCGGTAATTCTACACCTCTCTTTCACATTCAGTTCTTCCCATAGTCCTTCTTCTTTGGGTTCTTCCAGCTCATTTATATCTTTATTCACTTTACTGTGTTCTAAGTGTGGCTTTAAACCTGCACATAGTCTCTTAAGTATGATTTACAGTTTTCCCTATTACTCTGTGCTGCTTGTCATGAGTTAAAGCCCTCCTTAAGATGGTGACTGCAGATTCCTGACGTTTCTGCTATCATTCCATATACTTACTATCACAGGCACTGCTCGAGGATTGCAGAAGTCTTCTGGAGGGAATAAAGATCTGTCCATCCTTGCATCAGTAGCATTTCCCTATTTCTTTTCCTGACCCAATGAGATGAATCCTTTCTGTCCCCTGTTGCTTCCAGGCCACCTCTCCCATTGTGTGTACAGTAACTGTCTTCTCTGTAGCTGCTCACTGATGATTACTGACTTTCTGGTTCCCTGTCCCAGCCAAGGCTTTTAGATGCTCCTACCACACTTCCTCATCCTGACACCAATAATTCTAAACAACTTCATTGTCTAGGCATTGTCCCCTTTTCTGGATTCTCATCTCCACTGATTCTTTTCACTTCTTTCCAACCACCAATTGCCACAGTCACTTCATGGACTCGAAATCACTCATCTATGAAATCTCAAATGTCAGATCTCTCCTCTGGCACCTACTGCTTATACTTTGAACTCGCTTGCCTGAGTGCCTCTTATGGTCTTATGATCCAGCCCTTAGACCTCCTGGAGACCTGACCCATCGGCTTTACCAGTCAGCTCTCCTCCCTTTCTTTTCTGATCACATTAGATTCATGGCTTATCGTTCTACCCCTGGATCTCCTTGCTCCTTTCTCCTTCTCTCATGCTTGTGTGGTAAAATCCCAGCGAGGGCATGCTGAATGCTTTAACTTCTCCATGCTTTCCCAAACTCTGGTCTCCCTCAAAGACACCTCCAGTGAAAGCTTTCTTATTCTAAGCCATTCCACAGAAAACTTGGGATTCAGGCTTAATGATCAGTTTTCTCTCGCTTTCCAAACCCAGTAATCCTGTCCTTAAACTATTCTTATATTCATAGTCACTAGTTAGCTGTTATCATTTCTTGCCATTTTCCCAATATTTCCCATTTGGACACTCTAGCTTTACTCTAAATTGATTCTCTAACCCATGCTCTTCAGGGCAGAGTTGTATAAGAATATACAAATCCTCTGAAGTTGGTTCTACACTTAAGCTTCCCAGTGAGGCTGAGCATGGTGACATAATCCTGTAATCCCAGTGCAGGGGAGATTGAAGCAGGAAGAGCGCTGCCAGTTTGAGCCTGGGTTTTATTACTAGTACCAGTATTCCAGTCAGAGATATAGCAAAACTATGTCTCAAAATACCCAAACCAGTCAAACAACCTCACTGGTCTCCTCCCCCCAAATCTTTCAGATGGTCTCAGACAAATCTCACACATTTAACACACAAGCAAGGGCTCTGTGTCACCAACTCCCATATGCTTTAAACTGTTCCAAGCTCTCTGGCTGCAGGACTCTTATTGGTTAGTAGAAGGTGTTGTGCTTCTTTGACCTCAGTGCCATGCAAGAGCAGGCCTATGGTTTGGAAAGCCGCTCCTTCACTTTTTACCTGGTGGACTTTCCTTCAGTTAGCACTTGTCAAAAGAGCCTTCCCAGATCCACCCTGGAGTAGAAACGGAGTAATCATGACAGGGGGCCCTGCCTCCTGAAGACGCAGAACTGGTGGGTGCTTCAGTTAGCACTTGTCAAAAGAGCCTTCCCAGATCCACCCTGGAGTGGAAACAGAGTAATCATGACAGGGGGCCCTGCCTCCTGAAGACGCAGAACTGGTGGGTGGTCACCCTCTTATGTCATTTGGAGACTCCTGAGACCCACAACGATATATAAAGTTTCTGAGAAAGCACATACTTCTTGAACCCAATATTTTTCTTTATAGCAGATTTGTATATTTTGCAAAAGCCTCCCAGAACCCAAGATACATAAGAACAATGATCTGTTCTGTTTGCTATTGTATCTTTGGCTCCTAGTGCAGTTCCTGGTATATAGTAGGTGTTCAATAAATTAACATTAAATGTGAGGAGGAAAGGAAGGAAAGAGTTCTGGACGGAAGAGAAAAAGATGAAGGGATTTTTAAGGAAGGCCATGGGGACGTTTCCAGTGGAAACTTCACCCGTTAACTCTGTATTTTCAGCAGGTGGAGGCTCTTGTCATGACTAGTGCCTGTTTGCACTCTAGGAGCAGCTTTTTAAGGCATAGCTGAGTTTTATGTGGATCTACAGATATAAAATTCAACCCACATGGACGCTGCTACCCACCTGGAGTGGGGCCTTTCCCTTCTCTGATTATGAAGGTGGGGCTTCAGTGAGAGGTGGGTACAGTGCTCTGGAGTGGCTTATAGGAAAGGTTTAGGAGCAAGCCTAAAGCCAATCACGAGACTGGGAATCTGTTCCTCTCCAGTGTGCTCTCCCCCTCTGGTGGCCAAGAGGTGGTACAGCACCCCTGGGCCCTTGCTAAAAAAATTCTGGGTAGAAAAGTTAGCAAGGGAGGCAGATGCCTAGACACTGATCCATTCGTGTGTCTGAATGAACTAAAGATGTTCTAGAAATATCCCTGTAAAAATCCATTATCAGTATTGTTGAAAAAAATGATTAAAAAATCCCCCTACATTTTATTGGCTCTAAGATACTATCAACTGTAAGATATTTATTGATCATTCTGCATATCACCAAGAAAGAAGAAAATGCTGTCAATCAAAATTATAATACAAACATTGATGGATCATGTAAGGTCTCTCTAAAGTACCCTCCCCAAAGGCAGTTTCTTCTTTGCCCTCGAGTCCCCACTGTATGCAGACAGTATTCCTGTTTATAGAGAAATTAAGGCAGAGAGAAGAATAATTTCTCATGTGAACATAGCTCCATCTGTGCTTGCCAATTCTTACCACATTGTGGCGTCTTAAAGAAAGGAAGAGACCCAAAGAACTGGCAGTTTGCTGCAATGTGAAGACTGGACCCAGCTCCCAACCCTGAACCCCCTATTCCTCTCACTGCCTTGTTGGGACCTAGCTGAGGCCTGCAGAGCTGGTACTGAGCCCTCTAGGCTTCAGTCCAGGCCCTCAGCCCAGCACTCTGTTTCATAAGCTCGCATGGCCTCTGCAGGAACGACATGCTTGCATCTCCTCTAGGGAACACAGCGTTCCTCTGCCATGGGAATGTTTATCCTGTTAAAACACGGGGAATTTTGGCTTGAGGGCAGTGGTGAGATGTGCAGCAAAAATGGCCTTGTTAAAGGGAAGGTTGCCGTGTTTGGAAAGCACCCCAGTTGCTTGCACGGGGGGGCCTCCATGTTGCCTTCTTCATAAGGGCATTAAGGATTCCTAGAACAATAAAGTACTGACTTAGTTCCTGGCACACAGTAGGCAGGCTGTGATTTAAATTTGCCTTCTTCTCGTGCTCCCAAATTGAAGAGAAAGACGAGTAATCAAAGCAAGCACAAGAAGGCTCAAACAGAAAACCCGTCTGCTTTCTTATATTTTTAGCATATAAAATAATTGGTTTCGTTATGACATTTTCATACCTATATATTATGGCACCTTTTCCCCACCCCAATATTCTCTCCTTTCACTGCTCCCTACTTCTTACCTCCCCCCAGTCTTCCTTCTGCTTTCATGTTTTATACACACACGAACCTAGATTCCACATGAGAGAGATGTTTTGGCTTCTTTCTTCCTCCCTATTATCGTTCCTGCTACCCTATCATAGTCTCCCTTCTACTTTTATGAATATATTTTAAACTAGATTCTGCATATGAGAGAAAACATGTGATATTTATCTTTTGGAGCCTCAAACGGTCTTTTAAAAGTTTCCATAAGGCGTCGCCACTTGGTAGAACTGAACGTGGATCTCTGCCCCAGCCACGTCCCGACTGAGGGCCTGAGAGCCTGTTCCCAGCACTGCTCAGAGCCAGTCCATTAAACCAGCTTCCAAGAACACATAATGATCTGCTTGGCGTGCTTTCTCTCGCCTTGGCCGCCCTACACCTTCTCTCCGTCAGAAGTACCGACAGAAAGGCTATTTGGATCAGCCCCACATCTCTCCACAAAACCAGGCTCCCCAAATAGACTGGCTTCTCCGTTATCTTTGCAAAACTCCTTTTTATTGGGTACCTACTGTGCCCATGGGCTTCCCTCAAGTTGAACGGCCCCAGGCCTTGTCTGAGAAGAGCTGAGTTTGGCAGGTGGGGCGAGGGCAGTGAGTAGCCCCTTAGCACTGAGGGGAAGCCTGCCCTCCCAGGGCTGAGGGGACTTGGGGCTAATGTTCATGTTAGATCTTGGCTCAGCAGGCAAGTAAGAGAATCATTCTCCAGGCTGGAGGAATTCTTGAGAAAATCCCTGATTTGGGCTGGGAATTCCTATTGTGGATCCTGGTGGCACATGGGGAGGGGTGTCATAATCAAAGATGAAGCCAGAGACCCCAGTTCTTTTCCAGTGTTTAGAAAATGTGATTCCTATTTTGTCATTCTAATTTTGAAATTCTTATTTTGGCTTTTTTTTCTCTAAAAGACTATTCATTTCTTACAGAACTACAAAGGGGATAGTCTGGGCTGCATCTAGCATAGTTCTGCTGCCCCGGGTGGGAAGGAGCCTGGGTGCAGAGAGGTTTCTTGAGCTGTTGCTGTGGCCGGTATAGAGTGAATGTTCTCTCCCTCCCATGGCCTCTTAGGTTTGAGTATATGTCTGGGGTGGGTCTAATGTGGCCTAATTTGCATCATCCTCTAACCAACTGAGTTTTGAAGTTGTAGTAGCTCTGGAGAAGGAAAAGTAATTGGTAGGTCGTTAAAATATTTATTGTGGATGGACTTGCACAGAGGCACGGCTGGGGATGCTGACTGGACACATTGAGCCTTAATACAGATGACAGAGTACGTGGATTCCAGTGTGGGATATTTTGAATAAAATACACAAAAATTCCATAAAAACAAATTTAAAAAATATTTATTGAATTGATTGACTTGGAAATTGATGCAATATTTCCATAAAGTCTTCAACGTTCAAGGGGAGGCTCATTGCCCTCCCATCCCCCAGCACTTCTGATGAATGATCTGCTCTTGTTGGCTGGGGTTCCACAAGCCCCATGAGGCTGAGTGGCTTTTAAAATATTTTATTTATTATTACTTTATGTATATGACTGTTATGACTGCATATGTGTAAGAGCACCCGTGTCATGCAGTGCCTGTGGAGGTCAGAAGAGGGTGTTGGATTCCCCTAGAACTGGAGTTATGAACGGTTATTAGCTGGCAGGTGGGTGCTGGGAATCGAATCCTGGTCCTTTGCAAGAACAGCCAGTGCTCTGAACCACTGAGCCATATCTCTAGCCCCGAGGCTGAGTGTTTTTAATGTGAGCAGCACTGGTTACTGGAAGTTCTTGTCTCTATGGGGCTGATTCAGCCCCTACAATGCGTTTACCCTAGCTGGTTTCATCATGTCCACACAGGATACACAGATCCCCTTTTCTACCTAGAAATACTTAAAAGGTTGATTGATCCTAAACCTTTCTAACTCTGGTACAGTCCTGGTTTTCCTTTGGTTTCATTCATTTGACAAGGTCCCCAGACTCTGCCATTTTGCTGTGAGGGCCACAGTAACAGCATCCCTCTGACAGGAACTTGCTTAGTCATGCTGGCTCCCAGGAGGCAGGAGCTATGTTAATTCTTGAGCTAAGGGATGCTGTCCCAGAAGAGAGAAGTCAGGTGTGAGAGCTCCGTAGACACTGATAAAACTGAGTGGGACAGACTAGGTCCATGGGTTGGTGAACTACACCACGATCAGCACCAGGAAGGGGTTGAAGCCAGGAGATGCCTGGTCATTCATGAGGCACGTGGAGGTGATTGATCAGTCCAGTAACTGGACTAGGGTGAGTGGCCCCTTTCTCAGTATGGGTTGTGTAAGAGGCTGGCTCAGTGCTGTCATTTATTAGGAACTGTTCTGAGCTTTTCTCATTAGCTGTAGTCCACCAAGTCTGATCTGGACTGAAAGACTGACTCACTGGTCAGAGGCTCAAGCTGGGAGGGGCAGGGTCAGATGCAGCACAGCCTCTCTGGGCCAGCTTCGGAGTGTCTGGGATTAGAGACAGCTGGAGGCTAGTGTTCCTGTAGTGGAGATGCTAGCTTGTGGTTGGAAGGGCCTTCCTCAGCCGATACTTTAAAAGAATCCCTTGGCAGTCTAAATATTGTGCCCATGCCTCACTACACCCTTCAGAGCCAACTATTAACCCACCAGATTTTTCCTCCTGGTGTGTCTGCCTGGATTAATATACTACTTTCCTCTGGACCTGGCCGTCCCAGCCTGAACCTCTTTTACCTTCCCAAGTTCTGCCCATGTGTTCCAGCTTGTCACTGCTGTGATGAATTTCTGACTGCCCATGGACACTCCAAACTCTCCTCTGGCCTGGGTGGTGTTTAGGACATATTTGAAAGAATAACTCCCTGTCTCTGTCTCTCTGTCTCTGTCTATCTCTCTCTGCCTCTTTGTCTCTTTCTGTCTCTCATAGACATACATACACACACACACACACACACACACACACACACACACACCCCCCACATACTCTGAGCTGTCCTAAGGTGGCTTTGGGTAATTAATTTTAATGTTATTGAATAGAGGTTCTGTAGTGGAGTCAGACTTCCTGGTTCACATCCTGGGAAAGCTCCCTAATCCTCTGTGCCATTCTTCCTCACATCCAGGAGATGAAGACAACAGTGGTGTGTATCCTGTGGGCTTCCTTGTGGTACAACATGGTGCACATAGTAGGTGCTCAATATGACTTACTGAATGAAATAGTCACTGGTGGTTGGAGATTGTGACTGCATGGTTCTGCACTGTTTTGACTCATCATGCACATCATGTCTTATTTCACAACACTTTCTTCCCCTTACTGTAGTTTCCTCAAATGATCCCCTTGATAGGGAGGGGGGCAGCTAGAAAGAGAGGTAGAGATACTGTTCTTTTCATTTGACAGGCCTAAGAAGTGATGGGGGAGGGGGTATAAAGATGATTAAGATGTTTTGTATGAAATACACAAAAATTCAATATAAAATTTGATAAATAAATAAAAATCTATCTGCAAGTATTGGGCTTTTATTTATTTTTTAAATGTATTGCATTTTTGTATAGTTCATACAAAATATCTTAATCATCTTTATGCTCCCTCCCCCACTGGCACCCTCCCATAGTCCCCCTCCCCACAGATTTCATGCATTCTTTCATTTATGTTAAGGCCTATCCAGTTAAGTTATAGTACCCTGAAGTCCCTCAGTGCAAGTTCATCCACTGGGGTCTAGTCAGTCTGTCTAGAAGATCAGTTCTCCCTCACCCAGCAGTAATCAGCTGCCAATAGTTCTTTGGCTAATGTTGGGGCCCATTTCCCCAGTTCTATGCTGGTTTTTATCTGCTTGGGTTTGCATGGGTCTTGTGCATGCTGACACCATTGCTGTAGATTCATATTTAGTTTATTTTTATGTGTATGTGTGTGTTTGTATGACTTTATGTATGCCATATATGTGTAGGAGCCCACAGAGGCCAGAAGAGGGTGTCAGATCTCCTGGAGCTGGAGTTACAGACTGTTATGAATTACCCGATGTGGGTGCTGGGAACCAAACTTGGGCCCCGCTGCAAGAACAGTATGCGCTCTTAGCCGCTAAGCGCTCTTAGCCGCTAAGCCTTTTCTCTAGCCCCATTGTATTAAATCTTAGGTTTCTTTTAAGTACCAGCTGAAGGGGCCTCAGGGCTGAGTTTTCTTAGCATGGCATCCAGGGGTTGCCCCTCATCCTTGCCTTTGTATGTGACATGTCTCAGCATGATATAACAGGCCTAGGAGTCCCATCAGGTAGTAGCCTTCCCCCCAGAAAACCTACAGTCTTTTAAAATTGGCCTCATGTGAGATAATTTCTGCCCTGTGATCTTGAACCATCCTTTTGATGTGACTTGGTGGCAAATACATCAGGTGACTAGGGCAGAGTTGTTGCTTTGCTAATGATCTGAAGGTACTGGGGAAGTCTGACATAGAGAAAATCAGACATCCAGGGGAAAGATGCTAATTGTGTGTAGTTGTACCTGTCCAGCCTACAATACAAGAGAGTGATGGAATTATAGTACTTTAGAGTCCACCATCTCCAAATGTCTTCTGCTGGCCAATCAGGGAGAACTGAAACCCACCAGTGAGATGTGAATGCTCCCTACTTCAGGCTCTCAGAACAGACATCCCCAACTTTGACCAACATGGTAATCTCCATCTAAGGAGCTTTAAAAATGGTTGTTATCAGGGCCCCTCTTCCAGTGATCCTGACTTAATGGGTGTTCCTGGTAGGGCATTGGAATTTAAAATCTCCCCAGGTGATGCTAATGTACATCCAAGTCTGAGAAGCCGTAACCTAGATCTTGCTTTGTTCTGCCTGCTTCATCTGGGAGGTTAGAAAGGTAAACTTTCAGTCCCATTTGGGAAGCAGGATCTGTAGTTGAAGGAGTGAGGTCTAGGCTCATTCAGGTCCCAGAACCACAGATCTGGAAGTATAAATGGAGTGCTGCTGAGAGGCATGCTCCTGGTACAGACAACACCAAACAAGTGGTGGTGGGATGAAGAGAGGCATGGAAATAGTCTTCACTGATTCTGAAATTTTTGCTTAGTGGTCAAAGCACTCAGAAAAAAAGCAAGACCAGATTACATTTAGTGAGTGAGAGCAAGAACAAAACACGACAAAAGCCAAGTTCATGGCTTTAAGCACTGATTACATTCTTTGTCTTCAGATGAAACTAAGTGGCAACACCCCGATATTTTTAAGCATGTGTCATGGTCTGTGAAAGTTAAATCCTGCTTCCTTCTTCATGTCAGAGCCACAACTGGCTCCTGAGGAAGCTAGTTGCAGGTAATACGTAATTTCAGATATAAGTTTATGGAAATGGCTGGGTGTGGTGGTGCACACCTTTAGTCCCAGCACTCAGGAGGCAGAGGCAGGCGGATCTCTATGAGTTCAAGGCCAGCCTGGTCTACATAGTGAGTTCCAGGCCAGCTGGGACTACAGGGAGAACCTATCTCAAAAAGACAAAAAAAAAAAGTTTATAGAAATGGGGATACCTCAATTAGTGACACAGCCATGATGGAATACTCCCCCTTTGCTGTGCAAACCTGGATGGAAATCAGGGAGAGGAGACAGATGGTTTGTTAATATTGGTAGCCCTAAGGAAGACAGATACACAGCCCTCTGAACCTATGTTGGGGTGAATCAAAATTGAAGGGCTTACTGATGGTGCCCTCATGAAGCGTTGCTATAGACTTCAGTGGGGTGCTGGGGCAGGGATGGAGAGCATTAGCCAAGACCATTAGTAGACAGTTTGTGCAATATAAGAGAGAATAGTGAAATCCCGGCCTGTAGTGGACAGCCTGTAGAGGACAAGGGCATCATGGAGGTGGTGAGAAGTGCCGTTGAAATTGGTAGAAAGGAGAGATGGGGAAATTAGAGAAAGATTCAATAAAGAAGGAAGAATAAAGAGAAAAGGAGTGAAAAAATGGGGAGAGAAGAGAAAATGGAGAGGGCCTGAGAAGGGGAGGTTGGAATGGTGATGGTGGAGGATATGCTGAGAAGGAAGGAGATCAAAGCTAAGCACGGACGCCCAAGGAGACAGGTGGATGCCCCAAAGCCCTGCATTCCACTTTAATGGGCAGCGGCCTTCAAGCTGAGACTTCCTGGGCAGGCTACCTCCTCCTGTCCTCCACTTTCTGCAGGAATCTTGGTGAGCGCAGAGTAGTTTTCCTGGAGAAGAGTCACCAGGACGTCTCTTTTCCACTGCCCTGTGACTCCTGGCAGTGAGTTTCAAATTAGGCAAACCTGGACTAGCTTACTCAAGAGGGAAAACCAGAGACTAGGCATGGAACCAAGGACTTAATTTGAGCTTAATCTAGCTCCTTCTCCTCCTTCATGTCTAGGCAGATTTACAAAGTGAGCTTTCTTCACACTCAGAAAGAAGCTGCTTAGGTTGTGTTGCAGTAGTTGTATATCAAGCAATGTTTGTATTTTGGAGGTCACTAAGTGTATTTGCCAAGGTGCTTGTCTCCTGACCTCTCTGAAGCTTCACTGATAAGCTGGCTATATTTAAAAAGCAAAGACTATGGAATTTGTCTGGATATCACTGGAAAATAAATTCATCTCATAAAGTAGCTGAAGTGTTTCCTAGATGGAGTACTGATGAGCAAAATCCACTGGGACAGTGATAGTGGGTAGAGCCAAAAGAACATGGGCTTGAGAGTACAGCCAAACTCATTCCTGCTACTTCCTATGATGCCAATGTTGGGCACAGATACTCCTTCATCTATAAAGCAGGGATGGCAAAAACGACCTTATAAGGGAAGTGTGTGGAGGGCTAGCACACTGCCTGGCCCATAGTAACTGTCAACAAGTATCAGCTCTGACCCTATTCCTCTCATCTTTTCTGAGTCTTTCCCACCAACTCCAAGACCTCAACTACCAGAGGTTCAATGAGATTTGCTTAAATAAATGTTTATGAAGGTTAATCATTTTTTTTAAACTTAAAAAATTATTTATTTTTTTAAAAATTTTATGTGTATATGTGTATTGCCTGCATGTAGGTAAGTGCACCCATGTCATGCAGTGCCCTCGGAGGTCAGAAGAGGCTGTCGGATCCCCTGGGACTGGAGTTATGGACAGTTCTTAGCTGCTATGTGGGTGCTGGGATTCAAACCCAGGTCTTCTGCAAGAATAGCCAGTGTTATTACCCGCTGAGCCATCTCTCCAGCCCCATGAAGGTTAATCTTCTTAAAGCATTGACTTTTCCATAACAAATCCTGTGTTGAATACTATTCATTCAAAAATATTTGTTGAACACCTATTATGTACCAATCACAAGGGATTCAAATGAAAGTAAGAAAAATCTCTTCTTCCTCTAATGGAAATGGGAAAGTAATAGTAAATGCCCCAGTATGGGGCTGCAGTGGTTCTCATCGGAGAATGGAGGCAGGTAGGGGATGGAGGTGGAAGGCCATTTCAATGCAGTGTCTTGAGAGACATCACAAATATTTCCTTGATGGAACCTGGGGAGGCCAAATATTCTGAATGTGCAGACCAGACTGTCTCACTCAAAGCACTCAATGACCGTGTCAGTCAGACTTTGTGTGTCCGTGACAAAACACCTGATAGAAGCAATTGAAAGAGGAAGGATTTGCTTTGCTCATACTCTGAGAGGTTTCCGTGCATCATGGTAGGGAAGGTACAGTACAGCTCACATCATGGCAGACAGGAAGCAGAGTAGAAAAGGCCAGGGAAGATATAGCTCCTAAGGACACAGTCCCTGTGACTTCCTGACTTCTTTCCTCCAACAAGACCCCACTTTCTATGGTTCCACAACCTCCCAATAGTCTATTAAGATTTTTAACCCATCAGTGGATAAAACCGTTCATTAGGTCAGAGTCCTCATGATCTCATGGTCTCTGGAAACACACACACACACTCCGATGGATGCTTCCCTCTTCTCCTAGGTGCTTCTCAGTGCAATCAAGATGACAAAATTGACCAGCACAATATGAAACCCTGGAAGCATACGGAGCACTGAAAGATAGTCATGAGAACCAAAAACTTGACTATTAGTAGAAAGATGTTTATAACAACTATGTAAAATAGTATAAAATATACTTGCCTAGTGAAGACAGTCTGAGGCTAAAATAGGATGACAGAGTATGTAAAAAGAGTCTGTTGTCCTCACAATTCTTTCAGGAAGTTAATTGCCTATTGGTTGAATCTCCTGGGATAGAGATGCTTTTTGGGGGGTGAGGGACCCTGATTAGGGATTAGTTTTGGATGTACAGTCAACCCACTAATTAAGGAATATATATACCAAATCCTATGGCTCTCTTTAAGGAGGTTAGGTATATAGGAAAAATTTAAATGTATAAAAAATAAGATAGAAAAATAAGACAAAGTAGAAAATAAAGTGCTTTGTCGTATAATTATTTGTTCATCCTTAGCAAGGCTCTTCCATTTGCAAGGCTTACAGTTGAAGGATGAAAAAGCCATGTTTTCAGTACCCACTTCAGGGTACTGAGTGGTAGTCAGATGCATGGACATGGCACAGCATCTGTTATATGGAAAATTTCTGTGGTAGAACAATAATTTGACTCACTCAGTCCTTTTTCTAGGCTGTCTTGTAATAATTAAGGCAATGGATTTCTATTAAAGCTTACTGCTTAGCATCAGTTGTAGGTAGATTTTAAGAAGAAACCAAGCCTCGCTAATATAGAATTTGTTTTATTATTTCTCTCTCTCTCTCTCTCTCTCTCTCTGTGTACCTCTTACCTGTGGGTGCCTTGTGAGGCCAGAAGAGAGCACTGGATCCCCTACAGTTGGGGTTTCAGGTGGCTGTGCTGACTGATGTCTGGTCCTGTGAAAGAGCAGCAAGCACCCTTAATCACTGAGCCATCTCTCCAGCCCCATTATAGGCATTTAGGCAAAACTTAGAAAGTGGAGGTGAAGCAGAAGACTTCCTGTTCTTTTGTCTCTTTTCTGATATAAGTAAGCCTTTGGGTATATATGTTTCCTGCATCTTAGTACTCATTATCAACTCTATGGGGTTGAGAAGTGATTCTGACTTCACTCCTTCAATACAGTGGTAGAATTTTGAATGCAATAGCTGAGTGGTGCTTTCAAATCTAGTAGTCCTTCCAGCAACTCCAGTCCAAATTTTCTGAGCCCTTAGATGCCCACAATCCATTTCTGCCTATGATACTTGTAGTGGCTTCTGTTTCCTATGCTGATCCCTAACTGATAAGCCCGGAGGAGGGAACCAGAGTGTTTTGGTAGATAAAGGGGGAGAGAAGCGATACTTTGAAAGGAGTTTTGGATGAGGAAAGTTTTTAGGATAAAGGAATATGGATATCAATCAAGCCATCAAAGACAGATGAGTGCTCCCAGGTCGGAATGGTTAAAGGAGCTGCTTTCTCCAAAACTGGTACTTCATCCACATTTCCTCCCATCCTCCAGCTGAATAGGTTATGGTTTTTGTTAAGACATAGACTTGAGTGAAAAACTACTTGAATTTTCAGTTACTGTCACTGGGACATACTCTGTCTCATTGCTGAGAGGAGGATCAGGGAACTCCCTCACTGATTCTGCAAAGCAGATGCATTTGGAAAAGGCAGTGCCATTTCCTTTCCTGTTGCCTTCCTTCATCACCCTGCTGGAGGCTGCAAGCTGCTGTCCTATGCTCACTTCTTGATCACCTACCTCCCTGGGGGAAGGCAAAACAGAGGGACCAGGTGTTTCCTGACACGGCAAACCAGAAGAAAAATCATTGTGTGAGGAGTGAGGAGACCTGGGTCTAAATTTAACTCTGCTGTTGGATAACCTTGGACAAGTTTGATTAATAAGAAAATGGAATCTTGTGTGTCTTCCCATTTCTCTACAGTTTAGAGGCTGTAACCTTAATGGGAACCATAGTCATTTCTGCCATGGAAACATCTGTTATTTGTGTATCCTCCACAATCCACTCTTAGAGCATGTAGAATAATCTTATGAAAATACAAGTCCAATTTTATCGTCTCTACTTTAGGACTTTTAATGCTTCCCAGTGCTCCCAGATGTCAAACCTCCTGATCAGGGTAGGAAGTCCCTGATGTGCCTTGGTGGTGCTTGGTCTCTCACAGAGGGGCTAAAGACCCCCAAATCAGAGCTTACCTTGAAAGGTATGTAAGTCAGTCTAGTGGAGTGTGGGTGGCTTTCTTAGTGTTATTTTTAATCTCAAAATTAAGAAATAAGATAAGGACTGGAGAGATGGCTCAGCAGTTAAGAGCACCGACTGCTCTCACAGAGGATCCAGGTTCAATTCCCAGCACCCACATGGGGGCTAACAACCATACATAACTCCAGTTCCAGGGGATCCAATGGCTTCTTCTCACCTCTGCAGCATGGGTGCACTTACACACATGCAGGCCATATGCTCATATAAAGAAAATATTAAAAAAAGAAATAAGCTAAGTCTTACTAGCATTTAATATAAGATGTCCTGGTTCAAAGCATCTTTCAGATTGTCATCTCTCATACATGGTCCTTGTCTATTATGTGTCAAGATCAGCATTGCAAAGTTAAGAGGATGGTGGTAGCTTATGCAGGCTCTGGAGTCAGACTGCCTGGATAGATACATTTTATTGCTTAATAATCCTATATTATTATGATGATCATTCTGGGGAAAAGTAGAAGCTTCATGGTGCAAAAGGATTTACCCAAAACGGGCACTGAGCAATATTGTAAGAAGACCAATGCAAGCCCAAATAATTTGCATGAACGCTGTGGTACTATTGCTTCCTGGGTTCTGATTCTGAGCTCATAATATGATTATGAGCCATATTATGAGGCAAAGCAACAGTGAGAATTATACTCCCAAAATGTTAAGATTATGAAGTCTACTTTAAACAAGGACCTACATTCTTTGTTTTTTTAAATTTTATTTATTATTTTTATTTTATTGTACGTGTGTATTGCTTGCATATAGGTCAGTGCACCCGTGTTGTGCAATGCCCATGGAGGTCAGAAGAGGCTGTCAGAAGAGGCTGTCAGAAGAGGCTGTCGGATCCCCTAGGACTGGAGTTATAGACAGTTGTTAGCTGCCATGTGGGTGCTGGGAATTAAACCGGGGTCTTCTGCAAGAACAACCAGTGTTCTTAACCACTGAGCAATCTCTCCAGCCCCCACATTCTTTGTTGTTAAAGGTGATCCTCACCTGTAAATTGCATTTTGATATATTTACTGGATGATATAATTACATATACTCAGACACATATTGGGGGTGCCTGTTCAAAATAGTTTTTGATAGAATTACACATCAAAGAATTTGGAGACCCCGAGCTAGGTATAGACTTGGGTCTTGGACTCAGGACTTAGAGCCACACATATCCTTTGGTGTAACAAAAGAACATGGACTGCTTGGTCATTTATGGACCTAATACATTTATATAGCAAGGTTGATTCTATGTAGTATATTTTCAATGGGTCTTAAGGAAACAGATTTTATAATTTAGAGTATTTTTGACTGAGAAATGATTTGGATGATTTGATCTGGATATTGTCAGATATTTACTCATCATGATAACAATAGTAAATGTTATATGCCATACCAAACTTTGCTGTGGGTACCATAGTAACCTGCATCTGACAATGGTGTATTGCCTCCTGCCATTAGGACTAATTGAATCACACACCAATTTCATCATGTAGAACCCAGCAAGAAATGCCCTTTTGCACCATAGTCACTCTTGAAGTAATGCACCTTTCCTAGCCATCAGAACTCAGTCAATAAACCACAGGGATTGACAGAGTGCCACAGTATAGGCAACAGAAGAAAACTGAAAAAGTGAATTGTAGGTGGTGAGTGACTAGAAATAAATAATCAGCTTATTCCTATTGTAGAAATGTCTGGGACCAGGAGAAAATCTAACCAGTGGAATTGGACAAAAGTAGGCCACTTAATCCCATATAAATGCATTCAAGAGTCAATATTTCCGGATTCTCTAAGTAAGATGATATTTCTAATGTCAATTAAAATCACATCTGGGGCTGGAGAGATGGCCCAGTAGTTAAGAGCACTGGCTGCTACTGCAGAGACCCTGGGTTTGGTCCATGGTGGTGAACACTCATCTGAAACTCCAGTTCCAGGGGAATCTAATGCCCTCTTCTGACCTCTGTGGGCATTGCATGCACAACAGACATGTAGGCAAAACATTCCAACACATAACATATAAATAAATAAATTAAAACCACATCTGCCTGCTACTAGACCCTCTCCAGAAAGTTGCCTGACAGCTGAAGTTATATCATTAGTGATTCACTCCTTAGGGCTCACATAGACCTTTTCAGATACCTATCTTCTTTTGAATTAAAAAAATAGTGTATTTAAAGTTTATATGTGTGCCTATGTGTGAATGTATGTGGGCATGCCTATGTCACAGTGTTCATATGGAGGTCAGAGCTTTCTGGAGTCAGTTCTCTTCTTCCACTATGTTGGTCCCAGGAGTTGAACTCAGATTGTCAGGCTTGGTGCAGGCCATCTCACAGGTCCTCTATGCTCTTTTGAAAAAATGTGCACATCAAGATCATTACTGTTCAGTGTGACCTATTAAGTGATCCCCTGATTGGCAGAGCCTGGGTTAGGGTTCAGCATCAGGACTGCATCTTGGGAAGGGTGAATTAGTAGAAAGAATGGAAAAGTCTTTTCAAAACACAAAATAGTATTTGGGAATTGCCTATTATATATTTCACAGGATCCCATTTTTCACTGTTATTGTGGATAATTGAGCGTGGCCATTCTATTTTGGGGGGTTAGGGGTAGGGCTTCACTATGTAGCCCAGGTTGGCTTTGAACTCATAATCTTCCTGCCTTTGCTTTCTGAGTGCCGGGATGACAAGAGCGCATCAGCACCCCTAGCTCTGAGGGAGTATTTGATGACTCCTTTCTAATATTCACTTGCCAGCAAACAGACACAACTGTTCAGTACCACCCCTCCCAACAGCTGATTGTTTCAAATGATTCAGGAAAGAAAAGAATCAAAGCTATTTGAAAAAATGTACTTTTTGGATAGAATTTATCAGTCACTTGCTAACTAAATTGAAGGGTTATTTTTATCTTGATTTTGCATTTTTGTTTTCGGAAATAACAAGTTAGTTACCTCGGAAGAGCAGGTGTCTAATCGACTTGGCTGGTTGTGCTGATGGGTATTTGATATGACACCAATTGACTAAACTGATGGGAATTTGAATGAGTTCAGTCAAAATGCTTGAAGTTGTCAGCAGGGAGTGTCAAGTTTTTCTCTGGAGCAAGCAAGCAAGTGCTTTACAATGAGGAAACACAAGTCTTTTGGTGGCGAGGCTCAAAGGGAAGGAATACTTTGAAAAATGAGAGTTCTTTGAAATCACCTGAATACATTTTTGTATCTTCTGATCATTCACAAGGGCCCGAGTTTCTCAAGGAAGGAGCAATTTATATGCTCCATCACAGTTCTGTTTCAAGTCTTTCAGGAAAAAATGTGGGGGTGAATGAGGCAGAATGTATTTTTCACATTCCACCACTGGCATCTACAGAGTTCATGCTTCAGATGAGGCCAGAGCTGGCCCATAGATGGACCAGGCAGTAGGCAAAGGGGCTTTTCAGTTCTCTATAGTCTTTGCTTGGGACACCCCACCTTGCCTACTATGCTCTAGGCACTGTGCTGATGACCACTGTCCACAGTTCCCTATTCAGCATTCACAATGCTGAGTGTTGAATGGCCTTTTGCTATTTCATGAAATAAATACCATTGACTGACATTTGGAGCTGAGGTTCTGGTGGATCCATTTGGCGTGCTCTGAGTGGTGAACTGGAATACCTAGAGCAGGCCCTGGGTCCCAGGAAGAAGGAGGTGCTTGGACATCAAACACAGATGTGCATACCCTCAAGTGAAGCTAGCTAATGTAATGGCTGGCACCAAAGGGTCCGATTGCTCAGCTCTTTCAGTCAGTCCTGCCAAAGCAGATGTTTGTTTTGGATAAGAAAGATGAATGAAAATGTTCCTAATGCTGCCTAAGGAAATGTGAGTCACTGTAGGTCAGCAGGAGAGCCTTAAAGGTTCAGAGTCACCCCAGTGTGGCGATGAAAGCTTATTCCTCAATGCATAGCTTACTAATGGGCCAGTCTGATCCACTGATTTGGGAAAAGACCTTGTACAGGTTGCTTACAAGTGACAATCATTCAGAAAATCTCTGTTTAGGCATTACAGGGATACTTTCTGTTCACTTATAGAGAAAGCTAAGCTGTGGGACAGATAGAGGGAAAAACACCTGCAGAATTAAGACAATGAAATCAAAGTGGTCCTACACAGACTCTGAAAATATTGTTCCAAGAAACTTGAGTGGTGAACTGGTCTGACCCTTTCCTTACTCTCTTACTGTGTGGTCACACAGCATTTCTATGGCACAATATGTACACTGTCCTCCTTGGACATTCATGGCCAGGGTTAACTGCTTGCAAATTGGTGAGGAGAAGCCTAGGAAAATGTCTGACAGGCCCGACTTCTGGGTAGGGCTCTTTTGACAGATACCAGATGCTTCGCTATAAATATTCCTTTATGATCATGTGAGTTTTTATCCACAGCACCTCCATGAGGCAGGCTGAGTTAAAGCTCAGGGAGGGTAAGTGACTTGCCTAAAGTGACCAATGGTAGCTGGGTCAGCATGATGATGCAGGTTGGGCAGGATACTGTTTTGCTTTTCCACAGGGTCCTACAGTGCAGTGCTAATCACCCTGCTGGAAGGTTCTGATGACTGATGACTGAAATTATTACTCTTTATATCTCAATATCATGTTCTCGGGCAGATTACAGAAACTGTGTTCTCCCATTTGCAAACTGAAGATGGTGAAAACTGACCTAAGGTCAGTTTTATGATCATGTTGCCAGTACAGTTGCATGGGGCCCTATATGTAAATCACATCAATAATACATTGTAATTAAAAAACCTTCAACTGTTCAAAAATATTGAATTTATGTAGAGCATGAGCCATTGAATCCTCTGCTTGGCCCTCTACTTGAGTCCTGCCTCATCTGCCTTTCCTGGTTCTTCACTGCCTATTTCTTCGCCTCATCCTCAGAGCCCTCCTAGCCTCTGCTTATCTGCCAGGTAGACAGCTGCTGTCTTCCACACAGTTGTGTACATAGATATCGGGGCGGGGGCACATGTACCCGGTGGCATCTTAGCCCAGTGCTGGGTCCCAGTGCACCCTGGCTCATACCTTGGGCCTCACTGGTGGGAAGAGAAGTCTGGTAGCCTCTGAGGGTCTGGACTAACTTAGGAAGTATCTCTGTGCTGTAGACATGCAAAATTGCAAAATTAAGTGACAAGTAAGACTACTGTGGCAGAGGTTGGGGAAGAGAAAAGAGATTGAGCGGGGAGAGAGAGAGAGAGAGAGAGAGAGAGAGAGAGAGAGAGAGAGAGAGAGAGACAGAGAGAGTTTATATTTCTGCATCTTTAATTGCATCTAATTTTCCTTGATTTTTGAATAGTGACCCACATTTTCATTTTGCACTGGTCCCCACAAATTCTGTACCTGGCCATGTGTCTTGGGGATCAGATTAGTAGGATCCTAGAAATCTGCACACAGTACATGGGTTGCTGCTGGTGCCAGAGCTTCCTGGTCTGCTTCCCTCACTATGCAGAGGGAAGGCTGTATCATGGTCTGTGGGAGCACAAGCCTCAAGCTATCAAACCCAGAATTATCTGTCATCATTCTCAGGCCTGTCTAGCTTCTTTCTGCCCAGCCATGTAATGGAGAGGTAACTACCACTGTAATAGTTATAGCAGGTCAGGTGAGGCCTGTGTCAGGCATCTAACTGAACCCAATTGTCCTGTAGCTGTATCCACTGTGATAATCAACTCATTGCCTGCACAATAATGAAATTAAGAACAAGCTTCTGAAATGAACCCTCGCCTGGGAGAGGTGGTAATGATGCTGGTGATTAGTGATTCTTCCTGGATGGGTTAGGGTGTGAGCAGCAGAATTAAATGAATTTCCTTTGAAAGATCTCTGCTGTGCCAAGTAAGAGATATAAATGCTGTATTATGTGTTGAAAATACCTCCAGGGTTCCGTTTATAGACTTGTTTATATTTATATATTTATTCGAATGTTTATAACTTTCTGTCATTTTCATGTTGGTATCTCCCCACTCATTATGGTTTTATAGCTGTCTTTTGGAAGCCAGTGGCTGCACACATCATCTCATGATTTGATGAGGGGAAGGGATCCAAGAGAGGAAAACAACTTTAATGTGATAAGTGAGGGAAGAGCCTTCCCTTGGGGGGAACAATTGAAGAATGAAGAGGAAGGTCTGCATGCTTTAGTGGGAATGTTAGGGAGTATCTGCTAGGAGGCAGCTGAGGGACATACTCTCCTCTCCTTCCTTAGGGAACTGAGATTCAGAGGCCTTGGGGTAGAGACTGTGCTGGAAAGTCAGGACAAGGACCCAGGCCTCTGGACGCATGTGGCTAACCCCAACCTTCCCCCTTTCTTTCCCTTACTGAGGTACTACTTAACCCTTGGGCACAACAATCACTGTGCTTAGAGCCCATAGTACTTTTAGGGGCCCATGGAAATGTTTTAATTTCTTTTTAAAATTGAAAGAAGAAATGCATAGAATCCAGAACATATTATATTTGTCTAGACACCAAAGCAATCATAAAATATGATTTTTTAAATATATTTTTATGGAAGAAGGGACCTACAAAAGCAAAGTGTCTGGACCCCCCCCCCCCAAGCCA
>NW_008360327.1:3813378-3884848 GCF_000622305.1 Nannospalax galili
GTCATAATCTAGGCTTGTTGGCACAGACTACCTAAGACAGTCACAGGAGATGAAGGCTGCCCCCAGAGCCGGCACCACAGTTGTGAGCGTCTAAGTTAAGTCAGCGCGGCTCAAATGTCTTGCTCTCCATCTCTAGAGACCATTTCAAACAAGCAACAGGGGCCTTTGGGGAAATCCATTAAGATGGATGGATAAAGAGTCCCAGAGATAATCTTCCATGGCAAATATACTCCGAATATAGAGTTCTTGCTGACCTTGTTGACCTTGCTCTTTATTTTCCTTTTAGGGTACAGGTTCATACTAGCCTCAAACTCCAACTCCTCCTACCCCAGTCTTCTGAGTGCTGGGATTGTAAGCATGCGCCACCGTGTCTGCCTTCTGACTCAGTTTTAATCAAAAGGCCTGTGATGATATCCTGTGTCTCAGTTACCAGTGTATTTGAGGCATAACTGGGTGTGAGGCACAAATGCATGGGTGACCCATTCATAGAGAGTTCCATGTAATAATATGCGAGGTATATGCTGCAGGTTTGACTGGGGTGTTGAGACTGGTATGCATCACCCTCAATTTGATCTCTTAGGAGCCTCTCTGAGGGGTTTAATGAAAGGGACCAGTACTTCCTAGCTGCTCAGGCTTCTTTTCTGCTCACATGACCCACCATTTCTTATTATCTTCATCTCTAAGTGATAGCATCTTCCTTATTGTCTTAGAGGCTGAGTGGCCTAAGTCTCTGCTGCCTCTCTTCTGGGTATGGGAATGGTCCAGACTATTACCTCCCCTTCCTTCTGAGCCTGTTTTCCCTCCGTGCTCTACACAGCAGCCTTTGAATATGTAGCACAAATCTCTCCCCATCTCAAAATCCTGCAGGAATTTCCTAGTTCCCTTAGACACAAGCACAGTCTAGGTGGAAAACTAGGTTCTGTGACCTGTCTCTGGTCACTTCTCTGATGCCATCTCTTATCCCTGTGACACCCTCTGACTTGAGCCCTTTGTACCTGTTGTTCCCTCTGTTAGAATACAATGCCTGTGCTGGCATCAGTTCTTACCTTGCCCATCTCTACCACAGCACATTCCTCCCTTCTCCTCTCCTACTTCCCAGCCCTTCTACGTGCTCCTTCAGAGCACTCACCACTGCCTGACAGCCTACCATATGCGACTAGCAAGAAAGAGAGCTCATATCTCACAATTCAGGATTCGTATCAGGTCATATATTCACATAATGTTTCCAGAACGAATGGGTAAAGACTGTGACTGTAATCCCTTTAAAAATGTTGGAAGACTTACCCCTATAAGCGGGTTGTTCATTTTTACCACAAATTGAATACTTAAAAGAATCCTCCTGATTTCATTGGGGCTCCTGCTAGTTTTGTCTCTCATAGAATTGCAGGTACTTTCCTGAAAGAAACCAGTGCCTGGTCTCCCTCTTTCATGGTTACGCTGCCTTTGGAAAGTGTTCATCTCTAAGATACCACTTGGCTTGACCCTCCCCTCTGATGCATACAGAGACTCTCATCTCCTTCTGGGTGGCCCCCACACTTCATATTCCTGAGGGCCCCAACCACTCTCGAAGCTTGCCTTACCCTCTTAGCTGCAGCCTGTGCTTTTTCAGCTCCCACTGACATAACTTCTATATCATAAATTATCATGGCAGATTACTGCTGAAACCTGTCCTCAGATTGACAGGGAAAGGAGAGGCAGAAGAAAAAAACATACCCTTCAATAAATTTCAAATTGAACTATGGAAGAGGAAGCAAAGAGGTGGGACGCTGGAAAAGCTGGGGAGGAGAAGGAGGGAGCTGGGACCATCTCTCTACATTCTGTCCGTGAATTCACCTAGAATCTGTGGAATATATGTTGTGAGCTCTATGGATATAGGAAAGGGGCTGGTGTGAAGGGACAAACAGTGATGTTCCTTAATTGGTGATGGAGTGCATAGCAGGCAGGTTGCCATGCACAGAAGAAGAAAATGGGGGGGGGCACTTTTTGGTGGAAGGAAGAGGAAGAAGTGGAGGTCAGAGGAATATACAACCTTGGTGCTGAGGACTGGGCCTATGTAGCCAGTTCCCTTGGCTCTAAAAACACAGGGTGGTTGTAGCAAGGAGGTAAGTGTGGGCAGAGGGAGAAAGCAGCTGTAGGCAGTTCTAAAGAGCTTGTGATTTATTTGGAAGGAAGGTGGGTAAACTCTGAAGGGGCCTTCATGCAGAAAGCACTGATTTAGGTTTGTAGACCTGTCATGCAGGTCTGAAGGCAGAGAAGGCAAGGTGGATGCCATTCCCATTTTTCAGCTGAAAAGTGATAATTAGCAGTAAGGAGACATGCTTCCAATCGTTCTTAGAGACCTCTGTCTGAGGTTTGGTTGTGATTGGTTCACAAATAGCACCAGGGTCATTCTAAAAGGGACACTGGGGCTCTAAGTGAGGAGCAGTGATGTCCCAGTCCCTCAGTCAGGGCTGGGTGGAAAGCAGCTCTGGCAACAGTTTTCTGAATCATCTTGGGGAGGTGTAATCCCTCCCTCTAGTTCAACAATTAACTGCTAACTCTGGTGTTGGTGTGAAGGAAGTTTGCATAGAGGAAATTACTTGTGGCAATGTGAGATGGACTAGATAAGATCATTTGCAAGGCCTTGAAAGCAGCACTGAAACTTTCCTGGGAAAGGAAAAATATGCTTATGGATAGCAGCTCAGCCTGTGCTCAGATGTCCAGCCACCCTTCCCAGTGAGCTGTGCAGTGGACTTCAGACTTGCCTTCCTAGTCCACCATTGCATTAGCTAAGTCCTTGCAATAAATCTCCTAATATAGATCTTTCCTACTGTTTCTGTTTTGGGATGGAACTCTGACTATTCAGCAACTGTGACAGGATCCAAACAGTCCTTACCTGAGGAAGGCCTACTGGGTTCCTATAGTCAGGTTGCTTTCCAGATAAAGGTGCCTCTGTTTACCCCTGTGTCAGGAACCTTGTAGAGGAGCCAGCAGCAAAGAGAGTCAGTCTGGGGATGGAGATGCATTTGTGCACTTGAGTGTGTGCAGACATATGCATTATTTGAGGATGGTGATTGCCCCTTGCCTCTTGGAGGGTCCAGAACTAATTGCCCCACACCCAGCTTTCTCTTGTCCTTACAAGTCACCCGTTTCTTCCTCTTGTCCAATTTCTGGGTAATTACCTATGGTGCTAATAACTCACTAGAAATGTCCATTCTGGCTGTTTCCCCTTCCCTTTAAATTCTGCTATCGCTCTCCTACCTAGTAAGAATTTGAAATACATTTTCAGTGTGTTGATTGAAGATCTCACTCTAACTGTTCATGCCTGCATCAACCCAGATCCATTTCAGGCATTCTGGGGCAAGATGAATTCTGTTCTGGATAGTTGAGCCAATTTTCACTGCGTCCAAAGGTATGCCAAACTTATGGAGAGCACTTGGCAAGCCAGAGATTTCACATGGTTTACCCACATTAATTAATTTAATCTTATGCAAGATGACTAAGCTGCAGTTTAAAAGGGTTATATGCAGAGGGAAGGTTCTTACAGACAGATATCCCTCTCCAGTCCACTATGGGTGTCTTTCTTGTTTTGGATGGAATCTGCACATTTCAGCAGGAACAGCCCTAAGAAGTATCCCACGATTTCAATTTTGTGCTGCATCATGACCAGATGATTGATTGATTGATCGATGCGCATGTGTGTGCAACCTTAATAAATATGGTGGGGGCAGCTGACTTGGCCTGCTGTTGGCTCCAGATATCAGAGATCGAGTTGCATAAGGGTGGAAGGAAGGGGACTGAAGGGAAATATAGTGGTTAATCCTCATTGCCAACCTGACTGGACTTGGAATCACCTAGGAGACACATCTCTGGGTGTGTTTGCGAGGCTGTTTCCAAAGAGGTTTAATTGACAAGAGGAGACCCATACTGAATGTGGGTAGGACCATTACATGGGTTGGGGTCATGAACTGAATGGAAAGGGTAAAAAGAACACAGAATACCCTACTTACTGTTTCCTGATCCTCCTAGATGTGAGGAGTCCCAGCTGCATGCTCTGAATGGCCATGAACTCTGCCATGCTTTCCCCGTCATTATGAACCACACCCTCTTAAACCATAAGCCCAAATAAATCCTTCTTCCCTTAAGTTGTTTTTGTCACAGCAATGAGGAAAACAACTAATACAGAAGGGACTGGAGGCTTCCACTGAGTACCCAGGGTTACCAGGCAATATTGGCGGGTCTTCTGTCTCAACCATCACAGAAAGCCTGAGACTCTGCCTGGCATTACAATTTTTGCTGTTAATTGTAAAGCTTGAAAGAGATCATGAGACCTGGTGGAAGGCACTTGGGTTCTTTTTCCTACTGAATAACTGAAAAAAAAAAATCACTCAGTGTCTGGGTGCTTCAGTTTAGTTAATGGCTAAGTGGAAAGGTAGTTTAGTGGTAGAAATGTGGTATCTGAATATAGACTATCTTAAGTTCTAGAACTTTCTATGCTTCAACTTCAAAGAAAAGAACAGGGTGGCACATATCTGTAATCCTAGCAGTTAGGAGGCTGAGGCAGGAAAATTTTCAGTTTGAGGCTAGTTTGGGCTACATAGCAAGACCTTGTTTCAAACAACAGCAGTAGCCATAACAACAGAAAACAAAAATCTAGAAAATGGCCGTGTGTGTGTGTGTGTGTGTGTGTGTGTGTGTGTTTGTGTGTATAAAACCTTCCTTAGAGGGTTAATGAAATAAGATATTGCATATAAAGTACTTAGCATAACACCAGCCACACTAAATGATAAGTAAATATTAACTGTTACTAATTACATACAGAGGCATGTGAAGGTGATTTTTCTACTTAGATTGTACTCAAGTCTTGTTTTTGACATAACATTATGTTTAGTGTTCTAACACATTGAAAGAGTGTAAAGCATATTATCTTTTATAATGCAAAGAAATAATGCCTTTAAAAAGGCAGTTTCACAAGTAGGCAAAAATGTTGAAAAGATAATTGGATAAATGAATTTTCTAATTTTGGAGATAGTAATGAACACTACATATTTTTTAGAAGGGTAGGGCTTTGAGAGAAGAAAGGATTATATTCTAGAGAAAGAGGTAATCTTTTCTTGAGGAGGATAGTGTCACAGAGGTGGAAGTGTGTGTGTGTGTGTGTGTGTGTGTGTGTGTGTGTGTGTGTGATGTAGTTTTCAGTAAAAATGGATGACTGCCTGGTGAGGTCCTGTTCTGACATAGGGTTTGTGCTTTTCTAAAACTCCTTGTATTCATCCTTTATATAAGATTGAGGAAATGCATCTACAAACCTTATCCTTAGGATCTTATTGCTATCAATGTTGTGTGGAACTGTGTTGGAGATGGTTGGCAGGCTTAATCTTGTCTATCTGTTCACTAGTACACATGGATGGCCCACATTCATGTTAGTATTATACAGTTCTGGGCCTAGAACCTTTGGTATATGATATTTAACACGCAGGATTCACCTGGGGGTAGTCAATCAGGATGGGGTGAATCATCAATTTGTGGTGGGAATCTCACTTTGATACAAGTCTTAGGCTGTGGAGTTCTGATTTATTTCCAAGAATTTCAGGATTCAGAGCTAGGAGGCATCTTGTTCAGCCTTCAGTCTAGCTCTAAGCTAGGAATGTTACCTCTGTCTTCTCAAGGGAGAGACTAGTATGGTGCCAAGTTTTATAATGGGCCTGGTTTCATAGACATTTAGAAGGCTGTCTCCTCTCTGCCCTCTTCCTTCCCTCTGTCCAGATGTTTTTGTCAGCAGAGTCAATGACTGATCCAGGACAGAAGAGTAGAAGGGGTCAGGGAGGAAGGAAGGGACAAGTAGAACTAAGTGACCCTAACATGAAATGTGGTATTAAGAAAGCTGGGCAGGTGATGGCTTCCTCGACTCCATGCCATGGTTCCTTCAAACCTCGCATCTAATGTCTAGGAATTCTGTGATGTTTCTTGTACTTAAATCTCCCACTGCTATGGTATATTCCTTTATGCTCTGTGCCCAGGCTCCCTCTAGCCTAGTCTTCTGTCCTGAGTCATCTTGGTCATGGTCCGTCTCAAAACCCGACTCTAGCACTGAATGAACTGTGCCAGGCCAGCTATTCCTTCTCTTCCATTTCTCATGCCCCAACTCTGTTTCAAAACCCTGTACCCAGGTCATCCATTCTATCAGCACCCTGTGATTTGCTAATGGAGGTCCTGACTCAAATTAACTTTTAAAAATAAGTAACACTTAACATTTCATTTATTGAGAACACTGGAAAGTTTTTTCCTTTTTTTTTTTTTTTTTTTGTACTTGTCTCCTGGTTAGCTGTGATTCTGGATAGTTTGTATTGAAGGAGTTTATAGACAATAGTCTGGCTAGAAGAGGGGGAAGGTAGAAAAAATATGTAAAGTTAGTACAGTTTTCTAAAAATTCTTTTATTCATCCTTTATGTGAGAGTGAGGAAATGCAGAATCACTATACCGAAGAACATTGTCTTGGTGTTTTGCTGTTTTTAATTTTATTGTTTGGAGGGATTGCTGGAGATCATAATTCTTATCCCCTCTCCATTGGCTCTCATTGACTCACTCTGATGGCCTCCTCTATGTCTATTGGTCAGTTCCTGATCTAGAACCGTACATCTTTGATGTTTTGATGACATGGTTTCCAAGGGTCCCTGTGGAGAGCAAATCTGGAGTGTTTAATTTAAGCCAATGATGGTTCTAAAGATGCTTCATGTAATTATACATTTACTCTATGCTTACTCATATAAGGAATACTGACGACAGAAGTGTTAAAGATTTCAAAGGTTGAGCATACATAGCCTACCTATGGGAAAGCTGGGATTTGGGTCCGACTATGTTTCTTTTCCACTTAGATTTGAATGTCCACTGGGCCAACTGGCCATCATTAGGGCAGAGTGCTCTGTATCCCCTTGGCAGAGAGAACCAGACAGAACAGGGCAGGGGCCAAGTTCTGTCCCTCCTTACTCTCAAATACCTCTTTCCTTTGGTCTTAGATCTGGTAGGAATGTAATGTGGTGTGTTCGGGCTGGACTGGGAAGCAGGACCCAGGGGCTTGGACTACGACCTTTGAGCTTCAGGTCTCTGTCAGCATGTGTGGGGACCAATCCACTAGTGTCTGCTTCCTAGGGTGTAGTCTGGTGAGGAAGTACCCAAGTTTAGGTGGCAGCTGTGTTTTTATGGCACTTAGCATCTAAGTGGAAAAGAAAGTGTTTCCATCTAATATCCTGATGTGACACTGGCAACAACATCAGACCATTGCTTGCATTTCTACTTATTGTAGAGTCTTTATATACTCACACTTTGTGGTAGAAAGGAGGGGAGAGGTAGAAAAATCTTCTAGTGTAATCTTGTTCTCTATATCAAATAAATGGAACCAGGAAGGTTAAATGCTTGCACAAGTTGACAAGCAAGAGGGTAGAAATGGTATATCACTAGGCCAATTCCTCTTGGTCAGCAATTGTCCTTCCAGGATTTAAGGGAGGTCTTTGGTGCTGACTGTTCTTGACTCCAGTGATGGCTGTATATTAATTACTACCCCTGCCAAAGATGTAGAGATAGTGGAGTCTTTGTTCCTGTGTTGGCTGGATGTTTTCTGCTGCTGTAACGATTACAAGGGGATTTTAGTATTTTCAGAGACTGCACCATTTGCAGATTTCCCAGTACCTAGCACTTGTAGCTTGGAAACAGTAGCTGTACTGATGGGTGGCAGATGGGTTAGCCTCAACCATACCTATGACACTGACCACGTGTCTTTGATTCTCCCAGCTGACTTCTTCTACAGGTGCTTTCACTGCAGACACCCAGGACTCCTAGTATATTGTGGGTGCCTCCCTTAGTGCAAAAAACCATTGGGGAGACAGTACAGCCTTGCTTCTCCAAGTTGTACTGGGGCCCAGCAATATCACCCAGAGCTTGTTAGAAATGTACACACGCAGGCTCCTCCACAGAATCTACCTTTCATCAGGACTGCTGGGGATGCATATTCCCAATACAGTGGGAAAAGATTTGGGTTAGGTGTTAGTGACTTCTGGTATTATTGCTCTCAGGAGGATTTAAACGTCAAAGAGTTAAGGCAAGGGTATAAAATACTTAATTAAAAATAAAACAAAGATATTTTCAGCAGGGATAAGAAATGGAAGAATTATGATGGGTGGCAGATGTTTGTACATTAGGGTTATGGGAGGGAGGGGAAGTGGGGAGGGAGGGAGGTAGACAGTTTGGGAGTTCAGACTCAAGCTCATTGACTGAGGTTCAAGGACGAGTCCTTGGGAAACTTGCTTCAGTTTTCTTATCTGCAAAATGGAGATATATTACTACTTTATGGTGTTGTTTGTAGGATAAAATGGTTTAATTCATGTCTGGCCCATAGGACAGAGAGACTCACACATTGTTAAGTGATCAGTCAATGTCAGATTTTATTCTGATCACTTTCCATGCATGAAATCACTTCACAGCTGGGCCAGAGATGTTGCCAATTGCAGGGCGTGTGACATTCCTTTTTGGGAGCACTATATGGGTGACAGGTGAGTTATGATGTTTATACACATCCTTGTATCCCAGGGCTTAGACTTTAAATCTATAGTGTGGCAGGACATAGGAAAAGAGGGCCACACCTATGTGCACGTATGCACACACAAACCTCCCCGATTGCCCATGTTCTGTTGTAGTTTCCAGAAAGCAAAACCAGTTCTTCTCCAGGGACTCCTCACTTTGTTCTGTTTGAAAATCAACATGCAACAGTTTTATGATGTGAATTACAGTCCAATAGGAAATGAACAAGAGTGCCCAACTTCTTTAGGAAGGGCTGTTTCATAGCTGGTGAGGTGAGGGGAGTCTGGGCCTGTGAGTTCATGTAAAAATGAATGTTGTCAGCAGCTCTGAGTTGAGGCAAAAAGAACTGGAGCCCACAGTGACAGTTCCCATCTGGTTGATCCAGGGGAGTGAGTGGTGTGCTTTGGTGGAAGAACCAAATTAGGATCCAAGAATCCTGGGCTTTCAATTTGCTGGCTCTTGCACAAGTCAGTCTTTCTCTTTCTCCCCCTCCCTCCTTCTCTCTCTTTTTCTCTCTCTCTTTCCCCCTTGATCCCTTAGCTGTAAAACAAGGGGGAGAAGGAGGTGGAACCCACTTGTCTGCCAAGGACTGCTGGAGTTGCCTGGGTTCTGAAACTAATCATCCAAGCAGTTGAACTGGTTAAAGCAGGATACTCACCAACCTGGGGCAGAATCAAGGTGACCACCCTGTTTTCTAGGGAAAAGTCAACTTTGACAATGCCTAACCACCTTAGTCTGAGTTCTCATGCCCACACATAGAAATCTGCAACCTCTTCAGAATTCCCAACACTGAGCTCCCTTTCCAACAGCACCTCTGCCTCTTTACCCTGCCCTGGCTTCCTCACCTCCCCCTTCCTCAACAAGTTAACCAAATTCTCTCCTCATGGACAGTTCAATGGAAAGTTAGTCTGAAACGACAGTATATCATATTTCATGAATTTAATAGGGTTTTCATGATTTTACAAAGTGCCTCCACCAGACACTCGCAGCTGGAGGCAGCTCAGCGGGAGGCTGAAGCCCTGCATCTGGGTTTTTCAACTCTTGCCAAAATCCATTGAATTTGATCCGGAATGACTATGAATCTTTGGAATGTACAGTCCCTTTTCTCTTGCCTTATCCAAATAAAAAAAAGGAGGGTGTAGAAGGGGGGTGTGGGGAAAAGTCCTATGAGAATTCCATATGGAAACACTAAATGTGCATTATAAAGGATTTCCTATAAACAAAATCACAGTCAGGGATGTTGGCCCCTCACCATGTTAAAAACAAAGGGCCCGTTTGTGTGTATGTGTGTGTGTGTGTGTGTGTGTGTGTGTGTGTGTGTGTGTGTTAGTGTGCATTTTAAAACATACATATCTTCATCAGGGTCCTCTCACAGCCCCCCTTCCTCTCCAGCTAACTTTTCTCCCTTCCCTCTACCCACCCCCCAAACGAGCCCCAAACTCCTAACAAGAACAAACTTTAATCGTTCTGTGCAGTAAATCCCCTACAAATAAATATCCAGAGCAACTTCAAACACGCTTAATTGGAAGCACATGGGAAGAACTCTGCAGTCCTGGCCGAGGCCGTGGAGTTGTAATTTAATGTTATGATCTGCCATAAATACGTACCATAATGAGCTGAGTTTGGGTTTCCCGTCTGTGTTTCAGAAATCTGCAGGTTTGCGGGTTTTTTCATATTATTATTATTGTTATTATTATTATTTGCTTTGCTTTTGTTCAGTCATCTATCTTCACATTTCACACCCCCACCTACTGACTCCAAACAAGAAAGGATGACCACAACCTAAACAAGCCTTCCTCTCCCTTTAACCTCTTGCCCACAACTCCTTCACTCCAAACCATGCATGGCTGTCCTGTCTTTTCCTTTGCTGTAAAAGAATTATGGTTTAGGGTTATAGGGCTTTAAAAAAGGTGTTCAATCACCAGAATGGGAGAAATGAGGTTAAGTCACCTCTGAGCCCTCTAATGGTTTTATCATAGAATTATACTTGGAATGAGCTGGCAGGAGCTATGAGAGACCATAAAATCCATCTGGCTTTTCCAATTGTTGCTTTAACCAAAGTTTTGGGGTTCATTGGTGCCCACTTTTTTCCAGAGATCACCTAGAGGGACACTCCAGAAGCATCCTTGGGCAAATGAATTGCACCAGTTGGCTCACAAGGGAGGAAGTCTTTCATAGGTCCAAGAGGAGTCACATGAGCTACAAACTGAAGACCACTTCCCATTCCATCCTTAGGATGGAAGTCATTTAGTAGCCATCATTTGGGATGACTTCACTAGAGCAGATGTTTCAAGCCAAGTGGGTAGGAGAAATCCTTTTTGGTTTCACAGGGAGTAAACTCAATGCCAAGTTCCCTGTGCAGAGAATTTCTGAAAATCAGACTTGGGAGGGGACTTAGAGGCCACACAGCATAACTGCTCCAGCAGTGCCAGAGTCTTCAACAGTGTCCATGTTTGGCTGACATCTAGCCTTGGCCCATGTCCTTCCAGGGATCAGGAGTCCATAGGTTCTCTGCCAGTTCTCGGAGAGTTAATATCAGAAAGCTGCCCCTATTATGGAGACAAAATTTCATTCTTGTTCCTTGCCTTTTCTGGTCCCCATTCTGTCCTCTGGAGATACATAGAATGAATCTAAATATTCCTTTAAAGGAAAATCTTTCCATTGTAATAATCAGCTCAACTTACACCTTTTTGAGGATAAGAAGGACCAATAGCATTTTCAATCAATTCTTGCCTTCTATCCAACATGTAATCTAGAGCACTCAGCAGAATCTTGGTTTTGCTTATTTGACTTATGAAATAGGAATAGTAATGACATTCGGTCCTACTTTATGAAGTGGATATGAGGATTGCCAGGAGGTGTGGTTCTTTCCCTCTGCACCTTTCCTTGAGCACCCACAAGGTACCAGTATGGACTTCCTCCCAGGGCTTTTCATCTTCACTGCATTTACCTGCTTTTTTCTACTTGTGTGGCTCTGGGCCAGTCTCCTTACCTCTTCCAGTGGAGGTTGGTTTCTTCACCTGGGGAATAAGAGCTCTATTCAAGGGCCTTCCAGCATCCCTTCTGGCTCAGCAGCTTTATAAGGGCAGGTGTTGCTACCTAGAGCGGAGCCTAGGCCTCCTTGTCTCAGCTTCTGTTAATTGATTCATTGGTGTAGCCAGTGAATTGACTACAGATTGAGGAGGAAATGGCTCTTGTCTCCTGGGGACCTACCTTCGGATTCATAAGAGAAGATATGCAGAGGATAGAACCAGGGGGTCAGGTAAAAAGTTTTATAACCATGAGCCCGAGTGTCCTGCATAGGAAGCTCTAACTCCAGTGTTGGTGTAATGGTGAAAGTAACTAATTGTATGGTAGGTTATGGGTCATATGTAATCAATGGCCCTAAAGTACTATGATTGTGAATGCATAATTAAAAAATGAAATTAGATTTTTTTCCATAACATCATTCTGACTCATATACATTTTATTATTTTCTAAATTGCTAAAGAAATGTGCAGAGTTCCATTTGACATTTTATCTAATTTGTTTCTCATAACATAGGGCTCCCATCTCAATTCCTGTCTGTACCTGGGATGAGGTGGTCTGTGGATCCCCATTAGGCTTGCAGGTAGCAGTAACCAAGGGTTCAGCAACCTATATCACACCTTTTTGTGGACTGCGCTACTGGAAGAGCAGTGCTTTAGTAACTGCAGGCAGGGCAAGAGGCCACGGTCCGTGACTCCATTGTAGGTCTCCCACACTACTGGAATGATTTGCCATTCTTCTCCCACACTTGTTTTCCTACAAAATAGTCTTCATCCATCATTCAGAAGGATTCTTTGACAAGAGATCCTCTACCTTACCATGAATGGACTGTGTGAGGTTGCCGAAGGGCCACCCCAATTGATTTGCCTGTTAGATGAGAATACTAGTGTCTATCCTCCTCCACAGAGATTTTTGAGGCCCCAAATGGACATATTAATAAGAGCTGAAGGAATTTGTAAATGATCAAGGAGTAGGTAGAACTGAGGTGGCTCCGACAGGGCTTACCCTCACACTCCAGACTTGAGTACTTGCCGTGACACCTGTTCTGGCAGTGTTCCCCTCAAGCTAGTTCTCTAGCAAACACAACAGCAGGAAATATTGGATATGGGTCTGTTAGGAAGCGCATATGTCCCACATTTAGTTAACACATAAGAAGAAAAAGCATGGAATGGTGGGCAGATATGGTGCTAGCTGATTTCAAACCCTTGAAGGGTTTCCAGGCTTGGAATGGTTGACCTAATATCCTCCTTGATTTGAAGGACAAAGGAGGCTATTAGCACACAGGAGGAGGCAGATGTCATAGTAGGAAAGAAGTTTCTAAGAAGCAGCACTCTCCACAAGACTTTGGGGCCCAGAGACCTCTGCAAGTGCTAGGGAAGAGACTGCAGACAGGGGGGCTCACCAACAGATTTAGCACAGTGAGCAAATGAGGGGCAGCTTCTCTTCTTTGTAAGAGGCTTGGGCCTTTCTGGCTCTCTGCCATGACAAAGGCCAGGGCATCTCCTCCCAAAGCCTCTGCTCTGTCCCTTTGCTGTGCAGAGCAGCAGCCCCTCCTGCCTTCTCCCCACCGTGGCTTTTCCTGGCCATCCTCTCCCCTCTCCTGTCAGTTTTCCTTCAGCAGCCATTCTCCATGGTCCTGCGAATGTGTTTGCTTCTCTTATCTTAAAACTTGGTCCTTGACCAGTGTTCCTGTCCAATTACAGTCTTACCTCCATCTCTCCTTTGCCACCATATTCGAAGGTGGCTTCTGTTCTCTGCTTTATTTCCTTGACCCCTATACTGCGTTCTCAGACATCTGCATCTATGTTGTCCCCAATGCTTCTCTGTCCCCATGTCCTGACCACGGGACTGTTGTCTACTTGCAGCCCTTCTGGCCACTTCCGTCTTTATGAGAGCTCACAAAATATACTCTCTGTGTGTGTGTGTGTGTGTGTGTGTGTGTCCTGACAATATGAGTCACATCTTGACTTTGCTGTTTTCTAGAGAAATGTTTCTTATTGTGGCCATAAACAAATTACATAACCTCCTTGTGCCTCAGGTTTCCCATCTGTAAAGTGGGAGAGTCATCAGGGGCCATGGAGAAAGTAGACATCTGAATAGGACAGAATTTTGATTGATTAAGGAGAAAGAGGACAGTCTTCCAGGGAGAGGAATGGTAGGGCCCAGGGAAAGGGAGGAATCTTTTCATTATTTTTTTTTTTTTTTGAGCCATAGGATTAAAAAGAGTTTTAGTCTTGGAATGGAGTGAGTTAATCATAGAAGTGGGTAAGAGCTGTTTTAGCCTCCTTCATGAAGTATTTCATGACCTTTTTCCTCTACTAGCATGTGTATCCTAGAAGGCACAGCTAGTTCCCTTCTTATGCTAGCTGCTATCAGTGGCCCCAGACATCTGCTGTGAGTCTGACCTGTGAATGTTTACTAATGTTGAACTTTATTGTGGATGTACTCCTATAGCTCACAGTGATGATCCTCAAATTTCTTACTGACCTCCTCTGTCATTTTAAGAGACACCTAAAGGATGTTCTGATACTAGCATCTTGGTCTAGGGAATGTGGTGGTGCCAATGGGTGGGCCATTAGACCGAGTGACTTTTGAGGCAAAGGCTTCTGAGTGACTTTTGAGTAATGGGAAAGGTACCCATTACTCATTAAACACATGTTGGAGCAGGGTTCTGGAGAGATGGCTCAGTGATTAAGAGCACTGGCTATTCTTGCTCTTGCAGAGGACCCCGGTTTGATTCCCAGCACCTACATGGTGGCTAACAACTGTCCATAACTCCAGTTCCAGGGGCATTTGATGCTCTCTTCTGACTGCTGCAGGCATTGCACAACACAGGTGTACTTACATACATGCAGGCAACACACTCATACACATAAAAAATAAAATATTCTTAAAAAATATATGTTGGGGAGGCTGTTATGGGTGGCATGCTAGTTTAAAGTATGCTTGGGGGCTGGAGAGATGGCTTAGTGGTTAAGAACACTGGTTGTTTTTGCAGAAGACCTGGGTTCGAATCCCAGCATCCACATGGCAGCTAACAACTGTCCGTAACTCCAGTCCCAGGGGATCTGACAGCCTCTTCTGACCTCCGCGGGTATTACACGACACAGGTGCACTTACCTACATGCAGGCAATACACGCAATACACATAAAAAAAAAAGTACATTCACTAGTTCTTTGTCATGTCTCTGTCATCAGATGTAATCCAGTTCACCTCCTCTTGTTATGGGATGGCCTTACTGACTTGCCGATTACAGATAGTAACAGAAGTCACAGTGGGTGACTTTGAAGCTAGCTCATAAAAGGCAACAGACCTTTTGTTTGGGTCTCCTGTAGCTTTGAGAGGTTTTGGGCCTGAAACCACCATGTAGGTTGGCCATATTTTTTATTTTATGTATTTTGATGCTTTGATAACTGAGACCTTGCTGATCCTGGGCTACTTAACTTCTAGCAGTAATAACTCTGTTGGCGAGTGCACCTTTCTTGCAAACCAACGTACCCAGACTGTGTACACTGACTATCTTCTTTATGACACTCTTACACGCCTGGTCACTCTATCTACCTGCCCATGCTACCTTGGAGCATGTACTAGCTAACTAGGGATAGCCCCTATGTGCCAAAGTCTTCTGAAATTACTCAAACCAGACAACCCCTAGCCTGTATATCTTTCCATATAAATATAATAAAAGACTGTGCTCACAGTCCAAACTCCTCCTATTCTGATCCTGATTCTTCCCTCTCTTGCTCCCCATGTTGTGGCATATTACCTCCGCTTGGAGCCTGAGAACATAACAAACCATCTTTGCAATGACAATTGTCTTCTAACCAGAGATCATTGGTGAGTTATCCCAGAATAATGAAACTCATATTTAAAAACAGCATGTAAGAAGTCTGCTGTGCTGGAGGGAAGGAGGTGCCTAAGTGTTGTCTACTGATCTAACCTTCTCAGACAGCTGCTAGATACATCAGGAGGCCTTCAAGTAGATCCCTACTCCTGTGCCAACCACCTGGGGACTGTAACTGAAAACCTCAAGCAAGAGCTGCCAATCAACCCTTGGAGCCATCAGAGATAATCGTAATAAAGAACTCTTGTTTTTAACACTGTTTGGACAATTTGTTAGACAGTCATAGATATCTAAAACAGGAGAGATAATCAAAATCAAAATTCTGCTGATTTTATTCCTATTCTTTTGACTGCCAAAACACTGTTTATGCCTAAAAGTTAAAATCCCTCCAGTTCTAGCAGGATGCTGCAGCCTTACCCAATAGCCACTCCATGCATCAGTAATAGCCTCCTTGTATCGCTTGGTACAGTGCCTAAAAGAAAACATCTAAAACTATTTGAAAATATTTCTAAGGGCACTAGGATGATATTCAGAACTCAGCATGGCCAATCAAAAAAAAGTGGGGGAGGAGAAAGACAAGAAAGAAAACAAGACAAAGTAGGCTTTCAAAGAAAATTGAGGATCTGGAGAGCTTTCAACTCTTTTGATTTATATTTAAACATTTCTTGAGATTGAAGTCTTGATTAGCCTAGTTCTCTCAAGTTCTGCCTTAGCCTTGATTTATGGGGAGGCCAGGCCAGAGCAAAATGAAAGCAAAATGAGGTGTTCTTTAAAATTACCTTGGCTGCCTTGAAGGAGGGCATAAGTGCTCACCTAGAGATTAAAAAGGAAGTGATGAGATGAGTTTTGGAGGTCCTCTATCTATGGTAAAATGGGGAGGGATCAGTGAAGGATGGATGTGATCTCTACAGGTGAACCCCCTTCAGGATGCTGTGTTTGGCTGGGCTTCCCCAGAATGAGCTCTCCATCAAAGGGTGGATCTAAGAACCCAGACTGACATTTTGATTTAGTGACCCCTCCATTCTCAGCTAGAAGAGAGGAACTTCTAGCATGGAGAGAATAGAAGGAATGTGTGGCAAAGGACTGACTGCCATGGGGCTGCAGTAATAGGATCCAGAGTCACTGTGGTTTAGGGCTAAATTGTCCCCTATCCAGGCAAAGTAAGCTCCAGATCCAGGTTCTTCACCCAGTCGTGCCCACTCTGTACCCACTCCTGCCATGCTCTCCCAAGGGCTTGAGATTCACACAAGCTAAGAAGATGGCCCTTGGAGCCCACAGTCTTCTCTTGACCCTTCCAGGAATGCCCAAGATGTCATTCTCCAAGCAGATGGCCTTGGGGAATCATCATCATTTTCATGGTCTGTGTGGGCTCTCTACTTTGTCTGTTTTTCTTAGGCAGACCATACTGGTTCTGTGCATATCCCAAGACTCAAGGGGTGTTCAAGTGATGGCTCTTTACAGGCAGAATTGGAGGAGCTTGGACATATGGGATCTGGCATATTCACATGCAAGTGTATGTCTGTAAAATGTGAACTGGAGCAAAGGATGGAGAGAGAGATACACACACATACACACAGAGGTGCACGCATGCACACACATGCAGAGAGAGAGAGGGGAGAGAGAGAGGAAGAGGAAGAGGAGGAGGAAGATGAGATGGATGAGGAAGATGAGAAAGAGGAGGAAGAGAAGAGGAGAGGAGAGAGGAGAGAGGAAAGGAGAGAGATTTCCAGCTAGAAAGCTAAGGGTGTTGAGACCTAGAAAGTAAAACTTGGATTTCCAGGTTGTTGTAAAGGTATACTTGTCAATGAAGAAGAATGATGCACATTATATTTGATATGTTTTTTTACTTGGCTTAAACTACCTATCTAGCTGTAAGTACTGATTCTGCAAATGTTAGGAAAGGGTTTGTACACAGTGTATTGGTGACAATCTGCACTGAGCTATGCCTTCCTCTAGCCCTTTCCTTTGAAGGTAAGATCTTATTTGTGGCATGGCATTGTGTCTAACCCTTAACTCTCCTCCCCAATCTCCTTGCCTCAGGAGTTGGACTATGGTTGTTCTATGGGAAGAACCCTAAAGACACGGAACATTCTGGGCTCAACTTATGCCCTTAACTCACCTCCCACTACTGTCATCCCCTTTGTGACCTTTCTATGTGGTAATGCAAGCCCCCTTAATGTGACTCCTGTTCCTTTCCCTTTTGTTCCCTTCCAGCACACACACACACACACACACACACACACACACACACACACACACACCGCACCCTACTTGTTCCCAGATAGTCTATCATTTATGAACATTTTGGGTGCTAGAACATAAGATGTGCATAGTCTTTTTAATTATATTACTCCAAGGACCTTCCAAGAGAAGCATAAGATGACTGAGTATAAGGCTAAGGAGATAGTTAGGTCAGTAAAGTGCTTATCACCCGAACATCAGGACTTGGGTTTGGATCCCTGGCGCCCACCTAAAAGCTGGATACCATGGTACATGTCTGCAGTCACCGTGCTGGGGAAGCAGAGACAGGATGATCTCTGGGCTTACTGGCCAGCCTGTCTAGCCAAGCCCTGACTCATGTACATACACACTCATGCAGTCATAGGTACTCACATACCTGTATGCATGTGGGTGAATGGTTTCATTCATCTTGATTTATTCTTGACACTTATTTTGGTTTGAATACCATTCCTTCTCCTTCCCACCCACCCCAGTTATGCTCATTTTAAAGGATCTATTTTAATGTAAGCTTCTTAGAGATTCATGGCTTATTTCTTAATCGACTTAATGACTAGTATTTGACCCTCTGGCATATACTAAGCCCTGGTTACAGATGGGGAAGAATCCATTTTTCGTACTTCAACTCATCCTGACCTTTATTTTCCAATTTTGACTCTATAGAGCATCATTACTACTAAATTTAGAAAAATTTCAGCGTTGTCCAAAAGTTGTGTAAAAGTAGATAAGTATTTCTTGTGGACAGGGACTCCAGATCTGCCTCCTTCTTCCACTCACTGGCCATCAGAGTTTAGTAGTATGAAGCTGGTACTCAGTGAATGCCCATTGACTAAGTGATGGGCAGATTGATGGAGGATAGATCAATTTGTTACTAATCCCCTTCCATATAAGACATCAAAGAACGTGGGTGGTCTGGCTTTCATTCTTTCTCTGTCACTTTTCATTATTCCATTAGATGATTTCCAATCTATTATGCATCTATCATGCCCAAGTTTATTTAAATGTCTTGAACATATTGATATTTTGGACTGAATTCTTACTAAGAATGATTTCTCTACTAAAACTAAGATTTTATTTGTAATTTATAACAAATTACTCTTGTAGACAGAATTTGTTGAAATAGGTTCAGCTTTTTATTGTTTCTTATTATTTCCATATGACATTCAGTTTGCTTTTCTAACATTTCTTATAGTAGGCTTGAAATTCCTTTTCTTATCCCTCTTTTTTTCCCCTACGAAATAGCTTTTACTAGAGCAGTGATCATCAAAAAGATGGTCCCTGGGATAGCACCATCGGCAACCCCTGGAAACTTGTTAGAGGTATAATTCTCATGACCTAGTTCATAGCCATTTGAACAAGCCTTCCAGGTGCAAGCTTAGGTTTGAGACCTTCTCTGTCGGTCAAGAGAACACTGTGTTCTCAGTGTAGATCTTGAATTTTGTCTTTGGCTGTGAGATTCACTCCAAATCATAGCTTCCTCAGACTATTTCCTATGCTGGAACTTTTTAGTTTTTTTTTTTTAATTGGTCAAAATATACTGATACTTACAAAGTTGTTCCCAGTTGTAAAGTTTGTCTCTAAAAGTAAACATGTATTTCTAAAGATCAGATAATTTACTTTTTAAAACTTAAAAAATATTTATTTTCATTTTATGTATCCTGCATATATGTAAGTACACCCACGCATGCACTGGCCACAGAGGACAGAAGAGGGTGTCAGATCCCCTGGAACTGGACTTACAGATGGCTGTTAGCCACCATGTGGGTGTTGGAATCCAAACCAGGGTCCTCTGCAAGAGCAGCCAGTGCTCTTAAGCACTGAGCCATCTCCCCAGCCTTAATCTTTTTTTCAACTTATCAGAACCAAAGATGCCTAGGCTCTCATGATTTTACCATGAGTTGCACAATCAAGAAATCTTGATTTCTGCCACCTATAGGTGTGGTGGACACATCTATTTGCTCACAAAGTATAACTGAAGTGCTTGAATAAGTGTTGCATACAATGGACATACTCAGAAGAGGAAGCAGCTTCTGAGAGCTGAAGTGGTCACACATGGGAGGTGGCATATCAAAGATGGGCTTGAATTAGAATTTAAAGATAAGCTATGGAGAGACGACTAGTCAGTCATTTCAGTCAGTTCTCGTAGATGAATACTGAGCTTGTGACCTACCAGCTTTCTCCTCTTTGTTTAAGTTGACTGATCTAACATTAGGGGAGGGGAAACCACAAAAACCCTTAAAACCCTGTTTTTTTCCCAGGGAACATTGGCTTTCAGTTTTTGGGTCCCCTTTCCACTGTGGAGAGCTTCATGTTTCTGTATGAATGTGTGCATGTATGTGTGATTCTTTATGTGTATGGATGTGATTATCTTTCAGTAAAAGTTTGTTTGACTTAAAGTTTAAACATACACAAAAATGAAAAAAAAAAAAAAAAACGAGGTTGCGGAGTGGAAACAGTGAGTTGACCAACTATCAGGACTGGGTGTGTATTACGTGGTGTAAGGAGCAGGTGTTGAGGGTCATGAGGCTCTAAAAGAGTATATTGTATAAGATCACTGGTCATATTTTAGATTTCTCTAAGAGTCAGGGGGATATTTACCTTATGTTTGGAGGCATCTCTTTGCAAGCTTTTAAGAAGACAAATGAAATCTGAACCCTTGAAGTCTGTCTTGAGAGTCACTTGGTGGGCTCATTGGAACCAGTCTACATGCACAAATATTATCAACTACTACCCAACACAAAGTTTCAGATGCATAGAGTGATGGACGCATGTTTATCATAGCATTTGTTCTTAGTTGTAGCTACATATTAGGATCATTAGGTGCTTAAAAGAACCCACATCTGGATTCTGCCCCAAAGATTTTGATTTAATTGGTTCAGGTGTCCTCACATAATTAATTTTAAGGTCCTCCAAACCAGAAGATTTTGATGTGCAGCCAGGACTGTGTCTCACTTTCTTGGGGATCCACAAGATATCACCGTGGATATAAGATATGGCTCAGGCACCCTAACATATCTATATTCTACTCAATTAGGAAACACTTTTGTTGTTTCAGACAAGAGTTGTCTTTGATTTTTGGTGGATTTTCAAATAATGGAGCAGACTGCCAAGGTCTTGACAGGCTGAGGAGCCTGGCAGACATGAATAATCTCACCCAGAGAAGAAAGCATAGTGTGTGAGAACCCAGAATGGAGCAGGGCCGGGACTCAGTATAGCGTTTGAAGACTTGATGTCCGGTGAGGAATCAAGAACTACAAATCAGGACCAGAACTACAAAAACATTGTCTGATTTCTTAGAATTTCACATGTTTATTTTTTTATACTCTCCTCTGCAGCCCCAAAGCAGCTACCAGTAAATCCTTGGATTTGCAAAAGGACAGCAGGCTTATTGCCAGGTCCTAAAGGAAAACTGGAAGGCTTTGTGGCATCAATTCTGGAGGGAAGGACTCCAAACACAGCCTGGGTGGGGTCAGCCTTCCAGAGGAAAGAGCAGGGCTGATGGAACAAAGCCAGCTGGATAAAGACTTCTTTGTATCTTCATTATGTTTAGAAATGGAACCAACAAAATACCCAACACACAGAATTTGTCAAATAAGTGTTTGTCATATTGACATGTATTTCATCTGGTTTTCATTCCTATGGGCTGCATATCTTTGAGTATGTGTTTGTTATTTACTCATCTAGAGCTCTACTTTCTCCTGGGTAGAGGGGGGTTAATCAGTCTTCAAGAAGGGTCTTGAAGGCAAAGAAACATGAAAGACTTAAGGTAGCACCACTTTAATGATTATTTCTCCAAAGTTGCAACTCTTATCTTAAAATTCATATTACATTCATTCATTCATTCATTCATTCTCACAGTTTTACTGAGTGCCTGCTGTGTGCATGTCACCATTCTAGGTACTTTGAATTGAACACAAAACAACAGCAAAAGACCCTGGTCTCAACATTGTTTCTAGCCTATATGATAGAGACAGAGTAGACCCCATAATTTATCTCTGTGTTTGATACTGAAACAAGGGAATGTTATTTATAACGTAACTCTTTTTTTTTGTTTTTGTCTTTTTGAGACAGGGTCTCCTTGTAGCCCCAGCTGTCCTGGAACTCACTATGTAGACCAGGCTGGCCTCGAACTCACAAAGATCTGTCTGCCTCTGCCTCCCAAGTGCTGGGATTAAAGGCATGTGCCACCACGCCCGGCATAACCTAACTCTTAACACACTTTCCACTCCTGCTTCCCTGGTTTGGTGAGTATTAAATGGTACTCCTGGTACAGGTACATGGTCCAGGCCTGACCTACTTCATGTATTGTATTGCTGTCTGGAAGGACTGAGAACAAGAGTATTGTAAGGATCCAATAACATGTTCGATCCGATAACATGACTGTTTACAGATTTAAACATACTTAGTAAACATAAGGGACAGCTATGATCTTTAAAGTTCATGCTTGCAAGTTATGCATGTATTGTGAAGGTTAATTTTAGAAGTACCTAGGAGTGGAACAAGAAAAAGGAGGAAACCAGTGTAGGCATTCTCCATGTTTCCTACTGGCCCTGAAGTAAAACAGCTCTTTGACCATACACTCCCACGACCATGATGTTTTTCCAAGGTGCATGAGGCCAACCAACCCATGGACTGAAGCCTCTGAAAATATAAGCCAAAGTGCCACTCTCTGACCCTAGTATTTCAGCACATGTACATGTAGTTACAGATGAACTTAAGAGTACTTTAATATTTATTTGGGTCAAGCAACAAGTATATACTTCAAGAAGAGCTTCATTTCAACATGAAGGTTTAAGAAGTTTGCTGCCTGGGTATTTGAGAACATGAATGTCATGGAATTTTAAAGCCATAGTTGTTAAGTGACAGTTTTAAGATCACAGAGCTCTTAAGGGATGCAGTAAGGGTTAGAACAGAGAGTTGTCCTCTTTCTCTGACTCTTTTCTGTTAAGAGATGATAACCTCGCACCAGTTCATGTCAACCCCTCTCCAGCTGGGCCTCCTCAATGACACACACTTGCTGAAGGCCAAATACAATTTTTCCTCTTGATCTGGAAGAAATTGATACAGTTCCAATTCTTTCTTCACTTTTGGGAGCTCAATGATTTAGCACAGAAAAGAAGAGAGAGAGAGAGAGAGAGAGAGAGAGAGAGAGAGAGAGAGAAAAGAGATAGAGAGAGAGAGAGAGAGAGAGAGAGAGAGAGAGAGAAAGAAAATTGTAGTTCTAAAGGCCATCACTAAAAGTGGTGACATATAGATGTCAAACTGAAAACTGAAGAAGGATGTGGCCAGCTTGTGGTTACAGCACTGGTCAGCATCAGCAATAGCTGACAAAGTTCTCGAGAATGCCTGATGTCCGTCCCAGGGCTTTGTTTCCTATTATCATTTGGAGCCATTCTGGTGTGTACCTGTACTCTTGGCAGCTAAATCATTTAATGAGCCAGATAATTTTACCATAATGGCATGAGTTCTTCGTAATAAATCAGATCCGATATCACTACTGCCTACTAATTACCCACATGTAGTCATCCAGGATGAACTTTCCCCTTGACATTCCTATTTCATAGACTATTGATCTCCCAGATATATTGTTCCAAGATGGTAATCGGTAGCCAGGGATGAGCTAGGAAGTCTGGAGTAAATGTACCTCAAGTTGGTTTTTATACTATCAGATTCTGAAATCTTGAATTTTATTTTGTAAGGAGGAAGTAGTTAGTGGATTCTAAAGGGATATAAAACACAGAATCAGTATATTAATGAATCAATTAGACCAAAGTAAAGAGGTTCAAGGTTAAGAGATGATTTTTACTCCACATAAGGAGGTATTTGGGAGCATTCACAGGGTATTGGTATGCAACCAATGGAGAAGGAGTGGATTCAGACAGGATGCGGGCACTATGTTTTCAGACTGGAGCTAAGAATAAGTAAAAAGATACATCGGTGGAATATTGAGGCTGAGGATTGAGATGCAGTGGGATGGAGAGGAGCTTCAACCGCCAGAGGCCCTCCCACAGCAAAATGTATTCAGTGCAATTCAGGATGCTACCAGTACTGCAAATCAGGGAGAAATGAGAGAGGTGGCACTCTCTTCCACTCTTACCAAGCTAATTTAAATTTCCCTGGTTGCCTAGGAATGCTCTCAGACCATGCCACTTACAATAAAGATCTCTTCTTTTGTGCCATTGAGCATTTACCACCAACTGCACAGTATTCAGACAAAACTGTCCACAAGATCTAGCTGTTTTGCGTCTTTGCCTCCATCAGGGTAGGTTAGATGGTACTGCCGGGGATTCAAACAGCCAAGCTTCAGTTCTTGCTCATACTAACATCTATGGTGGTTTATGTGATCATTCAGGGACTCTAACTGACAGGGAATTGCCTTCTTGAATGCAAAAACAGAGTGCCTTAGCAATAAGACACTCAAGCCTGATATTATGATGTATGTGTATGCAGGGCAACCTTAGGAACTTTATCTTATTCTTTGAGACAGGGTCTCTAATGGTTTGGAGCTCTTTAAATAGGCTACACTGGCCAGTGAGTGCAGGGGATCTGCTCATCTTCACCTTCCCAGCACTGGGATTACAAGCAAGAGCTTTTTTTTTGGCTTTTTTACTTGGGTTCTGGGGATTGAGCTCAGGACTTCCTGTTGGCTAGGAACTATCTCCCTAGCAAAACATGATTTTTATTTTTTTGAGTAACTCATTGGTTAGAATCACTCTTGAAGCTCTACCTGTCATGTAGGAAGTGCCCAGAATGGGCAAGGCCCACAAATGCTTAGGTAGCAGGAAATGACTTCCATGCTTTTCTAGCTAGACAGCACATTCTCTGAAGACTGGGCCACATTGTCTTCCTGTATCTCTGGTAGAGGCTGTATTGGGTGGACAGAGCTCCAGCCACAAGGTAGTGACACCCTGGCAGTGCCCTTACAGCTTATTATCAGCGCAGTCCCCAGGCCATAGGATGTGAAGCTCATTAGGTAGACCAGGTGAAGCACGAGGATGGCTGTGGACATGAAGCATCACTTAGCAAGACACAGGGAAAGCTCATTCAGAACCACTGGGCACTGATGATTCCGGAGTGTCTAGTACCCTCATCCGATTCTTAGGATTGGACACTGAGCACTTCTACAAGTGGCCTCAGGATAACTCAGCATCTTGCTGATTTGATTGCAGGGAACCAAGTAGAACCCAGAAAAGATGAGGCCAAGTCAGGTGAAGTCTGTGATATCTCCTCTGATGCATGACTCTGAGATACAGTCAGTGAGGGATCAGCCTGCCCTTCTATACAAATTTGTGGTCTTCTGACAGATTTGCTATTTGTGAAACTATATGTATTTGCCTATGAAATAGGTTTTAACCCCCCCTCCAGCGCCCATTTTAAAAACAGGCCCCTTACTGACCATGACTTTGAACACCAAAATTCTCCAGTGAAGCGGTCAGCAAAAGTGGAGACTCAGAGGGTCAGGCAGTCAGCTTGCTCAAGACAGGAAACTAATGACCAGGAGTCCTGCTTCCTTCACACTCCTCTGGGTGCCTAAATCCATGGGCATAGATCAGCTTCTTCAGAAACAGAACGAAAATAACCCTAGTTTTCTGAATTTAAGGAGTACTTTGACTTCTTCCCAATCTTTTGGGTATCCCCAGGTACTGAATAAATGGAGACATAACATATCCTTCTATCCAAGGATGACAGCTTAAAATCTGCAGACAGATATGGGTTGTCCAGCTGGCTTGCCCTCTAGCCGTCAGGGTTCCTTTAAGATACAAAAAGCTGGGAGGTAGAGAGGTCAAAGGCAGGGCAGTGGAAGTTTCCACACTGTGTGTGTCTGGGCCAGTGTCTCTGTCTATCTCTGCTAGGAAGGGTGGGCCTTGTTCCCACAGGCTAGATGTTTATTAGGTCAGCCTGGGAGGAGGCGTTTGCTTTATTCTGAGGAGCAAGTAGGTCTCTCTCCAGCTGTGAAGAGTTAGGGACAATTCAGCACTGGCACTCTCAATCTATGGGGACGATTTGCTTGCCCTTTATCTCCTTTTGAGTTGCACATGCACACTCACAGGCATGTATAACATGTGCTCATGTGTTCAACTATAAAATGATACAGAGTGATTCCTTCTAGATCTCAAAACTTTAGCTTCAATGAATCACCAGACTCCCATTAACCATACATGGTTATGGCTTTGGTTGCCACTTGAAAACACTATGAAAACACACACATGCACACACACACACACACACACACACACACACACACGCACTTCACACACTTCAATTTGCCTTCCAGTCCTTACCAGAGCCTCTCACAAATCTGGCTGGAGTAAAACTTAAAGTATCCTCTGCCCACACTGCCCTGCAGTTGTTTGTCAGTGGAGATATAATCCCTCTACCTCAAGATTCTCTTTTAATATGTGGAAATATTGAGGGACAAAAGCTGTAAATTCAGGATGCTCATGCAGAGATTAAACTGGAGTCAGAGACCAGTGTTGAGTTGGCTGAAGCCTAAATGTTGGAAGAAGGAAGGGAGAAGGAAAGAAGGCTGGCTGGGTCAGGGAGAAAGGACAAAAGTTTGCATGTTTATGTGCACATGTGTTTCAGGGTGACCACAGGGAGACGGCAGCTATTTGTTTTAAATTTTGAGGGTTCTTAAATGTGCCTCTGTTTGGAGGAGTCTAAAGGTTGTATGCATATGGGAGAATTAGCCTGCTTTCTTCCATGGAAGATGGCGCACCATCTTGGTCTAGAGGCAGCTATCTGAATCTATGTCCCAACTCTACCACTCTTGGCTCTGTCAACCTTTTCAACTTCAGTAAACTTCAGTGTCCTTGTCTATGAAGGGGCATCTTCTGAGAAATGATGTTATCGAGTTGGGACCAGTGAGTGCTCAGCCTAGGGTGGAGTCATGGCTATTCCTTGGCTTTTCTGTTTGTCTAGCTAGGTAGTGTGCTTATTTTCTTCCTCACGTGGACAGTATAGATCATCATCTGGAGTTCATATTTCTGCTGCAGATATTACCCAAACCTTCTTGTTTCTTTGTTAAGGAAGCACAACTCAAATGGCCCACTACTGTTCTCTATTGAAGTAAAACATATCTTCCTTCCCCACTGGACTGCTGGTACCTTGTGACTTTTAATGAGGACAGAGTTGGAGCAGAGGGGCCAGGATAAAAGGGCGAGGCAAGAGTCACAGCTCTTGAAGCTGATTTATAACTGTAGAGTGACCTTTCTGAAGAAGAGAGAGGGCAGTCCTCAGATTCATTGGCTCTGCATTGGCACAAGTAGTCAGGGTGCGCCGATGCAGCCCTGGAGAGCAACCTGAAGCTGCCTATAGGTAGGAACTGATGCCTGTGGTGTGGTGAGCATCCCGGACTGCTGTCAGGAGACCTGGAGAGAGCCTGAGGCCTGCCACTGACCTCTGGGCAAACTGCCTCACCTTTTTGTGCTTCCATGTCCTGTTTGTTTGTCATCCTGATGCCCACTGTGATGCTAGGGTAGTTCTCCAATAGGCTTCACATTCATTCCGTTATTCCCTCCCCCATACATGCAGATGTGCACACAACAAATGTGCATGCATATTTTTACAGAGGTGCTTTCATACACACATGCTATAGCAATACACATGTGCATGCATGAACATATGTAGGCACACGGGTGTGCTCTTCCTCTACAATCTGAATCATATGCAGTTTGAGTTCTGTCTCCTGCCTTCCTGGCCCTTCCTATCCAACCCTGATCATTGGCTTATCTGAACTTCAAGGCCGTTCCACACAAAGTCCCGCTACAGTTTCCTTATCATGTATAGGCTGTTCATAGTTCTATGCTGCTTTTATCTCCAAATGCAATCAATTCTCAGATAGCCTGAGTCCAAGGCTCTCTCCTCTAGATCTTCTCAAGTGTGCAGAAGTGGATTTTATGTCATGCTAATGATGCCTAAATGTCAAGGTCCTCCACCAGCATAACGTGGTCACATGCTCCTTATGCTTTTATTGAGTTGGTGAGACATTTAAGTCGTAATACATTAATAGCATTGTCTCTATCACTTCTGATTTTGTTCATCCTTCTTCCCTCATGTTGGGTGGCATTGAAATGGAGTCTTAGAAACTCCTCAGCAGCTGTTGAATTTGAGGGTGCATTTGGTTTGGGTTCAGTGGGATGTATGCATACCACTCAGTTATCTGTAATTTACTTATCACCAGTTGTCAAACGTCAGTGTTCAGTCTTCCAAGAACACCCCGGAAGCTCAATGTGCTGACACCCTATGTGTTGAGTTGATGGGGACTGGAAGTGATAGTGACACCTGAATGCGTGTGTCCTACAGTGCTCAGCACTGGAAGTTCATGGGTGATGGAAGAAAAGTAAGCTTTATGATATATGGAGCCAGCAGCCATTTGGTAGGAAATTCCTCCCATCCTCAGCTATGTAAAGCCATAAGCAGAAGATCTTCATCACTACCACAAAATGCAGGTTCCTGTTTGTCAAGAATATACTTGATAGTGCAAAGTAATATGGTTATAAAAGCACTATTCATCTTGTTTCTTTTTTATGGGAATTACTGACATAGGGTTTATCAGAATCCCTACATTTAAGTGTCTTGCTGATTTGACAGGAAATACCGACATTGACAGAGATACCATAAAACTCATACCCCACTAGGACGAGGACGTCAATGACAATCTGGTTAGTAAGTTTCATAAATTCAAAGAGCATTTTAGATTTGTTGCTATAAAAGAAAAGTTAAAATGCCCTGAAATCTCATAGCTCATATATGAAAGATACTTGATGGAGGTTTTTGCAAAGTTAATAGCAGTTCTGAAAATTCACATGGCATTACCAGTGACGAATTGTGAGACTGAAGGAACCTTTCTAAACCATGAATAATAAAGTACAAAATTTGATCAACTTGTTAGAGGAGAGACTGAATTATCTTCACATTCTCTATATAAAAATAATATTGAAAAGATTATAGTCATTTAAGAGATGATCAAAGTGCTTGCAGACAAAAAAATTGCAGGAAGAAAAGTATTACAGATGTGTGCCAGTTATTCTAAAGTTTGTGGTGCCTGTGGAATTTGTCAGCTTTTCAAATGTGTAGTTTGTTGTGACTTTTCTCTTTCTGAATAAAATTTCACTTTCTAACATAATTTGGTATTTGTAATTTTGAGTCATTTTTCTTCAAGCCACTTCCCTACATCATAAAACCTTCAGGCCCTCCAAGCTCCTTCCTTGTGTTTGCTCAGCCTCTGCTAGAAGCTGCCTCTTCTACAAGCTTCTTGTTGGCCTGTGGCTACCAGCAGAGACTTGGGACATGAGGACAGGGTCTGGGTGGCTCTGATGAGGCACCCATGAGGAGCTGTTGGGAAATGTGGTTCTGACTGACAACACATACCCTTGGAGACCCACCTGCCTCTTATTCTGTCAGGGGCAAAACTTTTGTCACACTGCCTGAGAGGGCTCAAACCTTCCCACCAACCATCCTGTCAGGACCTGGTGGGTCTCTGCCAGCCCCGTACATTTCCTTTTAATAAAATTTAATGTTTTCATTTTCAAAGACCTAGAAAATCCAAACACTTTTTAAAAGCCCTGAGGAACTATAAAAATTAATAGCACAGGGATAATTTCTTTTTCAGTGGCGACTCAATTAAATCTGCCAAAGTCAGACAGTGTGATTTAAATGCACCACTTGCAGAGGGACCAGGGCAGAGCAGGCAAACAGGGAACGAAACAATAATATTTACCAATTACTCTCTTGGATGTTTCCCACTCAGCCCTTTCCCCCAGGGAGGATTTTTTTCCCTCTGTCCCTCCTCTTGAGGGCCAGGGCTCAGCATCTCTAATTGTTTTCTCCTTGAATGGTCACATTGCTATCAACAAGTGACTGAACTTCTCTTCCCAGAGTAATGGAAAAATACCACCCGGGCTGGCTGCCTGAGGCAACAGGCCACATGGACATCATCCTGAAAGTAGGGCTGAGCTCAACTTTGAAAACTGGAGAATAGATCCAATATCATCATAGCCAGATGCTCTAGTCAGACCAGACATTGCACATTCCATGCTTAGTCCTGCCCCAGGGCACTTGCTTCTGCTGCTCTTTCCACCAGAAGGTCCTCTGTTCTGGTCATTGAAGGCATACCACTGAACACTTAACTCTTGTTTTCTTTGAGGCTCTTAGGAAGATTAAATTCTTTTAAAGAAGTTTTCCAGGTAAAATCTATATCAGTGGGAATTTCTTTATCTACCTACAACTCTCCTATTTCCAGCTAATTCATCTTATCTTAATTATGTATAGGCTTAGAAAGCTTTTAACAGACTGCTCTACTACAGGCTTATCCCTGTTGTAGTAGGGACTGCAGACTGTAAACTCCTTAAAGGCAAGGACTCCTCTATGAACATCCTTTTCTTTATCCCATGTCTTTAATTTGGTCTTCTGCATCCAAGCATAGCTTATATGTTACATCTGAGTGGAAGTGAAGACTTTCAACATTTTCTCTATACCAGGAGGATAATGTCTTGGAAAATAGGTACAAAGATTCCATTGCTGTATTCATCACAGAGAACATGAAAACTAGAGGAACTCAATGTCCATCAATGAGGTATGGCTAAAGAAAAGAGAAAATATGGGCGAATTGGCACAGAGCAGTCACAGTAAAGGAAATGGAGCTGAATCATTGATCTGGTTAGATACCTCAAACAGAAATATTGAGCAAGACAAGCTGCAGAATAGTATATTAAGATATAACTTACAGAAATGTAGTGTCACATAAATAATTGCTACATAGTGTTAGATGGCTCTGTGGGAACATGCCCACACAGATACACGAATGAAAAAGAAATAATGCTGTTCATGGTAAGGGCTGCCACTGGAGAGGAAAGAAAGAAATGAAGATAGGACTCAAGAGTGTTTTATTTCTCTAGATGTGTGGTGATTCTGCTTGGTGAGTGCATGCACGGCTGTGGGTGGGTAGAGATGGGCAAGATGCCCACCCAGCTGGCTGCTCTTCTCCTAGCTCATGGTTGGACCAGTTTTTCTCCTCATCTGCAGCGAGCTACAGCCATGTGACCTTGGTCAATTGTAGAATGTGGGCGGACATGATAGATGTCCCCTGGAACGTGGCCCTTCTAACACTTGGCATGGAGCCAGTAGCCCAGACAACAGACAAACCAGCTGCTGGTGTTGCTGTCACCCTCTGGGAGGAAATTCTGAGACTCAGATGGATTATGGTGACTAGGAGGAAAATTTGAACCCTGAGCAAAACTTTAAGGCTTTCTGCTGTTGACTGTGTCAGCTACCCACATCCCATTACATTTTGCTCTTTGATTCATCTTGGCTGGCTTTCTTATTGTCTCTAAAATGTCTTCCAAGAAATGTATTCTACCCCCACCCCCAGGATGTCCTCATTACAGCTTGATGCTTATATAGCACATGTTGTTCAGCCCTAAAACCTTTGGCTTGATCCAGGTCCCTGTCTAGGTCTTCCTACTCTTGTTTCTCTGTTTCTCACTCCCTGCCCCTTCCCACATCCCTTAGATCGCTTATCTGCCCCGCTTGTTTTGACCCAAGTCACACATTACCTGGTGCTGTTGTACACACACACACACACACACACACACACACACACACACACACATATGTGACAGAGTCTTATCTTTGTATCTATATCGAAGAATGGCTTCTTTGGTTTTAAGCACAAAGGATGGAAACAGCAGCAGGGAACCTCATATTCCTCTGTGAATCTGATGGGTTTACTACAGTTGTTTAGAATTTCTAAAATCAGGTAAAAGAAACTCTTCCTGGAGAGAGGGAGAAAAGCATGAATGTAGTCCCTGGACTACAAGAGAGGAAGGGTAAGGACATGGAGACTTTGCGAGAGCTGGGGAGGGAAGACTCAGAGCGTCCTTCCCAGTTCACAGAAGATCAAAGTGAATTCCGGGCCAAACTTCTTAATATTTCTTTAGACTTCATGGCTCCCTGAACATTTTATTTTTGTTTTCACTTTTCATTCCTCTATAGGGACTTCAGGTAAGATCCTATAGAATGAATGGGGTGTTTGTTTTGGAGGCAACTGGAAAGTTGGCTGAAACATCTAGATTTGGCACACTAATCCTCAGCCTATCCTAGGGAAAGAAGGCTCTTTAAGAAAAACTGATGTCTATGGCTAGGGACTTCAGGCATAACAAAGCCAAATCCCTGAGGTATATGGGTAGAAAGGAGGTGGTGATAAAGTAGTCCAGGGCGGAAACCAGGGCCTTGGGGATAGTGATAGTGTACGCATCTGTGGTAGCAATGGCCAGCTACCAAAGCTGGAACCTCCTTGAGATCCCAGTTCTTTATTTTTAGAAAGGAGATATATCTATGCAACTTTGTTGGATTGCTGAGATTTGAATGAATAAAACATGTGTGTGAAAGAATTTATCAACCACTAGGTGCTCTCCAAATATATACAATCCCTGTGGCTAGCACAGTGGATTCAAGGTAAATGTGAGCCAGTCTCGATGAGAGATCAAGCAAGTAAATAGATGAAAGAATGAGTTCCCTGAGGAGGGGGCAAAATTTGCAGGTGGGTCCTGAGGTCCAGGATATAGAAATGTGGGTAGAAGCAGTGGCTAGACAAAGATATTAGGTAGAGACTTAGGCTCATACTCAGGAAGTCTCTGCCTCATGACCTTAATGTGGCCGATCCCTTACCACCTCAAGGCTAGACATCTTGAGTCAAGCATCCTTGTTCCCAGAGGATGGTCCTTGGGCCGAAACCTGCTGCTTGCAGCTAGTGGAGAGTCTTTTGGATTCCAGCAACAAGAATGGAGTCCAAACTTGACTCTACACAAAGGAGGACAGGGTAAACAAAGCAGTCTCTCTGCTCTTAGTAATCTGGTCCCTACTGGACTTAGCCAAGAACCGCAAGCTTAGAAAATGACAAGATGATGAAAAAAGCAATTAGCAAAGATGGACACAAATCCAAGATGGAAGCCCTTTGTGGGAGAGTGCAAGGACAGCATTCTTCCTTGTCACAGGGTGTCATCTACTTGAGGCAACTAACTTCCCACTGTCCTGGGAGATAACGTTGAACATACTGTTTGGACCCTGGAGCCTACTACAAAGATGCCAGATGGTCTTTCTTGTGTTTTCTTCCTCTTTGGCTGTCTTGCACAAACCTCCTCTTTGCACACACCAACCTGTCTTAAAATATCTTGTTTCTCTCTTTCTGCCAATTCTATTCTATTAACAGGGTCCCACTCAAATTTCACCTTCTCAGTGGATTAAAAGGTTCAACTTCAATAACTCCTTTTGTTCTCTCGGCTGTTATTTCCGGCCTAAGTGCTCTATGCCTCTATCCTTCACTTGATCTTTAAGTATACCGGGCCTTAAGTTGTGACTGTCTGAATGTTTCATCTTATAAAAAAAAGTACTGACTCCCCCTGAGGGAATGGATTCCATTTAGTTTGTAATTCCTTATGTTCCCCAATTCAAATTTTGTTGAGTGGTTGGGAAGATACAGTCCATAGTGATGTGATGACACCTTGTCCATTGGTATTGCAAGTCAAATGGGATACTTGTGGGAATCAGAATATTCCATAATCTCTAAGGTGCAGACATTAACAGATGACCAACAGGTGACAAACACAAGTGACCAAGACTGTTAGTAAGTCATAAGTATTTATAGCTGAGGTGGTTTCCGAGTATCTCTGAATGCCCAACCTGGCTGGGCTAAGCCACAGACAATCAGGCTGGCTCATACCTATGTCACTCATGGAAATGTCAATATTCTCTGGCAAAGGGCGAATTGACCAGGAGTTTGTTGGAAGGAGGGTGTCCTCACGAGTGAAAATCTCTGCCAATCTAGAAGGAATCTTTTCTAAGTGTCTCACCTGCTTTAGGGCTTGCAATAGATCTTAGGCAGGAGTAATTAGATGGGAAATAAATTACTGCCACACTCCCTGCAAACACTAGGAGAAAGACTTGGTAGACAGAAGAGGTAAAAGTCAGAGAAGAGGCTCTGCTAGGAGGGGCTGTCTTCTCACAGAACCCAGGTTCCAAATCTGAGGTCCCAGCTGATTAAGTTGCATTTTTTGGGAGGTTCACGAGACTATAGCTACAAAGTCTGAGCCTGCAGCTGGACAGAATTTGACTTAGACACATTAATTGGGGTTCTGTAGCTTTGCTTCAATGTGTTAGACATCTTTTCAAAGAGATTCCTTGGAAACCAGAGAACATCTAGGTCAGAGGGCAAGGTTACAAGGAACTGATTGCAGGAACTAATAGGGAAAAGGAAGTGAGGGGTATGGGAAGGAGATGATGGGGGCGAGAGTGATGGGGGGTGTGGAAGTGCAGCAGTCAGCCAAGTATCTGGTGAGCTGTTACCAGGTGAGCTTCAACTCAAGGACTTCTATGAGATCAACTTCTAGTGTTATATATATAATAAGGAATCACGGTAGATCACAATTAATATCTGTATAACAGGTAATCATGGTAGACCACAATTAATTTTATATTTCAAAATAGCTGGTAGAGAGGATTTTTGAGTGTTTCCAACACAAAGAAACCAACCATAAATGTCTGAAATAATGTATGTACCAATTAACTTAATCTGATCATTACCCATAGTACAGATGTAACAGCATCTCACACACTATGGCCACAAATCTGTAAAATTACTGTGTATATAAAAATAAAATAAAACTACATTAAGATAAACAACAACAAATACCATAGACGACAGTTTTCCCATCCCTTGACTGTACACCAAGCAAAGGCCCTGCCTGCACAATACTGTCCATTCTCTCTCAAGTTCTTGCGTGTGTGGGGCCTGTTGCTATGGTCTATTGTGGAAGAAGTCTGGCTAAAGTCAGTTTTGGAGACATGCCATTTAGAATTTATCTAAAACAACTGGGAATGCTTTCCTAAAGACGTCTTGTATGTGTAAAGTCTTACTTACTACTGACAATAGCAATATAGGGATGGGATGTTCTTAGGAGTGGGAAGTCCCAACATGACCTTCTATGGGTGATCCATGTCAGAAACAATTACTGTAGTGGTTACTTTTCTGCTGCTGTGATAAAAATAACATAACTAAGGCAACTTATAGAAGGAAGAGTTATTGAACTTATGAATTTAGCTAGGTACAGATTGGATGGAGGTTGCATAGGTGCATGCATAGACATCATATTGCATAAATACAAATAGAATCTTAAGCATCTGGGAAATCACATTTATATGGACGATCTCATTTATTCTTTATGTGAATTCCATGACTTAGGTATCTCTATTTTTATTTCACAGATAAGGAAACCTGTGTTTCCTTGCATGCAGAAATATTAATTGGTCCTGATCACTGTGATGGTTGAGGTAAAACTTCAACTTAATCGTGGTTGAAGGCCTTAGTTTCTGTTTCTTACCAGAAATATCTTAGCATCAGGGGGAAGGATGGTCTTTCAGGAATACTAATGGTAGAATTTCTGCCTTATAAGTGAGGGTGAATTTCCAAGTTCTGGTCTAACAAATTTTCAGACAAACACAAAACCTGTAATAAGGTAGGTGCTGCGATCTGAATACTGTATCTGTCCAAGTTCATATGCTAAAATTTCTACCTTCAAGTAGGAGATAGCTTTAGGAGATAGGGACTTTGAAAAGTAATCAGACCATGAAGGGGAAGCTCTGAATGAGATTAGTGTCCTTATAAAAGGGACTCTTTCCACTATATAGGAATATGAGGGAATGATGACATTCTGTGCCCCAGGGCTCTTTCCAGAACTTTACCATGTTTGCACCCTCATCTCAGATTCTTAGTCTGTAGGACTGAGAGAAATAAATTTCTTTTTTTTATAAGCCACCCAAGCTTATGGCAATTTATTTTCATAGCAGTCTGAATGGACTAACCCTTCATAGCCCTAGGCAATGACTAAGAGGAGGGTATTGGGCAGGCAGAATCAGGTACTAGGGCAAAAGGGTGAAAATGGTTTACATCCCTAAATCTTGGTTTTCTTTGCAATTTTTCCTGGTTATTTCTTTAAGGTACCTAGGTTTTGGGACTCAAGTAACTGATCTGTCATCATGAAGTACTATTCAGAAGCCAAATGGAAGAGGCTAGAACTGGAGGTCTCAAATCCATTAGCTCAGTTTCACACCTCTTTTCAACCCACGATACAACAAATTCCCCTTCTTCCTCTTGCAGATCAGGAAATGTCCAGAATGTTGGTGAGACGGAGAGTGAGAGCCCATTTTGAACTTGATTAATTTGTGCCTCCTCACTAGGCGCGAAGATTCTCTTAGGCTCTTTTTCCATTGATTGCCTTAAGAGAGTCAAAGACAAACCCTGAGCTTTCCCAAACATAAAACTATACTATATTAATGAATGTCAGTTTTCAAACCATAAATGCCCCCTTCTTCCTTCTCCATGTGATCTCAATATCTCCCTAGGATACACTGTCTTCTCTACCTGCTCTTGCAATGAGGGTCACTGGCCCAGTGTAGTGCTTATAGCTGAGAAATCAGATACGAACTGATTCATTAATCGGGCAATAGCTACAAAGGACTCGTTCAGCTAATTTAGTTTGGGTCTAGTCAACAGATATTTATTGAGCATTTGCTTTGTGCTTGACACCCTAAATCAATATGCGTATTTGCATTTTCAAATCCATCTAAGGGGAAGCGACCCTCTGACCAAAGGACTGAAAGCTTACTTAGAGAATGTAGGTACTGTTCGTGTATAGTCTTTTAGTTGGGCATCTTCTAGATACCACAAACATCTCACATCGTTGACAGATGTCTGCTAAACTAATGTGTAAAAGACCAGCCCTGCATGGATGCTCAGGTTTCACGACAGCAAAAATGGAGGGGTTTACAGTCATGTCTGTACAGTAACAGCATTTCTGTCGGCCCTCTCTTGTCAACACCCTCTTCTCCCTGGATTTGGTCTGATACCCTGCCTGCTGTTTGCTCTGCTGTTTCTTCATCCCCACCACACTGGGCAGAAGGGCACCCCTTTACTCCCCCTCATTTCTCCCCACCCGGTCATTCCCAGCACAAAGTTCCATTCTTCATTAATGCTGTTTTAAAGCCAGCGCAGAGCTGTTTTCCAGATGTGGCCATGCGCAGACAGTAATTGTGCTCTGTGATCCCTTCCAGCTGCTCCTGTCGCTTGCCAACAAATCCCCAACCCCCACCCTGCTGCCCCAGGAGTCCATGTTTGGGGGCTGCAAATTAGGGCAACTGTTGTAAAATGATCATGTGCTACACACGGCCTTCCCCACAAGAATTATGGACTTTATAACTGAGCTAATTGGCATTAGGTCTTGCCCGAAAGGTCAGCAGAGTGGCAGGGAAGCAGGATCTTTGTAAATTGATTGGCTGTCTCCCGCGTCTTCCCTTAACTCCCCTTCCCATTTTGAAATATGGCCTACCTGCCCTGCAGAGTTGCTGACTCTTGTAAATTACTGCTTTGGCTGTATGGAACTATAACACATTGTTTTACATTTCGTGGAAAGCAGTGTGGGTGCTGAAGGGGTGCATAATTATATACCCTGCAAATTCTTCTCCCTTATACAAGCATCAGCCTCTGTGCACCTCTGTGAAGTGAGGCATTGTAACTCTCTATACTTTCAAATCAGGCATGATTTATCTAAGGGTAGCACACAGCCTTCGGCTTTTAAATTTTTTTGCTGTACATACATGCAAGTATGAATGATCTGGTGGTGCATAACCCATCGCCTTCTATTGTTTCTCAGATGGGAGTCCTCAGAGGATGCTTTCACATTCCACACATTCTTACTGAGCATATTATGGGTGGGATGCAAGATTGACTTTAGGAGGGAAAGGAAGACGTGTTCTGGAATCAGAAATACGGTGTTTCATCTGTAAATTGTGTGGTTCCTTTACTGCTTGGGGTGAATTGAAGTCTGGGGTTTCAAATGTCTGCCTTTCTCCACCTCATGCTCACTGCTTAGGGTTAAACATGGAAAGCTTTTGTTGAAATAGAAATGGTAACTGGGAGGAAGAGCTCATTCAACCTATGGTTATTACCACCTCCCTTTCTTTCTTAGTAAGGGGTCCCCTAGAATCTAATGAAACTTGACCTCATTGTGCACATTTTGCTTACAATTTCAGGCTTATCTTGGATCTTTTGAATTCCACTTGTAAATTGAATCCAAGTGATGATCTTTGCTTGGTCATGATCAGTATTGAAACTTAAACATGTAAGCTCATTGGATACATTCTAATGGAGAGGCTGAAGAAACCAGACTTGGTCTGGTTGGAGGAATGGGAAAGGGGCAAGAGGAAAACCTGTGTCTGTTTTGGGATCACAGTGTGATTACTTGGTCTGAAAAATCACTATTTGAAAATAACTCCTTTTCAAATATATGTAATCACTTTGATCGTAGATGCTGTGGATTCATTTAGTGCATATTCCATCGAGAGTAATCCAAAGACAGTGTTTCAATGGTGGGAGGAACTTGGAAGGTTATTAAATGCTATATAATGCAAAAGAGGGCACATTGCATAGGGAAGTTTGGGAGCTCCTAGTTTACTCTGTCACTCTGGGATAGGCCAGCATCATTTCCTATCTCAGTTGCTACAGCAGCTTGAGAGTGCTTCTCTCTCTGCCTCTCCCTGGCACTGCAGTCAGTGGTCCTTATCAAATATCAGGTCTGTCTAAGTTAATTCCCCTGTGGCTGATACCTCTCTCCTAGCTAAAGCCAATCTGTTGCCATGGTGGCCGGTTCTGGCTTCTTTTGCTATTCTCCCTTTTGCTCAGTATAGTCCGTCTCTCTAGCCTCTAGCCCTCTTGCTGTTTTTCAAAGATATTGTTTAAGTGACTTACACATCTTTCTCATTTGCTGCTGCCTATCCCAGGTGTTCAAAACGGCCATTCTTCTCCCCTGTTCCAGGTGCTTGTCATCAGAGGTACCATCCTGACCTGCCTTGTGTAACACAGCTTCTTCCTCTTCCCTGTTTTGTTTTCCACACAGCACCTAGAAGCACCTCACTTTATAATTGCTTAGTTTTGTCTGTGAGTTCCCATCAGAATATTAGCTCCTTGAGGACAGGCGCTTTTGGGTATCCACCGTTGCAGCCACAGTGCAGTTCTGTGACATGAATGAATGACCCAGTGAGTGACCAAAAAATAAAAGGAGGCGGGATGGGAGCCAAGGTGAGGGGTCAGAGGACCAAGGTTCATTCATTCCACAATACCAAGCGTCACTGTTACATGAAGACGTCTCGTTCTCTTCCTACCTATGAACTTGAATGGCAAGCAAGCATGAGCCTCACTCTCCTGTAGTCCTTGTTTCTTTCCTCTGTGGAAAAGGGAGATGATGATCGAGGATGTCTATGGCCATGGCCTTTGTTCAGGTAATACACAAGTAGACTACTGACTGGTCATTTCACTTCTCTAGGCTTTAATTTTAAGCCTACAAAGTGAAGGGGTTTGCTTTGAAAAACCTCCAAATCTAAACAATGTTACTCAGAAAAGGATGTGAGATGCAAAGTCCTGTAAGACTACTATGCAATAATTCTTAGAGCATTGTCAGAGGCCGTAGAGAAAAATCCTAAAATAGTGACCGTTAGCATTTGACTCTTAAGTGTCCCCCAGGCTTGTGTTTTGAGCACATGGTTTCTAGTTTCTAGTTTGTGGCTATATTTTGAAGGCTATGGAGCCTTTAGCAAGTGGGGCTTGGTTGGTCGAAGTAGGTGACTAGGAGCTTTTACAAGTTATACACAACCTGTGCTCTCTGCTTCCTGGCTGGCTATTAGGTAAACAGCTGCTGCATGCTCCCACTGCTATAGACAGAGCTGCTCCTGCCACCATGTTATTCCTACTACGATGGACTAAAATCTTTTGGGTACCGTGAGCCAAAACAAACCCTTCTTCCTTCATTTGCTTCTTCCAGGTATTTTGTCACAGTAAAGAAAAAAAAGGTTCTTCATTTTCCAATGGCCTCTTTCTGTGCACAGAACACACAAGGTCCCTCTTTCCTTGCAGAGCTTGCTGAAAGCTCCATCCACTGCCTGCACCTTTTCTCAAGTCCTGCAGTATCAGTGCTCCCCATTCTTCTTTGACCTGAGCAGTCAAAGTAGTTAGTCTCCTGACACCTGACTGCTTCTCTTTACTCTCCGGATGGCCTCCTCTTTTTCTTCTGGCCCTCAATATTCTGCTCAGCTGTCATTTGGGAGCAGAAGGCACTGACTCCTGATGGTGGCTAATTCTGACCATGGGGAACGTCATAGAGAGTAGGCATGATTAGAAACAAAAGTCTATGTAGTTACCATGGGGAGAGAAGAAAGGAAGGAAATGGGGGTCATGGGGCTCACACAGGGGTCTTTTGAGGGTGTTAGTCCTCAGGTAGATAGGATAGACTAAGTCACAAGGGAGGAACATAGTCCAGGTGGGTGGACAGCAATGAGCTGGGCCTGGGCCTAGTTTGTCTGGGAGTGATTGTAGGTGGCAGCCTCTCACCTCAGGTCTTTAGCTCTCGTCTTCATACACAGCATTATTAGCTACTCAGGGCTCATTCTGAGCCAAAGAAGAAAATAAAATTTGCTGAAACTGGGCCCAGAGCTGCCAAATTCACTTCACATGCCAGATCCTAACCCAGATCCCACAACATGATTCTCCTTGGGGTTGTTTCTGACTCTGTGGTCCCTTGACTCCACATGGAGAGGGCCTTCTATATGTTTGTCACTGAGCATCACTGCTGTATAGAAACCCAAAGCCATGACCTTCCAACCCTGCCACCCTCATTTAGGAAGGCCAACCTCCCTAATGGTTCCTTTGCAGAACTCAGGTTGGTTCACCCATGTTACATTATGTTTTCAGTTTCTCATCGTGGGGTTGTGACTTGCTCCCTATCTAGCTCTTGTGCACCTGGCATGATGCCTGGGCAAAGCCATGGTTTCCAGGAAACTATGGTACACACCAAATCAAAGACTGTGGTCACCAGTGATTGGAACCTAGGAGCCAAGGTAGAGAATACCTGCTTTTGCTTAGAATCAGAGCTTACCTTGGGGTCTCCTGTCTATATTTTTGACCTTCTAGATCATGGACCAGAGACCAAATAGCCTAAAGTTCCTGACAACTACTTCTGGTCTAGGTGATTCCTCTGGGACTTAATTTCCTGGGGTGATGATGTAGCCTTATCTGTTTGGGAGCCTCCCTGTCTGATTCTTGATCTCCAGCAAGCCTGATTCTTTATTCCTATTAGGGACAACTGGCTTGACTGACTTCTCTATTTCTACCATCAGTTCATTCTTGTGACTTCTAAAGCTAAGTTTGGCAAAGACTAATATTCAAGTGATATCCTCTTCTGACCTCCACAGGCATTGCACACACAGGTGCATTTAACATACTTGTAGGCAAAACATTGAGCTACATAATGAAAGATGGCATTTAGATGACAAAGTGATTTCTACCTAAGTCCTCCCTCAATTCTAGGGTATGTATAGGCAATAGAAAATGAAGATAAAACCAGCATGCAATTGTGAAGTTCTTTAACAACCATAGCCACTGAATACCCAGAAGTGTCAGTTTTCAAAGTTACCACCATCTGGACCAACCTTTCCCTCCACAAGCTCATACTTGCCATTCTCCCCTTCTATTTGTTTTCTGTTCTCCTGTGTGTTTACCTTACAGTTTCTTGATCAGCCTCAAACTATTCATCTCATTTTTCCCTGTGCCAATGTACAGAAAGAAACGTCAGGAATGCTTTCCTCAGGCTGGGCTGAAATCAAAGGCCAGTCCTGAAGGGACCTGGGTCAGAAAAGAGCCCCTCAAATACTGAGGCTCTGCTGCTCCAACAGTAGTATATATTTTCTTGTTGGTAACTGCAAGCCCTCAGCCTCCGTCGGCTGCTGCTCTGCACCTTGAGCATGATGCTGCAGCTTTTCTGTGAAAGGTTTTCACAAGTTCAGAGCCATCCTGGGTATTGGGGAGTTGAAATTATTTTTACCCATGTGCAGCTGAAATAGCCATCTGCCAACACACTGCCCAATTCTCCACTGTGTTTAAAATCCATCTGGAGTTCTTTTCTTTTTTGTTTTAATTCTCCACATTAAAATAAAATCAGTGTCTTGGGGCAAATGAATGTACCATCTCTTCAAGTCTTTTCTGACTATAATGAAATTTGTAAGGATAGACTTACGGCCATGCATTGCTTGTTCCAAGCCTTACTGAGTGTTGGGTCTAGGCCCACAGTTGCTCGCTTGCTCTTTATTCTAGAGATGTCTGTTTTCAAGGATGCACACACAATCGAAGCCCCACTCATGCCCCTTCCCTCACCACAAAGCCTTAGATTACTCTGGCTCTCTCTTTTCTGAAATTTCCATGGCAGAAGTGGCAGTTGCTTGGTGCTTATTTTCTTCTGTGTGCCTGGGCTGTGTTGGCCTTGTATCTCTGGGTGACAACTAGACGTCTATTGATCTTTCAGTCTTCTAGAACCCAGGTCAGAAGGTGGCCCTCAACCATCTTGGAATGCACTCAAATTCCTTATTCTTCTTTGAAGATACTTTCCTGAACAGCTTAGATATTTTTAAAGAAATTTTTGTTGAGCTTTTGTACATTTCCTGTAACAGTTCTTCTTCAAATCTAGACCCCCCTCCCATATCCATGCCCTCCCAACCCCCACCAGACCTCATGTATTCCACCATACAGGTTAAGTCCTATCCAGTCAAGCATTTGCATCCAGATGTCCTTTGGTGCAAATTCATCCTTTGGAGTCTAGTCAGCCTATCTAGAGATTGTAAATAGGGCCTACTCTCCCTCGCCCAGTAGTAATCAGTCTCCAACAGTTCCCAGACTAGGGCTGACCCACCACCCATTTTTATCTCTCCACATGGGGTCCTTGTCTAATTGAATTGGCATGGTCCTGTGCTCTATGAGACCATTGGTGCAAGTTTACATGTGTTATGTTCATGAACCAACCCTGGTTCTTATAATCTTTCCACTCCCTCTTCCACAATAGTCCCTGAGCTGTGGGTGGGTGAGGTTTAATATAGAATTCCTATCCAGGGACACACACCCTACAGTCTCTTATTCTTTAAAACATGGCCAGTTGTGCTTCTGTGTGCATTGCACTCCGTTGTATAAGGAAGCTTCACTGGTGAGAGTTGAGGGATGCACTAGTTTTCTCTCTACCCCCATTCCACTATATTCCATGAGCCTTAGGTATAGAGGTTCAACTGTAGATATGTCACCTAAGACTGGACCTCTCTCAAACATATATTCTGTGTTTGACTAGTTGTGGGATTCTGTAGTAGCCTCCATCTGTTGCAAAAAGAAGCTTCTTTGATGAGTGGTATATGGTACACTTGTCAGAGTCCTAGGTGGGCTGGTCTGTCAGGCAGATCAGGAGCCAGGGGAAGATGGGGGTAGGGACCACCTGAGGAGGGATTTAGCAATCTATGATAAGGGATTTAGCTAGTCTGGGTTAGGAAGCTAGTCCAGAGATCTGAGAGTGAGGAACTGGAGTGGCCCTGGGTCCAAGGCTAGCAGGGGACAGGGTAGGGGTAGGGTAGATTTGCAGCTCAGAGTTTCATCGTGCTTGGACACACATAATGCAATGAAATTATTAAAATTCATCATAGTGAATGTGCTCTTTCTGCTTCGCTAAATGTATCTAGAACACTAGAGAATGGGGACAAAATCTTCCACCCATTGCCTACATAATACCCAGACCAATGAGCCACACAATAAACAACTTTAAGATAGTGATGGTGGGGACTGGGGAGATGATTCAGTGGTTAAGAGCACTGACTGCTCTTACAGAAGACCCAGGTTCAGTTCCCAGAGCCACACAATAAACAACTTTAAGATAGTGATGGTGGGGACTGGGAGATGATTCAGTGGTTAAAAGCACTGACTGCTTTTACAGAAGACCCAGGTTCAGTTCCCAGCACCCACATAGTGACTAACAACCACCTAAAACTCCAGTTCTAGGGGATCTGATGCCTTCTTCTGACCTCTATGGGCATTGCACAGCATGGGTGCACATGCATACATGCAGGCAATACACTCATACACATAAAAAATATAAAGATGGTGATGGTGACTGATCATTCACTTGGAACACTCTAGTAAGTGCTAGGCACTTTGGCAGATACTAAGGATTCATTGTTAGATATGTCAGGATCCCTACATTCAAACAGCCCACTGTTGAGTGGAGGAGAAGAATGGGGGAAACATGAGATTTCAAGGGACAGAACAATTAATTCAATTGGGAATTTAAAAATCAATATTGGATTGAAAAATTGATATTTGAACTTCTGAGTTCAGGAAGGGGAGGAACCAGGGCTTGGAAGTGGGAAAGACGTGGTAGACTCAGGGAGCAGACACGATGGCTCTGTGTGGCTGAAGCAGAGGGATAATGGGCAGGACTGAGAGGTTGTCCTTGAAAGGCATGGAACAGGGAGCGCTGAAGAGTTGAACTACAGACACCCATGTCAGGGTTTCTTATCATTCAGATGGCAACAGGTTTATTTGCCTGAACTCTTCCTCCATAATGGGACCTACACATTTGTTTTCCTCTATGTGAAGTGGGGCTTATTTTGATTTACCTGAATTTTATCCATTTCATCGTTCTATAGAGTTCGGTGTACTTGATATCCCTCAAGTACACCTTATCGCTTTCAGTCAAGTTATGTGCACCAAACCCATTGTTTTATGTGCTAATTAAAAATCAATAGAAATGTAGAAAAGGATAAAATTCCAAGAAAACGTCAACAGCTTTTGGAAACCAGGAAATAAATCATTCTCTTCCTTTGTGACTTTGGATGGTTTAATTCCTTTGGTTCTTAGTCTTGTCCTTTGAAATATAGAGAAAGTAACACTAGACCCACCTACTTCATTGAGTGATTATGAAGGTTAACTATAACAATAGCTGTAAAAGAGCCTTGAAGCATAAAAGTCAGTTCATAGTGTAAGGGCTTATTACCCTGAAGGAAGGAGACAGCAGCTCCTTCCTCCCTTAAAGACTCCCTTGTCTGTAGAAACCTGGGGTGGGGAATCCCTTGGTCTCCCATAGCAACTCCCCTCATCTTCCCACTGGCATTTTTGTCTCCACATGAGGTGGCACTGCTCATTAGGCATAACAAATTACCCACACTCCATTGGGGTATAGATTGAAAGCTACGAGGTGGAATGATTTCTTCCCTCCTACGTCCCTCCCTTCCCTTTTCATGTTCACACGTGTCTCTGGAACAAGCTGTCTCCTGTCTGGGGAAGGCAGAGCCTGGGCCTCACACAGGTGGTGCTTGGGATTTGAGAAGGCAGGTGATTTATCCTTCCCAAAAGCTTTCCACAGTTTGATTGGCACTGGCACTGCCATGCTTGTAGCTCTTAATTTGTGATATTAGCTTATCATAGCTTCTCTTTTTGTCTATTCGAGTTTGCGGGTTCTCAGTCTCCCTTGAGAGTGGAGCATCAATGGATCAGAAGCCCAGTTCCATTTTACTACACTCTAGAGAATGGTGAAAGAGCCCCTTGTAGTCACAATTCCGGCTCCTGACCTGGGTCATTTTATTACCACCCAAGCAGAAACATGCATCCCACACCCTGGGATGAAGTAAGGGATTTGGTTGCACAGTCAGAAGGATGGGAGGGAGGCCGGCCATTGGTGACACTGTGGGACTCGTCCCAAGGGCCAGTCTCTATCCATTCCCTGCAGTCTTTTCATATCCACAGAGCTGCACAAGACCTTCAAGGTGCTTGCTTCACATGTTCCAGCCTGCCATATAGTCCTGTCCCCTCAGTCTAGTGCCAACTCTCTGACTCTATGAAGCATATTTTAAAAGACCACTGAGTTAGAGGCCAAGCATTCTGCTTTCTAGCTCCCTAATCAAAAATCATCTTTGTTGTGATCCAGCACATACTGGATTTCTTTTATTTATTTATTTTTTATTTTATTTATTACTTTTATTTTATGTGTATGCGTGTATTGCCCGCATGTAGGTAAGTGTACCAGTGCTGTGAAATGCCCGCGGAGGACAGAAGAGACTGTCAGATCCCCTGGGACTGGAGTTACGTACAGTTGTTATGCCATGTGGGTGCTGGGATGTGAACCCAGGTCTTCTGCAAGAACTCAGTGTTCTTAACTGCTGTGCTATCTCTCTAGCCCCCACACTGGATTTCTTAATCGACACCCTGGAGTTCTTAGTAAATGATGGAGTTCTTAACTTGGGTATGAGCAGTATCTGTTCTAGAGTTTCTGACAGCTCTTGAAGGCCATCTGGTACCAATCTGGTGATCTTGGGCTCATTTAGTATCTGTAACCCTCTGTCTTCTTACCTTTAAAATGAAAGTGATAATGTCTATGAGATGATAAAATAAGATTAACTCCATGAAAATGGGTGTTGATCTACCAATATGACAGACTGCGAAGCTTAGGCCTTCCTAGGGTTCTTGATCTGGATCAGCCTATTCCGGAGTGTCTTGCTTGTGTAAATCACAGTTCTTTTGGCCAAAAATGTCCTATAAATGAGAATGGGACCCACTAAAGATGTGAGAGACTTGGAAGGACCTGGGGCATCTCAGGAACAGAGAGGCAGTATTTAAATGTCTTTGAGAAAATTCTCTCTGTTAAAGGTAGGGGTTAGGTTCTCTGATGTTCAAAGTAAAGGGTTTCCAAACATGATAATGCCTCTTACGCCAAAATCAATAATACATTTACTCTTATTTTTCTTTTTGCTTAGCACAGATAGCATTATTCCTGGTTTTATGAGTACTAGTTGATCTGGGATCCTGGTTGATCCCTACCCAGGAAAAGTAAAAGCCCTGGACCCTGTTGACTGGTACTCCAATCAGAAAGGAGTTAGAAAATGCTACCTGCTCAGGTTGGCTCAAATGGATTCAGGGACCATGGAGAGAAAGCTTGACATGGTCTAATTGGCCTTCCCTGTGCTTTCAAACAGCAACTAGAGTAAGCAGCTGATAAAGGGAGATGAAGGAGAAGTCTAAAGGTAACTAGAAAAATGAATAAAATGAATAGCATCCTTGAGAGCTGAGTATTCACTGGGAACCATGTCAAGTTTTTGCATAAATAATTCCAGTTTTTCTTCAGTACAATCCCATGGGTTCTTCTATCATTCCCATTTTATATATGAGGAAACTGTGGGCACAGAAGTTTACCTACGTAGTCACTGGTAGATTTGAAACCATTCTAGCTTCAAAGCCGGTCCCTTGCCTGCTAAACTCTGATCTTTCAGAGCTCAGGTAAGATTTTTAAAGTATTTATTTCTATTTCTGTGTGTGTGTGTGTGTGTGTGTGTGTGTGTGCAGGTGTGTGTGTGTGTGTGTGTGTGTGTGTGTGTGTGTATGTGTATGCCACATGTGCAAAGGTGCCTGTGGAGTCCAGAAAAGGGCATCAGAGTCTCTGAAGCTGGAGTTGCAGGTGGTTTTTAACCACTCGATGTGGGTGCTGAGAACTGAACCTCGGTCCTCCACGAGAGCAGAGCCATTGCTCCAGCTCCTCCGTTGGGATTTTTGTAAGCAATTGCCCCTGGCCTTGAACTGCAGAGAAAGCTCTTCTGTAGTGATGTTGGCTGCTACTTCCAGAGCCTGTGTGAGGCCGTATCAGACAAGGGAAAACAAAAGTAAAGCCCCATACTCTCAGAGGGTCAATGTGATTTGTTTCTACTAAGTTTGCCAATTTCCACATCTTGTTCAGCATCACTTGTGTGATGGTTTGTGGTATCTTCAGAATTCTCAAATGAAGCTGAATCAACCCAGAAATCAGTTGTGAAAGCCTTAAAAGTTTGGGTCGTCTCTGACTCAGCAATTCTAGGAGCTCAGCAAAGAATATTGTCTTGAATTCAGTGAAAATCAGCTCTGAAGATGCTCAGTTTTGTTTATTAAACAGTAAAAAGCAATATAAATGCTCTAGGGATGAGAGACTAGCTCATTCCCAATGCTGATGTTCCTGTTTAAAATTCAGTGATGTCTCAACAAAGTCATAAGCTGAAAATATCAGAAGTCTTCATTCACTTAATACACCTAACCCACACACCTTTCAGAGTGTCCTGCTGCATGCCACCTTCAGCATATTGAATCTAATCTTTTCAAGATTCTTTTCTCAAGTTCCCTTTGAATACTTTGTGCTTGACGTTGCTGAGTTGCTGTGACCCTCTGCTTCCCCTCTGCCTAGTTTTCAGGAGCTAGAGCCCTTGGTGGTAAACTTTTGGTCCTGACCATTTGCTCTGGGTTCTATGGAGACTTCCAAAGCGACTCACCACAATTCTCAGCTGTGCCCTTTGAGAATTCCAAGCCCAAAGAGATCAGAACGTTATTATTGAGCTGAGAAATGTACCTTTGCAACAGCCCTGCAGGCTATTTCAGGCAAAGAGGACTGAAAATCTAAGCTAGGCCTTTAGATTGTTGATGCCTAGGGAATTCAAAAGTAAAAAATACCCAACTTTTCTCTTCATCTCACAAGTCCCTAGCATAGATGCTTCTTGTAATGTCTGCCAAAGAAGTTATCCTGTCAGGAAAGGCCTCCGTTTTCTAACAGTATTAATACATTCAGCCTGTAAGTACTAATTTTAAAACTGTCTTATACACCAGGAATATATCAATAAATGGCCATCACTGATGTCTACTCACATGGAGACTATGGTTCAGGAAGCCTAGCAATAGGCAAAAATAGACAGTGCTGTGACTCACCTGCTGTTACCTGCATCTGCATCCTGCTAATTCTCCCTTTCTTGAAAATCTAGGTCATCTCATCCAGGCCACTTGGCTGTCTAATGACCCTCAAACAGCACTAAGTCTACCTCCTAGGTCAATCATTCACTCAGACCTGTAACTACAGCTACCTCATTACATTTGGGTTAACTTTAAAGGCTCAAACCAATCTAAACCTCTTGAGTAGACTGTTCTGGATTAGAATCCACAAGAAAGGTGGTCCTCCTGGACCTTCCCATTTGAAAAGGTTTGGTCTTTGTTGTTTTAAATTTTTTTTATGTGTTTGAATGTTTGGCCTGCATGCATGTAAGTGCACCTGTTCTGTGGAATGCCCACAGAGGCCAAAAGAGGGTGTTGAGTCTCCTGGAACTGGAGTTACTGATGATTGTTAGCCCCCATATGGTTGCTGGGAATTAATCATGGTCCTCTGCAAGAGCAGCCAGTGCTCTTAACCACCGAGCAATTTCTCCAGTTCCTCATTCCTTATTTTAAAAAATATTCTATTTGTTATTTTTATTGTATGTGTATGAGTGTATTGCCTGCATGTATGTAAATGCACCTATGTCATGCAGTACCCACAGAGGTCAGAAGAGGGTGTTGGATCTCCTGGAACTGGAGTTATGAATGGTTGTTAGCTGCCATGTGGGTGCTGGGAATTGAACCTGGGTCCTCTGCAAGAGTAGTCAGTGCTCTTAACCACTGAGCCATCTCTCCAGCCTCAGTCATTATTTTTAACCTGTGAAACCTTTAACTTAAATTGATGTGGATAAGCCCATCTCTCAGAGACTGATAATTGGATTAGGATGAGCACTTGATTCCAGGGTTGCTGTCTCTATGATGACTGGATGCCTATGAGGAAGTCTTTGTGAAGATTTGCTTAGAGTCAAAGGGGGTGATGACTGGATGCCTATGAGGAAGTCTTTGTGAAGATTTGCTTAGAGTCACTGGATGCCTATGAGGAAGTCTTTGTGAAGATTTGCTTAGAGTCAAAGGGGTACTGTGGGCTGATAGGATCTCATATTTGCATTCATCAGAAATTGGTAGTGGCAACAGATATGGACACCCACAGATGTGGATACACACAGGTATGTACACACACATGTGCACACAGTAAATCATGGCAGTAGGAGAATACTGGCAATAAACTAAAGACTCCTGTTGCTGAGGGACACAAAATATCCCTGAATCCAGAATAGCCCTGGATCTAGAAGTGCTTGGATGCTCTGTTGTGGTGTCTCACTTGGAAGAAGCCCTGCTCTGCCTCAGGCATCCTGAATTCACACTCCTTATAGTTCAAAGAGCTAAGATAAGACATTTCACCCTCTCCTTCAGCCCCATCCCTCCCTTCTCAACACCCTTTCTCCCAGGGTATTTCTTGCCTGTAGACTGGAATTCAAAGGAATCTCCAAGTCTTAGCTTCTTAAGGGCAAGTAGAAGGCTTTGTGGAGTTTCTACTGTGTTCCCAGTTCTGTCCCAGTGATCAGAACAGAAGTCTTAGGTAGGACAGTTAAGCTTATTGGGACTTGATAACCCCCCAAAGTGAAACTCCATCTTCAATGGAGTATGTTTGGATTAAGTGATGTAAGAGCTCAAAGGAGGCTTTTGGTACTAGGGAGTGGGAAATATGAGTGGGCGGAAAGTGATGGAGACATGGTCTAGTTGCAGAGAGCAGAATGAGAAGATGGGGTAGGGAAGAGAATGTGGCTGGACAAAGGGCTGCAGGAGCATCCAAATGGGGAGCTGGGGGCTGCCGTCCACCTTGCCCCGCAATCCTCACTCTGTCATTAAATCTGAGGAAGCCACCACTACCCTGCCCTCTCAGCCACCTCATCAGGCATGAAGTGCCATGATTAAAAAAATGAAAAGGAAAAAAGAAAAGGCCTCATTATATGGTTAGCAATCCTCATAGCAGAGATAAAATTTTACGAGTTGCCTATTGCTCAGTAGCCCGTATTTTGGACATTCCTCTCTCACATACGGTATTTTAAACATATGAGACACAGGCATTACTGTTTTAAAATTTTTTCTACCCTTTTCATTTTTCCTCCTTTCTGTCATGGCTTGGTGGGTAGCTCTGAAGTTTTCAATACTGAAGGGCCCATTTCATGTTATTTATTACCTTGCTTGCATGAAAGCCGAAGCCTATAAATCGTCAACACAGGCCGTCTAATCCCAGCAACAGCAAGCTTTCGTCATATGTAATTAAAAGATCCCAACGCCATCGGAATGTAATGGGTTTGGAAATGACACCATGGGGGCAAGGGGAACAGGCCCAGGAAGAGGCAGCTGTATTTCAAAGATTTTCCTGGAAGGCCTGGGATCGATGGGACTGCCTGGCAGGACTCCAGCAAGGTTAGCTAATGTGGGGACAGAGGCACCCTCTGGATTTGATCTTATCTTCAGCACTGAGTCTGTACCTTTGTAATATCCACCTACATGGGGATGGACTGAGTGTGTGAACTCACACATTCCTGCCAAGATTTCTAGTTCTAGCGGCCATGTGTACCTGGCATCCTGGCAAGAGAATTTCTAGAAGCAAGGAAATAACACAGTCGTCCAGGCAGGACCCAAGCCCAGGATGGCAGGGAGGTTTTTCGTGTCTATTTTCCCTACAAATAAAATAAGACTTTTCAAAATTTTTTCTGTCTCTCGGAGCCCCTCTAGTTGCTTGTCAGTGACTCACATTCTCCAGTCAAGTGAAGTCTCCCTAGATTTCTGCATCCACCTAGATCCTTCCTCTGAACTTCCAGGGTGCCATCTCTTTCTCTAGTTATCAGAACATAATGGTGCTAGAGTGGTCATTTGTTTATCTGGCTGCCTCACTACCTCCATGGCTTCCTCACACACAAGGACTGGGTGTAAATTTTCTTTGACCCTGATGGCTTTCCACTGACCTGATGCATAGCTAATCAGCAACTTTATGTCTGGGAAAGAGGAGAGGGATGTTAAAAAGGGGGAAAAGAAAGAAAGAAAAAAAGGACAAAGAAAAGAAGTAGGGGAGAAGGCTTTTTTTAACTTTTACAAAAATTTTATTGAGAATTTCATACATGCATATAAGGTGTTTTGATCAAATCCATGCCCACTCCTTCCCTTCCAACACCTCCCATGTCTTTCCATCACCTTTTTGTTAAAAAAAACTTTTACCATCTCTTGGTTCTAAATAATATGGTAACCTTACTTCAGGATGATCTTCAGTGATCCCTGTTTTCTAGGATTTAGATCCTGTGTTTCCCACAGTGTACTAGGGTGGTTGTGTGGGAGAAGTGATGGTCTGTCAGTTTGGAGATTAGTTTAGACAAAAAGTTTGGCTTCTGTCTTGCTTCCCCTCTTAAGTTTCTCTGAAGGAAACAGGATGCCATGTGTGAACAGGTCTGAGGGGAGGTACACATGGCAGGGATTTGAAGCTTTTGGCTACAGCTAGCCAGGAACGGAGGCCTCCCAACAGCTGGATGGTGAACTTATGAAAATATTCTTTAGTCCTAGTTGAGCACTGACATGACTTAAACTGTCCTGGACAATACTGTATCTGCAATCTTGTGAAGGACCCTGAGCCAGAACCATGTAACTAAGCCTCCCCAGCATTCCTGAGCCCCAGAAACTGTGTGAGCAAATGAGTGTTATTTTAGCTTTCTAAGATTTGAAGCAATGGATTGCACAGTGATGGATAACTAATAAAATCCCATCTATGTCTTGATTATATGAAATTTTCATTCTAGTCCTTTCTGCTGAACTTGAGTTCCATGTCCACCTGTCTTCTTCACCTAACTCCCCTATTCTCCTAACCTAATTTAATCATCAGCCCTATCTGCTTCCCCAGTTACCTCAGTGTGGCCCCTCTTCCCTAGACGTTTGTTAATGCCTTCTATATACTCTGTGCTTTCTTCCACGGCCAGCACAGTCTCTTCTCTACCAAGCAGCTGGATCCCAATCAAATGTAAATCATACTGTGATGGTCCTCTGAACAAAATTCTCCAGTGTCCTATCATGTCCACAGAACAAAAGGTAAAGTCCTTAAATAGCTTATAAGCCCGTCCCTTGTTCTTCAACGTCTAGCTTCACTCCACCAGCTCCCTTTCTGGCCTTTTTGCTGCCACGAACACTGTTGCTATCGGGCTTTGTTACAGCTCTTCTTCCTGCCACAGCCCCTCCTTCCCAAGTCTGCACAGCTTACCCTCTCATCTTAAAGTCTTTGCTTAGATGTCGTTGACTCTCTGAGATCCTATTAATAGTTGCATACTAACCCCTGAACTTGTATACCTCATTACTTTGCTCTCATTTTGCTCTTTATGTAGCAATAATTTTTTCCCAAAACTTTTAGAAGAAATCGTCGTGCTTCTTGTTCATTGCTGTTGATGTATTAGCAGCTCCGTGAGACCGAAAGCTTTGGTGTTGCTGTAGTCTGCTCGCTCAGTGTTTATCTCCAGCATCTAGAACAGAATACCCGAAACCACGTGGATAGTACATGATACTTGTCAGTAGTATTTGTTGGTGAAGGAAAGAATGAATGAATGATTGAATGAAAGAGGGCAGGGCAGGAAATGAAAGAGGAAAGATTACCATTAGAGCACTTGCACTCGATCTGAATTGTAGCTTAGCAGGTGCAGTTCCTCTCCCAGCTAGACCTGAAGGGCCTGTGTGGCTACCCAGCCCTCAGGCCCCAGGGGGCAGGCTATGCTGAGCCTAGCCTCAGGAAACATCTGCTTCATCACCCTCACCACCCAGCAAATCTGGCTATTTTCTTCTGTCGGCATTTTTACTAGCATTGTCTTGCAACCCTTCTGTTTCTCTTATTCTGTCAAGGGTTGAAGTCTCAAGCCCCTATACCTTAGAACATGACCCCCCCCTTTTTCAGGAAATGGGATTGTTGTAGATAAAAGTAACTAAATGAAGATGGAATAATCCAATGTGCCTGGAATTGTGTTAAGAAGACAGTCACACATGAAGAAGACCATGTGAAAATGGAGGCAGAGATGAATCTGTAAGTCAAGAGCACCAAGGATTGGTGGCCATCACCAGAAATAGGTGTGGAACAGCATCAGGAAGAGCTAATCCTGAACATACCTTAATCTGGGACTTTCAGTTTTCAAATTGTGGAAGAGTAAATATTACTCTTAAGCCATCAACTTTGTGTGCCTTTGCTATTTGCAGCTCCAGGAAAGTAACACACCTTCCTGATATACCTTCATGCTAATACCTGGTTAATAATAGTGACATTATATACCATTAAACTATACATACTAATACTTTTAAAAACATATTTGTTATTTTTATGTGTATGAGTGTATTGCCTGCATGTGTGTAAGTGCACCTGTGTCATGCAATACCCGCGGAGGTCAGAAGAAGGCGTCGGATTCCCCCAGAACGGGAGTTATGGATGGTTGTTAGCCACCATGTGGGTGCTGGGAATCAAACCTGGGCCCTCTGCAAGAGCAGCCAGTGCTCTTAACCACTGAGCTATCTCTCCAGCCCTCATACTAATACTTTTACAATATACTTTCAGAGTACACATTCGTACTATATCTTAATAATATTCCTTTATAATACTCTCATAACATGCTTTCATAATAATATCTTTATCATAATATACCTTCATACTAATACCTTTACAACATACTTTCAGAATATACATTTATAATAGCATAGTCATAATATACCTTAATATTATTCCTTCATATCTTCATAATACCTTCATAATATAACTTTATAATTTACCTTCATAATAGTAACTTCATAGTTTATCTTTTAATAATCCCTTCTAATGTATCTTCATAATATACATTCATAATAAACCTTCATAATATAACTTCATGCTTTCTTCTTCAAGACCAGAACTTTCTCTCATCATTTACAGGTCCCTGGATGATCCTTAACAGTTCTCTGATGCTCCAGAGAGTGTTTCCTCTCTCATGTCTAATAAAATAGGAAGCCTTCCTCCAAGAAGCCTTCTTGGGAAGCTTAATAAGAGGTAATTCAGCACTTTTAGCATTTATTTAAAACTCAAAACTCTGGAACATCTGAGCAATTAACATGCATTTTCTTGGCCTGGGAAAAAGTAGACAGTCTATCTCCTCCACATGTTCTTGACTAATTCACTTATTGCCATGTTGTCTCTTTGATGAAATGTCCTCAAAAGATAAGAAACCAATCTGTCTCCTTCATTGCCTGTTACTCCAACTCTGAGAAAAGAGGTTCATGCTAGTAGATAAACACTATTTAGTACACAGGGGTTACAAACCTGTGTTACAAATAGGAAAGCTGGAACCCAGGCAGAAAAGGTTACTCCAGAGGACTAAAAACAACCAATCAATGATCCTATCCAACTGTAAAGCCTACAAACCGCAACAATGACTGGCCCAGCAAATAATCTCTATTGGCTCAGTAGTGTCACTTTTATCTTGGGGGTAATCAACAACTGTTTAATTGGTTTTAAGGCCTGTTCCACACATGGTTGGAGAGGTCATAGGCCCTAGAGAAATGTAATTGTTCACTGTATTCTAAACACATATTCTTATATTTATAAACAAGTGTACCTCTCACCACTCATCAAAGAAACTTCTTTTACAATAAATCGAGACTATTAAAAAGTTTCAAAACTGTTCAAATGCAGAGAATAAGTGTCTGTGAGGTGTCCAGCCCTAAAGGATATGTCTAAAATGCAACCTCTATACCTAAGGCTGAGGGGATATCATGGAGGAAGGGGTGGAAAGGATGTAAGAGCCAGAGGGACAAGACACCTGCTGCTACTTAAGGAACTCTAGATATGATAAGGAATGCACCAATAAATCTCCATAGTATGGTAATCTAACAAGATCTGCATAATGACAAGATGAGTTAGAATACCAAGGTGAGAGTCAACGGTCCTACCTCAAGATGAAGTGCTATAGAAAATTAATGGATACTGAGGAAGGGAGCATCAGTTTTTCCAGGGACTATCTCCCTAAGAAGTTATCTAACTCTAAATGGGCAGTCCTAAACACAGGTCAGGAAGAGCACACTGAATGGACTCAGTGTATTATATCTATATCTATATTTATGTATACATAGATATGCAACAATAATAATCAAGGAAAGGGACAGGAAATTGAGAAAGAATGGAGGGGATGTGGAAAGAGTTGAAGGGGGACTGAAAGGGATGGAAATGGCACAAAGGCAATACTTATGTATGAGGTTCACACACACAACACACAAATCCAAATGTTTTCATTTTGTCTCTGCACAGGATTGCTGATTGTGTCAGTCACTTTTCAAATTGTTTTAACAAAGAAAATCTCAACTTGAGCTACTTAAAGGGGACAAATATATTTTGGCTCATGATTTGAGAGGGCGCAGTCCATCACGACAGGGAAGGCATGGCTTCTAGGGTGGCTTGGAAGTCCAAGATGGTGGGGTCTTATTGTACAGCTTGGTACAGCTCTGTGGATCAGGAAGCAGAAAAAAATCTGGTGGAACTATGGCAAGGCTATTACCCATAAGTCCCTATTCCCAGTGACCCACTTCCTTCAGAATAAGGCCCTACTTTCCAAAGGTAAAACAACCACCCAAAATGGTGTTACCAGCTGGGGACCAAGTATTCAAACACATGGGCTGTTAAGAGGCATTTCACATTTGAGCCATAATGCTGACATTAAGACCTTTTGTTCAAAGTGAAACAGAAACATATGCAGAGTCCCTTGCAAAGTCACTACTGATCATGGACTCAGAGTAGGTTCAAATCCCAGCCCTGCCATTCTTTGGTTCTACAGTCCTGGGCAAATTACTTAATCTTGCTGAATATAGATTCCTCATGTAAAAACTATGGCAGAAAGATGTATCTCATAGAGACATATTTTGGGAGTATTCAACGTGAATGACAAGAAGGTGCTGAGTCTGTATGTTGTGGGCACTCAGCAATCCCCAGTCCTTCAGCTTTTATTCCCACTGCATATATTGCATATATTCCAAGGCAGAAGAGTGTAGAAACAAATTACAGCTTCAACAAAACTTTTGTCTGCTTAAGTTAGAGAACCGGAAAAAAAAGGGCCAGGGATGTTTGGAGGACTAAACTGACTAGAAAAGGAAAACAAGAACCTAACATTTTGGAAAGATCTCAAAACCCCAGAGCATAAACAGAAAGAGCTTTGTGGTTACTTTGGTTACTTCTTCATGAAAGATGAGGTATCACACCAGAAAGGAAAGCGGACAAAAATTACAGACATGGACCAAACATTGGGTATCATTAACCAGCTAATCCATTTAACCAGAATGCAACCTATCCTAGGAATTCTAGTGAACTGAACTTTAGTCATATGTTCATATTTTCAGCTTATATATATTTTTCTGATTAGTGGCTACAAGGACATCCTGTGATGTAGTCAACAGTATCTCAGGCTGAGAATAATGTGCCATGAATTGACCCAACAATTGAAAACAGCAATACAGGGACATAGAAGTTAAGGTAGTCTCAGCAGCTTGGTCATCTTTGAGAGTTTTGTACTTACTCTTTCCTGATAGATTAATGGCTAAAAGATTATATTCAGGCTAGAGAGATGGTTCAACAGCTAAGAGCACTGGCTGCACTTCCAGAGGACCTGGGTTCGATTTCCAGGACCCACATGACAGCTAGCAACTGTCCATAACTCCAGTTCCAGGTGAATCCAACGCCCTCTTTTGACCTCTGTGGATATTGCATGACATGGGTGCACTTATATACATGCAGGCAACACACTCATATACATAAAATAAAAATAAATAAAATATTAAAAGTGAGAGGCTATATTCAATTTTATCATAGTTTTGTAAGAAAATAGGAAGGAAATAACGTCAGAAAGTTTGCCAACAAAAGTTGTTAAAATGGTTATCGCTGATGAGATTCATTTGTGCATAAGAGCCTTGACTTGTATTTCAGCTGATCTTTCTGTGTTATCTTCTCTCTTGATTTATAGCCCCAGTATCTGGCAAATGTCTGGTTCATAGCAGATGCTTAATAAATGCTTGATGAATGAATGAAAACAAGAGCTATTTGAAAAATTGTGATGTTTGATTTCCAAAGAATTCACATATGTATATCATGCCTTTTTATGAGTCACTGAACAAAATCTTTAAAAAAATGAATGCGGTAGGCATGCTGTGACCTCATTCTCAGGGAATGCTGCTGCCTCCTCGGCAACTCCTAACAGTGAACAGTGAGAGCTATCTTGGGGACTGTCTCTGAAGCTTGGGACTTCTTTGGGTCCCTTGTTGGGTTTCATGTCTATTGGGAGAAATTGAAGGGAATAGAGAAATCCATTCCAGGTCTCCTTTTTCTTTAAACCACCAGGCACAAGGCAATCCCCCCACAAAGACCTTCAGAGAGGGAATGGCATGCAGGAGTGTTGTGCTGAAAAGAACAATTAAGGTGATTATTTCACTCCACTCTTCAGCATCTTGGTCTCTTCTAGTAGGTCAAAGCTCCTTTTCTTGTAGGGGAATTGACTCTAATTTACTCTTAAGTCTTGGGTTTCAATGTGACTAGTCTGAAGACTAGAAGAGGAGAAGATGAGGAGGGAAGGGAGGAAGGAGGAGGCAGGGGAGGGAGAGGGAGAGGGAGAAAGAGAGGGAGGGAGACAAACTGAGGGTTGGTAATTGGATTAGATTTAAGAAGCTATTCATATTTATTGATGATCTAGTATGTGCCTGACAAATAAGTAAAGAGGTCTTTATAAGGAGGAAGTCAAATAAATGTAAGACCTACTCTTCTTCTTGAGGAAAACCATATAGGGTTTAAAGAAATTATCAGACTACGTTGTAGGATGCACAAATTCCATATCTTGGATTCCTCCCAATCTCCATAGCTCCTTATACAGAATTGTGTAGTCAAATATCTATGTCTGGATACAACCAACCACTCAATGAGAAAGTGGACCATAGGGAGATATATGTTCTACATTTTATTTCTTTGAAGCAGAGTCTTGCTTATAGGTTAGGATGGCTGCAAACTCATGATCCTCATGTTTCAGTTTCCTAGTTATTTTGGGTTCATTTTCCTACCTTAGATTTTTGTGTCAGCTACTATTGCTGCCTTAGAAACAAGTCAAAACAAGGATGTATTATCTGTCATTATTCTTGTGTCAAGAGTTTGTTCAGGGCTTTTGGATGAAAGGCTCTTCTTGATGGCCCATAGCTGCATTAAGTAGAGAGCTGGGCTGGAAGGAAGGATGTGTTCACATGGTCCTTGTCTAGATAGTCCTCTGTGTGGCCTATATCTCCATGTGCTATCTTAAATTCCAAACTCTGGCCAATGCTAATTTATAGCATGGTGGTTGGCTTAACTAGAAAGAAGACAAGTGGGTGATTCTAGTCTAGGTCTGGAATTGGTAGTGTCATGTTCATGTAAATTTATTGTTCAAGAATGTCATGAGGTGATGCTATTGAATGATGGATGGATCACTGAAGAAATCAAGAAGGAAATAAAGTTTATAGACTGAATGAAAATAAAAAAATATACTGATGCCTATGAGATATGATGAATGCAGTCCTTAGAGGGAAGTTGTTAGCTTGAAGTGCCCACATTGAAAAATCAGAGATATCTAAAAAACAAAACAAAACAACTTAATGATGCACATTAGCATTGTGGAAAGACAAGAACAGGTCAAAACCAAAAATCAGTAAATGGAAAGAAATAATTAAGATGAGACAGAATCTAACGAAACAGAAGAAAACAAGAACAAAACAATACAAAAAAATTAATGAAATAAAGAATTAAAAAATAATAACTCAGGCAAACTAGCAAAGAGAGAGCTCAAATTAATAAAATTAGAGATGAAAAGGAAGTAATTTACAAGAGCTATCAATGAAATTCATAAAATCATTATCCTCTTTAAAATTCCACATATACCTTAAAATTTTATGTTTTCCTAAACTGAGAAAATTTTTAAAAAAATGAATGAATTTCTAGATGTGTATGACCTACCAAAATTAAATCAAGATACCAAAAGCAATTTAAACACTTATACAATAAGCAATAAGATTGAAGCAGCAATAAAAATCTCCTCTCCCTGCACAAGTGTCCAGGCCAGATGGATTCATTGTTAAATTCTACTAGACTACTCAAGAAGAGCTAACATCCAATGTTCCTCAACCAGTCCACAAACTAAAAAAGGAAGGGATGCTGCTATACTCTTTTTTACAAAGCTAGCTTACTTTGCTATCAAAACTAGATAAAGATACAACAAAACCCAAATTAACAGATCAGTCTCTTTCTTTGCTGAACATACATATAAAAATACTTTATAAAAACCTTGCAAACAGAATTCAAGAAAACATCAGAAATATTCAACATGATCATCAGGTTGGCCTCATTATAGAAATGCAAGGATAGTTCAACATATGCAAATCAATAAATGTAATGTACCACATAAATAGATTGAATAATAGAAATCATATGATCATTTCAACATATGCAGAAAAGGCTTTTGACCAAATTGAACATCCTTTAATGATAAAGTCACGAGGAAACTAGGAATAGAAGAACATAACTCTACATAATAAAGGTTATATATGACAAACAGACAATGTGATACTAAATAGAGAAAACTCCCAAAGCATTTCCTTTAAAATCAGGAAGAAGATAAAAGTGTCTACTTCTTCTATTCTCAATTCAATATAGTGTTTGAAATTTTAGCTAGAGCAATAAGACAAGAGAAATAAACAGAAAGAATACAAATAGAAAAGTGTCCTTATTGCAAATGACATGATATAAGACATTCTAAAGGCTCCACTAGAAAACTTTTGGATTTGATAAAAACTTTCAACAAAGTGACAGGACACAGAATTAATACACAAAAATCAGAAGTCTTCCTATATGCCAATAACAAACACACTGAGAAAACAATACCATTCATAATAGCCTAGAAACCTTCAAACAAAACAAAAACCCCCAGTCCCTAAAAGCAAAGCAAGACAAAACAGCAATAACAAAACCCTGCAAAGCCTTGGAAACACTGACAAAAGAAATTGAAGACACTAAAAGATGGAAAGGCTTCCTGTGCTCATGAATTGGAAGAACCGATATTGTACATTTGCCTGTAGTACCAAAACCAAACCACAAATTCAATGAAATTGTCAAATTTTCAAAATCACTCTTTTTAAAAATAGAAAAGCAATCTTAAAATTTACATGGAATTACAAAAGACCCCAGATAGGCAAAGTGATCTTGAGAAAAACTAACAATGCTAGAGATAAATGCCAGGCCTGATTTCAAGTTCTACTACAGAGTCATAGTAACAAAATGAGCGCATATAGATCAGTGGAGCAGAACAGAGGGCCCACATATGAACCCATGCAGCTACAACCACCTGCTTCTGACAAAAGTGCTAAAAATCCACTGGAGAAAAGACAACCTCTTCAACAAATGGTGCTGGGAAAATGGAATATTCACATGTAGAAGAACACAACTAGTTCCCTAGTTCTCACCCTCTACAAAGGTTAACTCCAAATGGATCAAATCCCTTGATATAAGACCTGAGACTCTGAAAACTTTGGAAGAAAAAGCAGGGAAAACATTTCAAGATATGAGCATAGTTAAGGACTTCCTGAATAAGGCTCCAGTCACTCAGGATATAATACCAACAATTAACAAATAGCATCTCATGAGATTAAAAAGCTTTTGCACAGAAAGAAAACAGTTAACTGATTCAAGACACAGTCTAAAGGATGGAAGAAAATCTTCCCTAGCTATATATCTGAAGGAAGATTAATAGAGTATACAAAGAACTAAAAAAGCTAAACAAGAAACCAAACAACCCAATCAATAAATGAATTAAAGAAGTGAATAGATAGTTTCAAAAGATGAAATACACACAGCCAATAAACATATGAAAACATGTTCAACCTAACTAGCCATTAGAGTAATTCAAATTAAAACTATATCAATGTTCCATATCACCCCAGCAAGAATAGCTCACTAAAAGAAAAAAAAAACAAATAAAAATCAAGTAACAAATGCTAGTGATGATGTGGGCAAAAGAGAACCTTATACATTGCTGGTAGAAATGTAAACTATTCCAACCACTGTGAATGCCAGTACGGAAGTTTCCTCCCAAACTGAAAATAGATCTTCCATGTGACCTAGCTATACCACTCCTGGCTATTTACTCATGGGACTCCAAGTCAAAGTATCACAGAGATTTTTGCACATCAGTGTTTACTGCAGTACTGTTTACAATAGCTAAGTTATAGAACCAGCATAGTTGTCCTACAACAGAGGAATGAATTAAAACATGATACATATTAACATTAAAAACATGATACATATACACAGTGAAATATTGTTGTCATAAAAAAGAACAAAGTTATGTCATTTACAGGAAAATGGATGCAAATGGAGATAACCACATTAGGTGAGTTAAACCAGTCTCAGAAAGACAAATATCATATATTTTCTCTCATTTGTGCTTCACAGATTCTGTGTAGATACATAAAACGTGTGTGTATATGACATGAACTAAGGGGACTAGTGGGAGGGGAGGAGTGAGAAAGGAAGTATGCAGGTAATATGTTCAGTGTATATTATATACTTGTATGAAAATGTCCTTGTGGAACACAGTACCATGTACAATGAAAATTAAAAGAAAAACATAAAACAAACAAACACTCTAAACCATGAGGCTGGAGAGATGGCTCAGTGGGTAAAAACACTTGCTGTGCAAGCATGAAGACCCGAGTTTGAATCCCCAGCACCCACATAAAAGTCAGCCATGGCTGCACATGCCTGTAACCGTAGCGTGGGGTGGGGTAGGGGGTTGGGGCTAAGACAGATAGATTCCTGGAGCTTGAAGGCTAGTCAGCTCTCAGATCAGTGTGAGAGACCCTGTTTTAAAGATATAAGGTGAAAGGCAATAGAGGAAGATATCCAGTGCCCTCTTCTGGTCTCCACATGCCTATGTATACAACCAACGCACCCACATTCATGCATCTCACACACACACACACACACACACACACACACACACACACACACTACACACAGACACACACACACACACACACACACCACACACAACAGACACAGACACAGGCCAGGCACACACACTACACACAGACACAGGCACACACACACATACACACACACACACACACACACACACACACGTGCACCCCCCCCAATAGCAACAACAATAACATCAACAAAGACTGTCATGAGGAGGTGAATTAATTTATTTAATGTGTATGAGTGTATTGCCTGCATGTATGTGAGTGCCATGCAATTCCAGTGGAGGTCAGAAAAGGGCTTCAGGTTCCTCTGGAACTGGAGTTAAGGATGGTTCATAGCTGCCATGTGGGTGCTGGGAATCGAACCAGGGTCCTCTGCAAGAGCAGTCAGTGCTCTTAACCACTGAGCCATCTCTCCAGCCCCAAGCTTCACCTTTTGAAGAGTCAAGGAAGAACTGGGTAGCAACAACCTTCAGATGCTTTCCAGAACAGATTTGGCTGTCCATTTTTCCGTTAACTCAATGGATCTTGACACTTCAAGAAACTTGAGTGGAAGTATTAGGGCTTGCTCATTTTTGTAACTCTAATGTTTTCTATGGTTCTGGTTTAAGCTGAACTGGTGTGTGTGTGTGTGTACGTGTGTGCACGCTAATTGAAGGTGGAAAGATGGATTCTTTGGCTGAATGATTAAATCAAGAAGTAACCTGGAGTAGAACCCAACTGTCTGTGACTTAAGAACTCCTGAACCCAAGGTGCTTGGTCCAAAGTAACTAGTGGAATCTTAAGATTCCAGGGATCAAAGTCTTTTTCACCAGTGTGGATTTTGAAGCCAAATTTGAAACTACAAGTTAATATTGGGAACCTAGTAATGGAAGCTGTCAATGGCTACCTCGCTGCTTAAATCTAGAATAATCTGTGTCTTTCACATGTAAAAGATACTGTTTGGGAAGAATTCCAGAGATGTATTTGGATCTTTGCAAACAGAAATAAGTTAGCCCGAGGAAGTCCGTGTATTTGGTTACTTCTAAGATCCTCTCAGCTCAGATATTTTATGGTTATAACTTTCCATTGTGGACTATCCAGCATCTATTACTCTGACTTACAAAACTCTTCCTGTTTGGTCTCTTCTGTTTTAATTGAATTTACTGTGTTTGTGTTCTGTGGAGGGTCATGGTAAGTTTCCTAGCTCCTTGTCTATAATGTTCTTACTTCAGATTATTATAAATATTCTGAAAGTTAAAATCCACAACCCCTTAATGTAACTTTTAACTTCTCTATAAACTTTCTGTTATTGTGCTTGTTTTTGTTTCTCTGGCACAGAATTTTACCATGTAGCCCAGGATAGCCTGGGACTCACCATGTAGCCCAAACTGGACTTGAACTTTCAATCCTCTGAAAGTCTTTGCAGTTTTGCTCCAGTTCCTCTGTTCACAATGAGGTTTTCCTTCCTCCTCTGCTTGGACCTCATGGTTCAGCTGTTAGATACTCTACTGGCCTCCCCTTCTTTACGGCTCAGTTCTTTAATACTAGACACTCTGCGACCTCTCACTGACCTCTCAAGTTCATGCCAATGCCATTTCTTATCTGAACACTAGCATGGCCCTACTGCTTTCCATTTGCTGGCTTTTCTGGTTAATTTCTTTATCTTTTGAAGTAAATTATAAGCTACTTGACTCAGATAGTCTGCAATTCTTTGTTCTGTGTCTCTGAGTGCCAGGCACAGTCTGGCTTTATTGATTGCTGGGGTTACCTGACAGCCAGCCTATTGGTAAACTTCCAGAAAAGCTCACCTTTCAGTTAGGTATGAGAAGTAAGGAACAATATTTTGAAGAGCAGATGCATCCTGACAATGACTTGTCACCATGTCACACACACAGAGTTCTTCAGGATTTCACTAGCAAAGAGGGTATTTTTATTCCTTCCATTTGGACAGGAGTGATTGTAAACCATGAGGGGTCACTGTTGGGAAGAGAATAGTTGTTCAGGCAGGAATATAGTATGCTAAAGATTCTCCCTGCGTAACCCAGGTCCTTACAGTGGCAATGTAAGTCTGTTTTCTGAATCTGTCCCTCAGATTGAAGAAGTACTTCACAAAGACCTTATGCTTTCTTTTTTAGCTAATTGAGGAAAATGATGCTTTTATAGACCATTTAGCATTTTTATTTTCCTGCCTTTCTGCTTATAAATACTCTTTGAACTTGTGCATGAATTTTGGTGGGATTTGTTACAGGGCGAAACAGCCCTACATAGTGCACCGTGAATTCTATTATTTCTCAGCAAACATCTAGAAACAAAATGGCTGCCAACTTCTAAAAAAACTGGCACATTTCTCATGAGTTCAAATTTGTACAATGATAAATTTGGAGTTGCTATTCTTTGGTATGTTCATGGTTCCCAGACACCAATGGAAAATCTGTAATTTCAGTCAGAAGCATAATCTAAAATGTGAAAATAATTCTCCTTTTTGTTTGTTTTTTTGAGACGAGGTCTCCCTCTAGCCCCAGCTGGCCTGGAACTCACTATATAGACCAGGCCAGCCTTGATCTCACAGAGATCTGCTTGCTTCTGCCTCCCAAGTGCTGAGATTAAGACATGTACCATTATGCCTGTCTATGAAAATAATTCTTAAGCGTATCTAGAAGATGCTCATCAGAATGCATAGCAAATAGGCAAGTTACATTTCTGAACACTTTGAAATTATCATGGGTGATATAAGATTAGTTTTTTAATCATGAGCATTTAATAAAAGCCATTTTTATTTCTGGGCCAAGGACTTTGGCACATAGTCATTGAAATCCAAAGGAGCCAACAGTCAATAATCATGGAAAATGAAGCCAAGGAATATATAACCTGCAGACCTCCAAGGATCTTCTTGGAGGTGAGAGAAAAAGGGGCATCGTTCAAGAAATGTAGGCTGGACTGTATCAGCAGAATGTCAGTCCTTTGTTTTAAGCTCCATCCAGACAAGGAGATAGAATGCCAGAGCAAATCTTGTAAAGTCCTTGTTTCATCTGCATAGTTCTGTAATTAAAAGCCACGTGTTCTCTGATCTTGGAATTATTGATCTGTTAATTAGTACAGCTGATGGAGGGGCAAGTATATCAATTTAATGACTCCCAGGAAGATGTAGAGGTCAGTGGGGAAAAGATCAACAATCCTTGAGCATTCATTACTGGGACAGGCACTTGTGTGCTTTCTCTTTCTTGATCTTGACAACAGCACTTTCAAGGATATAGCATTTCTGTTTTATTTATCAGGAAATATTACTCAAAGAGATTAAGAAACTTGTGGAAGCTGTAAGACTTGGCAAGTGGCAAGGGCTAGGATTCCAATATCTCTTGTTATTTTCATGATACATCAATTTCTCAAATAGGATAATAACTATTGTAGCTCTTTGGAAGGTACAAAAAATTCTAATGTAAGAGGAGTTTGCTGGTGTTTTCACCTAGGTATCTGAAGTGGGGAGCAGGCTGGGTGGAGAAGGGGAGGACCATGGTGAAATGAGAGAGGGTCCCAAGCTTTCAGTAAGAGCCAATAAGAGATACCTTCTAAAACTTGTTACATCTGTTTTCAATGCTTTAGAGCCACTCACTCATTTAGCTGTTAAGCAAATATTATGCAGAGGGGGAGGCAGAGGAATGAGCTGGCAAGCACAGAGGCGACAAGGGCTCGCAGAGAACAACAAACCAAAAGGATTTGGTGTATAGCAGCATGGAGTAGGAGTCCGGAGGAGCAGAGTCATGAGTCTGCAAGAAGCCTGCCAAGAAGTACCCAGGAGCGGGCAGGGTGACTGGAGCCAGGCATCTCCCAATGAATCTCTGAAACCAGCTTGGGTGTTGCCAGGACCTTTTCAGCAGGTGAGGCAATCCATGAGATAGAAGCAAGGATTACCCAGCCTATCCTTATCCTTTATTTTTAACTGTTTTTGAGATTTTCACAATTGAGTTGCCCCTTCTTCTCCCCCTCCAAAAGCTCTCATTCCTCCTCCACTCCCTCTCAAATTAATGACTTCTTCTTTAATTATTATTGTTGCACACACAGACACACAGACACACAGACACACATACACACACACGCACACACACACACACACACACACAACCTACTGTGTCCTTTTAGTGTTGCTTGTGTGGATATCTGTTCAGAGTTGACCACTTGGGATTGCACAGTCTAGCAGGGAGCCTGTCCTCTCTGTCTCCCTCTCTCAGAAGCCATGGATTATTTGTATTTCTTCACCTCAGGGTGAGACCTTGTGAAATTTCCCTCATCCACGTCAGCATGCCAGTTGGTATTGTCATTACGCAGGTCTTGTTTAGGCGACCTTATTGTTGAGATTTCGTGGGTGCAGCTTCTCCGTCATGTTTAGAAAACACTATTTGGAGGCAGATATCATGGTCCCTTCTAGCCCATCCTTCAAGTTGCTAAGAAAGTGACTTATGTAATTACCCAGGGCAGGACTGCTTTTGCCCCCTTGAAGAATGAATTAAGAAGGGTAGTTGGATGGGCACCTTCTGGTTAAGGAACAATCGGGAAAAGGAAGAATGCTTTCAAAGAGGACTCTCAGGAGCCACTGGCCTCCCTTGGTCTAAAGGACCCTCTGTTTGATCTTGTCTTAACTGGGTCAGGGCTTGGAAGGTTCTCTGAAGCCTCCTACTTGATAGGCCCCCAGAATCAGGTGCTGCTGGGAAGCCCAGCTGTAGCTAGGGCGTGCTGAACATCTGTGCCATGCAACTGCCCATTTAACGTCTCAGTAGCCTCGCCAGTGAGTTCAGGAGTGCTCTGGTTTCTGTTCTAAATTTAGCCTCCTAGAGGAGCGCGTTGTCTTGCTTCGTCATTTGTACATTTCCCATGATGACTAATACCAATCAGGGGCCAGAGCAGATGTTTATTGCTGGTAGATGGGATGCTAAAGAGTGCTCGAGTGGTAAGGGAAGCCATTCTGAGTATAAGCTTTATTTAAAGTCACAGGGTCATGAATGGCAAAGAGGCTGTCGGGGCTATGGTGTCTACAAACCGTTTTATAGGCAGGGAGACTGAGGCCAGAGAAGGCATGTAAGATATGAAAGGGCTTGGTAAAGTCAAGTCAATACTTGCATGTTTTCATTTCTAGTATATGTTCTTTCCATTGAGACATCTCTCATCTGTAACTCTACATGAGCCCTGAACGAGGGAGACATGTACATCTGCTACCTGGCAGCCTTATGTGTACATATAATAGACTGGACAAGGAACTTGCCTACTGGGGGTAGTCAGGTTGCTGTGAGCTTCCAGCTGGACTGATCAAGCTGGACATTTGCTGGGTGTTGAGGGGATTAGGTGACAAAAACACTCTCTACTGAAAGCTCAAGGGGAAGATAAACCTGCAAATAGTAAAGACCCACAGTTCAAGACAGAGGTAGTAGTAACAAGAATCAGGCACCTGCTACATATCTATCCTTGAAACAGTTGAGAAAGACAAGTACCGGCTGCCACCTTTGTGTTCAAATCAGCTCGTTTTATAATCCCTCTTAAGGTCAACTCTGAATCCACTCCTTATACCTTTTGTATCTTTAGGAAAGTAACTTTCAGTATCTCTCATCTATGAAAAGAGGATAGCAAAAACTTTCATTGGAAGGATGTGAGGATTACATAATAAAATGTTCACAAGAGGCCTGGTGTTGGGAAATTCTTGACCAACATAGCCAGTGACCCAAGTATTCTGGTAGAAGTAGAATTACAGTCAGTGGAGGCCTGAGAAATATGACACACCACAGGGCAGAGGCAGGCTTGAGTGAGGAGGGCAACAGGCAGAGTACAAGAATGCATTATTTGAGCCAGACCTCTAAGACTGGTGGTTTCTGGGAACTGGAGTATTGTGACCAGCCAGGGTTCTGATTGCTGCTTTCCTGAAGGGCCTGTTCTATATTTCTCACTTATGCTTTCAAGGGGTCTGGGCTGGGTTTCCCAGGCTCACAATAACAGCAGAGGTTGGAGGAACTTACCTGACATTCTCTAACTTCTCAAATTAAGTATAAATTATAATCCTTGCCAGCAAAAAAGTGGAGATCTCCAAGTTTCCTATTGTATCAGGACTAGGGTAGGCCATAGCAGGTCATAGACCATCAATGGAGTGCTGGCAAAATACTTGGGCTGCTGTAGATTTGAACTCTGAGTAGACTAACTAGCTGTTGGGCTTTATGTGTGCCAAGTCACGGTGTTCTCTGCATTGTAATTTATTCCAGCTTATCTAAAACCAGGAATATTCAACATAGTGTCCTCTGACTTCCATTGGTCTATACAGTGGATTATAGCTGTTAGGTAATATGATTCTCTAATGACCCATATACCACTGAAAATTGTGAGATCAGGTGGGAGCCCCTGGAAAGTAAGCTGAGCAAGCAAACAGAAATCCCCACACAGCAAACAACAGCAGCAAACACACTATGAAAATCATAAATCTTTGTGGTGTAGAATGAATGAATGAATACATGAATGGAATTTCCTGAAGAAAGTCCTGTTACCCAAATCATTTGCTTATTTTAGAAGTCGATGGAGAACTAGGCCTGGTTCCCGGGAACTGTCAGTGCAGAATTAAATGAGCTCTGTGGCATTTCCATTCCGGGTAGTGAGTTATGTAGAACTGTTCCCGTCCTGAGCTCAGGGCCTATCTCCAGCAGAATGAGAGACAGAAGGACACTTCTGGGAAGCTGCTCCACCAAGGTGACAGGGTTAAAGCTCACCCTTGACTTCAATGACAAGGGAAGCCTCTTGGGGGCTACCTTCCTGAGTTTATCTCTGACAGCTGGACATTTTCTCACTGGCTTCTGATGTTTACGCTCCAGTGCTGAGCTGCGCTGAGTAACAAGGCTTCTTTTTCACAATGCATGAGACCAAGAATCTGATGATGATGCTAGTGTTCCTGCAGCACTTAATATTTCTTAAGGTGCTTTGGTATCTACTCTCCTTTGGAATCAATAACCCCATGTGAGAGATTGATACTTCCACTGATAGGATGGGGAAATTGAGTGTTAGGGCACAAATAATTAAGGCAGGTCTAGAAATCATAACTTCTGAGTCCTGGCCCATCCCCCTTTCCTCTATGAAAAGCACTCCTCACAGGCGACATTTGCTCAAGGGACAATGATGTTTAGGCTCAATGCTTCTTGACACTGGATGATATGAACACACACTCATCACCAGTCATGTTCCTTCTGCCTTCCTTAGCTTGAGTCCTCAAGTCACTTGGCCGCTTGGTACCAGTTCAGATTTGATGGACCAGCTCCAGGTCTTCTGTTTCTGTAGAAATCTGTCTTTTACTTTTAATCTTTAAAAATTTTTTTGACAGACTCACCAAAGGATTCTGATGCACATTAAATTTTATGGAATGCTGGTTGAGGAGTACAAGGCAGTTTGAGCAAGATATATCAACTCTGAAAACCTCCCTTAAAATATGAGTATACCACATATGATGATTGGCGTTGGCAGAGACCTAGAGTGATAGGAGGGGAATCCTATAGGTCCATGGCCTTGTCCTGAGTGTATCTTTTTGGTCCTATACAATGCCATGCATGATGCTTTTACAAATTACTATGCTGAGGGGCCTAGAGAGATGGCTCAGTGGTTAGTAGCACTGGCTGCTCTTGCAGAGGACTCAGGCAAACCTGAGCATCCACATGGTGACTAACAACCATCCACAATTCCAGGTCCAGGGGAATCTGACTCCCTCTTCTGATCTCTGCAGGCATTGTATGACATGGGTGCATTTACATACATGCAGGCAATATACTTATATATATTAAATAATAATGAAAAATATTTAAAAAAACCCTCAAATATTATGCTATTAAATTAAAAAATTAAATTAAAAACTAATGTCCTGTAATTGTGGTGGGTCACCTGTCCTCTTGATCAAGGACAAGAAGACCCCACCAGATGGACTTGAACCAGTGTCCAGTTTACAAAGAGGAGGGACAACACAGAGGAATCATGTCCTCCATGCTTCCAAGCGAAGCCAGCCATGGTCAAGCAGGACCTTTGACTTATCTCCCATAGGTGGAACTGGTCAAAGAAAGGAGCCAGGGACTCCTCCCAAGCCCATGTGACCCCTGAGGAACAGATCCTCTAACGACCTTAAGAGTAAAAATAATTGGTTTATCTGGGCCAACTGTATTGCCTTAAACATCCTAAAGGAAAGTATAACCAAAGTTTAAAGGGGCCAATATTATTTTTTAAGAGTCCATATGTATAGTTATAGGCTACATTAAAAGCAACAATGCCAGATAGGAGATACCTTCTTTTGAGTTGTTGGCCAAGGTGGCCCAAGAGACTCCCAGAGAGTAACGTAGCATAGAACTGGGAAAATGAACAGCAGACCCCAATCTTATCTAAAGGAATATTGACAACTGATTGCTGCCAGATGAGGAAGAGTTGACCTTCCTAAAACAAAGACCTCTAGATAGGCTGACTAAATTTCACCAAGTGGACAAGTAGTGGGGAATGGCTGGGGGTGCCAACAACACAGCAGACAGTAGCAGGGATATCAGAGTATAAGGGCTCTAGTGGGGGTTTGGAGGCTATGGGATGGTGCCATCTGGGAAGTGGGTGTATATTCGAATAAGATGGTTTGGGATGTTCTGTGTGATACACACACACACACACACACACACACATATCAACAAATTTAAAATAATGTATTATATTTGAAGAGGAAGCATGGAAATTTATGTCATACTGGTTAGTAGAGGTGATAAACATTACCATTGAAATCTACCCGATGACTTTATAGACATACACAGGCACCAAGGATCCAAGTGCAACCGATTATGACTAGTAATAATCAGATACATACAGATTAGAGATGCATGCGCCAACATCTCAGCGTCAGTAGCAAAAACAAAGAGTCTTTCTGCAAGGAAGACTATATTCTAAAATGAAATGGAGATTTTTTTTAAAGGTTAAAAACTCATTCAATTTTATGTATTACAGGGCTTATACTGAGTTCAATATTGTATAACTATATTAACTATGAACTTAGAAACTTGCACCCACTTGTGAAAGAGATGTATCCTTGCTCTGGAGTGTGTTACTGAATATGTTAAAGCTGTGATGAAATGCTTCTTCTAATCATGTGGTTATTAAAAATTTTTTAAATGATTAAAAATAATAATTCTTCAAAGCATAAAAGTTTCCTCCTTAATAATTAGTAGATGTGAAAAACATTACCATTGAAATCTAC
>NW_008360327.1:3885332-3903931 GCF_000622305.1 Nannospalax galili
GAAATCAGTTAGATTTTTGTAAAGAAATTTTGCTTTGTTTTATGCGAATTTCTATTGTGAAGAGGTGTGGCCCATAGGACATTAAGCAATGTGATATCCTGGAAAAAGTATGAAATGTAAACGTCAGAAAATATGGGCTCTTACACAACCATCTGTGTGACCTGGGGTCACTCACTTAACTTCTGGGAATACCCATTTCCTATTTTGTAGACCTACAGGGAACAATCTGCCTAATTTGTAGGTAATTGTGAAAAGATAAGGGAAAAGTCTCACTAACTGACAAAGCTCAGTGCAAGCATAAACGGTTGTTATTGTGATTATTGCTATTGCAGGAAGCACAAATGGCAGGCTTGTGCTCCTCAGTGTTTCTCCTGCAGTGGTGAGGGGCGTGTCTATTCCCCATAGGTAGTTCTCTGGGATCTGGAAAGTTGTCCCTTGCAAATGTGCTGTCTGTAGCAACTGAGAGGCTCACCTGTGGTCTGGACTTAGGTTGCTGTTTTGGGAGATTGTAGAACTTTTGGAAAATAGGGTCTAGCTTGCAGATCTAGGCCACTAGAGGTGGGCTATCTGGGTTACAGATCTACTGGATTTTGGTCCGCTTTCTGTTTCCTGCTTGGCCATCATGAGAACAACCTCAGTTCGTCATCAGAGGACTTGTCAACAATTATACTTGGCAAAGTCATATGCATGCACATATTTATTAGCATTGTTATTATTATTGCAGTACTGGGGATTGAACCCAGGACCTTGGTCATGCTAGGTAATTACTCTACCACTGAGCTGAAACCTCAGTTCCATATTCACATACAGTGGTGCTAAGGATCAAACCCAGGATCACATTCACATGAGGCAAGCACTCTACTACTGATCTACATTCCAACTCCTATATTAATATTTTAAAATGTTTTTACCATTATTTACTTATTTGTGTGTGTGTGTGTGCACGCTTGCACACATGTCACAATGTACGTGTGGAAGTCAGAGGAAACCTTGTGGAGCTGGTTCTTCCTTCCACCATATGGATTCTGGAGGGATCAAACCCAGGTCATCAGGCTTGGTGGCAAGTACCCTTACCTGCTGTGAGCCATCTCACTGACCCCCAAACTCATATTTAAATGTTTATTTATTTATTTAAAATATTTTATTTATTATTAAAATTACCTGCATGTATGTGAGCACACCCGTGTCGTGCAATGCCATGGAGGTCAGAAGAAGGCTTTGGATTCCCCTGTAACTAGAGTTAAGGACGGTTCATAGCTGCCATGTGGGTGCTGGGAATTGAACCCAGGTCCTCTGCAAGAGCAGTCAGTGCTCTTAACTTCTGAGCCATCTCTCCAGCCCTTATTTATTTTTTTTTTAAATGTGTGTGAGTGTTTTCCTGTGTGTGTGTGTGTGTGTGTGTGTGTGTGTGTGTGTGTGTGTCATTTTTTTAAATGTGTGTGAGTGTTTTCCTGTGTGTGTGTGTGTGTATGTACCTATGTCATGCAATGTCCATGTAGGTTGGAAGAGGGGGTTGGATCCCCTGGAACTGGAGTTGTGGATGGCTGTTGCTGCCATGTGGGTACTGGAAACCAAACCCAGGTTCTCCATAAGAACAGTCAGTGCTCTTAACTATGGAGACATCTGTCTAGCCCCCAGCCCCCATATGCATATTTTTGAGGAAGGTTTTTGAGAGTCAAATCTGGAATTTATCCTTGGTGGGGACTCAGTGTTTATCTAATGATGAGATTTGTTTCTGAAACTTCTTGATACCTTTATCGACGGAGAGAGCAGTGCTAAGCACTGAAACCAACAGGCTGAAGTGACTCATTCCATGGTTGTGGCTAAAGCATCCTATAAAATATGACTCCCATATATTAGAAATTAAAACAAGTACTATGTTAAGCTCATGGCCATTGGCCTGAAGAACTCTATAAACATGCCCTGGGTATAGTTTTCAGCATGTGAAAATGGCAGCAGCTGGCAGCTCCTACCTTCCTACACAAAAGCCTGTGAACACCCAGACAAGTGGGTGAGTATCTTGATGCTGCTCCCAGATGCCTAGTGGTGTTATAGCCTTTTCATTCCCAGCTCAGGAAGCCCGCCTGGCTCTAGTGTCACTAAGAGACTTCACTTTCGTGTCAAGTCTAAAGTGATCTTACAACCACAAGCTGCCAAGGACAACAGATCTGACAGCCTCGGCATGAGTGATGTTTTTCTGAGCCATTAGCTTGAGTTCTTAGAGCCATCAGCCAGGAGATACTTGGCTCAGCACCTTTTTGATGGCCAAGTGCTCAGGTTGAGGTTCATAAGTGCTCTCACTCTTTGTATTTACTCCATTCCTTATTCCAATTAGTTTCTTTCCCCGAGACTGTTACACAGCTACTAACTCACAGTAAATTACATGTCTGGGATCCCCCTGGGGAGTGAATAGGTGAGGTGTGTGTGTGTGTGTGTGTGTGTGTGTTTTCTGGCACTTATGTATGTACACGGGGGTGTGGAAGTGAGAGGGGATGATCCAGATTTAGAACTAGTGCTGGGAACTCTGTGACTAGGCAGATAAAGAATAATTTCCCCTGAGGGTCATGGCCAACCTTGGAGCATCCCGTCTCCTACAAGAAGCGATCAAATGGAACTGTGCTTGATTTGGGGGGTAGCTAATCTACAAAGGAGTTTTTTTAACTCCCACCCCATCTCTCCTTTCGTTGCCTTTGTGGATTTCCGTTCATTTATACATGTATTCAGTTGCTTGTTAGTGTGTTCTGCAGTGCTTCCCTAAGGATATAATTCTGCAGATGGACGATATTTTTTATTTTATTTTCTTAATATTATTCTTAGCTTTTTGGAGAAGAATTTTTAATGATTATTCCTCCTGGTATTGTTTTAGTTTCCAATTACAATGTGGGTACACTCTAGCACACTGCTATTTTGTAAATGAATGTATATGCTTATTGTTAATTGATTCCCCAAACAGGCCCCAAATGCTTGCATTTAGAATGTGTGTTATATTTCTTTTATGCCACCAGGCTGGCCCCATGCCATCAGATACTTTCTATTTGCCAGAAGCACAGTGGACACGTCTTATTTTTCCCGACACTTGTGCAAATCAATGTGCCTGCCTTTGGCTTTGATCTCTAGGGAGGAGCTAAGGGGTACTTTGTACAAGAGATGTCCAAAATCCTCAAATCCTCTTGCTCTGTTTTTGTAAGGAAAGAACTAGAAAACATTTTAACCCTGTTCCCTAGACTATCAGTCTTTTTGTAGAAACATAGAGGAATGGTGACCCCTGGTCACATTGTCTTAATCCCTGACCATCGGTGGCTGGGCTGAGATACCAGCAGCTTGGTCACTCTGTGAAGCTTTCTGTGGGGACCCCAGGAAAGTTAGGGAACCTCTTCCAGCAGTTTTATTTGTTATTCAGTCTGTTTCAACTCCAGGTGATGAATTTGAGCTGTGATCTTTTTTCCCATCACTACCCAGATTGTCCTGTCAGCTGATTACTAGACTGAATGAATGACAGAACAAATGAACACAGGCCATTGGAGAAACTATGCTAGAAGTTTTTGAAAGATTTATTTTAATTATGTGTATGACCGTGTCTGTGTGTGGGTATATGCCCATGTGTATGTGCCCATGGAGTCCAGAAGAGGGTGTTGGATCCCTGGGAGCTGGAGTTACAGCCACCTGATATGGGTGCTGGGACCTAACTCAGGTACTCTGCAAAAGCAGCCTGAGCTCTTATTCACTGAGGCCTCTTTGCAGCCCCAGTGCTGGATTTAACACTGTGCTTGTACAAACAGTAGATGGATGGATCTAAGAAAGGGTTATCGCTTAGTGCCTTTAGAAGTCACAATGTTTGATAAGGCTTCAAGGCTGAAGTATGGAGCACATGCAGAATGGGTAACCCTTGGAAGTGACATCCTGTTTTCTGATGGGAATTTGGGGTCTGGAGTAACCAACAGGCTTCTCAGCAGGAGGGTTTGTTATTCTTTTAATGTGGCATTAAACTCAGGCTAGTATTACATAAACATGCATGCTGCTAGCAATCTCAAGGCATTTCAGAAATCCTTGAGTAATGGTATGGAGCACATGCAGAATGGGTAACCCTTGGAAGTGACACCCTGTTTTCTGATGGGAATTAGGGGTCTGGAGTAACCAACAGGCTTCTCAGCAGGAGGGTTTGTTATTCTTTTAATGTGGCATTAAACTCAGGCTAGTATTACATAAACATGCATGCTGCTAGCAATCTCAAGGCATTTCAGAAATCCTTGAGTAATCCAGAGCTTTGTGTTGTAATGAGGGACAGATCCTTAGAAAACCTGGACCGCAATTAGGAGAATGGTAGATGTTCCACTTGTTATTCTACAAGATGGAACTGAATAGAGATTTGAGTCTAGATGTTGTATCTATTATTCATTATTATTATTGTTGTTGTTATTATTGGAAGATGTCAAAGTTAAGTTATGGTGTAATTTGGACATTTCAATTCCATGATCTTCTACCAAGAGTTGCAATAAAAGCACCTAAGTCTAACAGTCCTTGGCCTCTTTGGGCAAGCTTCTGTTTTTTAATCGTTCTCTGAAACCAGTAAGCTAATTTTTAAAATCTTCTCTGAATTTAACTAATGTCCTTCTCAGGGAAAGAGAAATTACAGTTATCAGTAGGATGTCCCAAATCTCAAATGTAGAATTTAAGGCATCAGTTGAAAGATGAGAAAGTTCAGAGAGAAAAGTGGAGGGTATGGTGTTCCAGGAATTACAATTCCTAGTCAAAAACTGGTGGCTCCCTTCACCTCTGGATAATTCTGGGCCTGGCCATGATAATGTCTGTCAAAAGAAGCTAATTCTGCAAGTTGGCTAGCAGCATGCATGTTTATGTAATGCTAGCCTGAGGTTTAATGCCACATTAAAAGAATAACAAACCCTCCCGCTGAGAAGCCTGTTGGTTCCTCCAGACCCTTTAATTCCCATCAGAAAACAGGGTGTCACTTCCAAGGGTTACCCACAGCGGGGCCAGCTTTGGAGACTTATGATGTAATTATCAACTAGGTGGGGGGGAGGGTGAAGAAGTCAGTCTGATTGGGTGAGAGCCTGCTGTCCATGCTGATACTGGAATGCCTTGGAATTGCAGCCAAGCTTATCAGCCACATCTCATGAGAAGTTGCTTCGGAAGATCATTTGGTTTGCCCTGTTGCTGACTCAGGCGGCCTTCCCCAAGCTAACTAGACTCAGATGAATTTGTGGGAAAAGCTCTGTCCTCACTATAAAACCCACCAAATGGAGCTGGGCCCTGAGCACACATCCTCCTTCAACGAGTTGTACATGTTATGCCAAACAGTATGTTGCTCCAGGAGAGCAGGGCCTTGCCTGTCTTTTCCCCCTGTACATGCCCATGCCAACTCACAGATGGCACTATGAGAGAGAACCCGTGGAGAGAAGGAATAGTTCTACTTGCCTGTAATGCACTTTCCTTCATCTTCTAGATCCCATTCACCTTTCTAGGTTGAGCTCTACCTCTCTATGAGTGTTCTATACACAGAAATCTTTTCTGGGCTCCTCCTTCTGAGGGCACTGTGCTTCCTGGCATCCCCACAACAACTTCATGTCCTAGCTAATCTTGAAGTTGAGCAAGCTACGTGGATCGAGGACTCTTAACACTTCTCTGTCTTTACTTTGCTTCATGGAACACGGTGTCTTTCACATGACAGAAAGTAAAAATATAGTAGAAATCTATAGACAGGGAATGGGAAAGGTTATATGAGATCAACTGCTCCTGTGTATCTCTAATTTTTTCCTCTTATGCAGCAAAAACAGATTCTTTGCAAATGAGCCATTATGATGTCTTTTGTTTCATGTACAACAGATAAGAAATTAGCTTCTTCGTCTCTCTCTCCCCCCAGAGCAAGATTGGTTTCTGGGATAGCATTTGAAGAACTATTGATTTATCCAAATTCTTCCTCTTACGAATGAGGAAGTTGAAGGTTAGAGACATAAAGTGTTCTTGAAGGAACAAGGTCTTCAAAGCTACCCAAGTGATCTTTCCATTTATGAAACTGCCTTTCAGGTGAAAGAAAGGAAAGAAGGGATGGAACAGGAGATGGAAGGGGAAAATAGGGAGCCAATACATTCTAGATGAACTTGATTATTCTCCTCTCCAACCCTAGCATCAACAATACCCCAGAGATAAGCCTTTGTTGCCCCTACTGTTTGTAAAGTCACAGTCTTGACTCTTACTGAAAACACTCAAATATTAACTAGGAAATACAGGTATAACTTACCCATCAATTCTTACTATGTGTTGGTAAAACCCAAACACTTTTATTCTTCAATATTTGTATTTGAGGTTCAATTTAAGCTGTTATAATTCTTTCTGATACACTATTGGCCTTAAGTAATTTAGAGGGTATTCTTATGGCCAAAGAAAATATCATAACACAGTGGAATCCATAACTTCATTGCAATGAAGCATTTTGCAATGGAAGCATCTTCATTCCCGAAACTGCATTTCCCCCACATTTTAACAATTCAACAATGCTAGAAATTTCTTTATTGGGGAGTTGGTAATAAGGTAATAGGAGTTGGTAATAAAATGATGTTTCTGCTGAGAAAAAGAACATCATGATTTGTATTTACATTGAGGGTGAATAACAGGTTGGAAAGATTTTTTTTTCCTTAGAGCATATTTATATTTGGAGACACAAAAAGGGATTTAGAAGTAAAGGCTGGAAGAGGGCGTGGGATGTAAGATCAGAATGTGTCTCAGATGGTATTTAAAGGGAGCAAACTTTTGGTAAATGTCAGACCTGATGTTCTTTATGGTAGCCACACAGTATAAACTCTGAGAATACCACTCTTCTGAGATTGTGGTACAACCATACAATAGTGTAGACATCATAGAAACCTCTCCAATTTGGGACCACACAGGATTTACCTAAAAGTTCCTGACAGAAAAGTATTTGAAACATTCTGGACTAGTTAGGGCCTTCACTGTTGAGAAATGATGTCTGGGAATTCCACTCTGCCTTCCCACCCTCTCAGCCCACTCCACTACTCCACTAATGGCCTTGTGATCTCATCCTTTAAGACAAACTTGCAAGGCAGAGTGAGCCTGATGTATGTAAATCTTGTGCCCTAGCCAGACTCTCCCAGAGAGGCTGCCCTGAAGAAAATCTATTGCCCTGATCAATTACCAAACTTCCAAATGAAATAGATTATTCTTTCTTGCTGGAAGACCATCAAGCTGTCATTTTTCTTAGTAATGAGAAACAGTGCAAGAGGGGAATTGTGCTTTTTCTGTGGCACTGGACAAAGGGTTCCAGTAAACAGGGCCTAGCCAGGAAAGCTGGGGGCTACCTGCCAAAATGATGGAAAAATATCTGTAAACCCCTCTGTCTTTGAAGCTGCACTCCAACAAATTTATTTTGACTCTTTGGGTCAGGTGGTTTGCTGAGCCTGGCAGATGCAAAACTGAGAAAGCCCCCTTCTTATCTGAACAACTCATCAGGCTTTGCTCTCCTGTTCCCCATCCCTTCCAAAATGGTCCGGTTTACTTCCAAGTCTTGAGCCATACTCAATAAAGACAAGACTCATTTAGGACCTAAAGTTACACCAGCTGACAGGGTCTGGAATTAATCCTCTGCATAGGAAGCGTCTTGGACACTGGCATACAGTTCCCAAGCATTTCTCTTTCCTCTGACTTGTATACTTCTACACGTACCTGGGCTCATGCCTCAGTTTACCTATCCAGCTTCCCTATTTTTGGGCTCTGAAGCTTTGCTGAGTTCCTTCCCTTGAGAGCCTGCATAGTGCATTTCTCCCTCCCTCTGTTATGACCATATGAAGGCTCCTCAGTAAGCAGAGTGGTGGTTCAGTGTCTTGATGCTATAAGCCATTTGTCTTCAAGTGATGTTCACCCCCTGGGTAATTTTCTACTGTGCTGCTCTGCTTATCAAGTGAACCTGCTGATATTCAGATGGGCCTGAACCTTGTATGGGAAATCTTGCCCCTCAGAATCTGTATTCTTTTTCCAATGGTAGAATTTTTTTTTTTTTAAATAAGAAACCTCTCTGTGATGGGGCTGGAGAGATGGCTCAGCAATTAAAGCTCTTAAAGCACTGGCTGTTCTTGCAGAGGACCTAAGTTTGGTTCCCAGCACCCACGTGGTGGCTGACAACTGTCTGTAACTCCAGTTCCAGGGGATCTGGTGACCTCTTCCGGTTTCCACAGGCATTGCATAGCACAGGCACACTTACATACATGCAGGCAATACACTTATACACATAAAATAAAAATGAATAAATCCAAAAAATTAAAAAAGAGACCCCATTGTGACAGGAAATAACAAGTGTGGTACAAGGACTGAGGGAAAAGTCCAGGGAAAAGAGCAACCAATTCTGCTTGGATTAGGAGATGGGCCTAGGGATGTCACAAAGAACATATTTGAAGTAGGCCATTGAAGAGAGGTAAGAGGCCACTTAGTGGACACAGGCCTTCTAGGGAGGGCTTTACCCTAAAAGGCTCTTCTTCTGAGCACATGAGAGAGGCTGAAAAAGAATGTCCAAATTACTATATGAATTCTAGAATTTCAGAGATGCATTATCTCAGATTATAGTTTATACCCCAGGTAGAAAAATTTTCACAGTCAACAGTTAAATAATAATTCAAGACTAGACATAACAAAGTGCTACCTTGGATAGAAACAAATGCCAAGGATATGTCAGTGACAAAATGTCTAGTCCAGGTAGCATCCCCTGCAGAAGGCTGGGAAGAAAAGACTGCTGGCATAGAGTGACCCAGGAAACAAGGAGGTGGTTAATACAAGAGCTAAGAATGGGGACCTTCTGTGTGCCAAATCATATGAAGTGGGCGGCTGCCTCCATGGCCTCTGTCTCTGGTGAATGTCCACAAAGAAGTAAAAATAAAAAGTCTTATTAAAACAACAGAACTTGGAGACTTGGATTGTGTGTGTGTGTGTGTGTGTGTGTGTGTCCATAACTAACAGTTCTGCCTACTCAAAACCCTAGCTGGTGAAGAGTCCTGAATGCAGCACGAGGGGAATGGCCTTTGCAAATGTCATCTGTAGATGCTGTTCTGCTGGACAAGTGGGACAGGAACATGCTAGTGAACTGTCACCTCTCTAAATAAGTCCCTTTTCTGACAGCGAGGGTTCAACTCTATTCTGAGAGGGGTCTGAATCTTTCAGTGTTTCTCTTTTGGTGTGGCAGGTGTGACTAAATGCCTCTTCAGTCTCCAGCTGCTGGGGCATTATAATGCCTGGATCGTTTTCAGCAGGCCAGGGCATAATGAGACATTGCCCAGGCACAGCAACCTCCTTCTATAGTGCATTAGTGGCAGAATTGAGTTTAGGGGAGCTCCTTGCCTTTGCCAGTAGGAGTCACTTGAAGGAGCCTGTCAGAGGCAGCTTGCTCCTCAGTTCTCTAATCCTTGTTTTTTTCCTTCCAACCTCATGCTAAGTTTAGTAGAAAGGGCACAGGATAAACTATAGGAATCAGGATTCGGATTCCAATTCTCCAAGCTACATGATCTTAAGGTATTTGCTTAATTTTTCAGGTTCATTTTTTCTTCCCTGTAACATGAACATTTTAGTGACTACTATACAATGCAGGGTTGTCGTCAGCTGTAAACATTAGAATAATTATAAACAACATTAGCACACTGTAAGAGAATTCTTCTGCGACTACAGTTTTATCACCCTCAGGCTTGGAGAAGCTGAATGTCTCATCCTATGACTCCCACTAATGCCAGAGTAGAGATGGGAGGCTAGGAAATAGAGTGGGTAGGCGATAGAGAAATGGTCTGGCCTCAGCTCTGCATATAACTAGCTTTGAGATTTTGGAAAATCTTTCTTCATGCTTCAGTTTCCCTATACATTTAGCTAAGGACACAGCAGATCTTCTCTAATTCCCCTTCTGGTTAGAAAACTGAAAAAAACATCACTCTTTCCTCTACATAGCAGTGGCCTAGTTTACAGCCCATAAAGCCCTGCACTCACAGAGAAACAACGGTGTGAGTCCAGCAAAGAAAGATGAGGGATTTACCATTGAGAAACTTGGGAGCCTCTCATGAAGCCAAGTAAGGAGAAAGGAGGATCACACCAAGATCTTAGGGACTGACCCCTAAATAAGTCAACATGGGGGTGGGAGGTCAGCTCCAGATAAGAGAAGAAAATCTACCTAGGCATTTTCCAGAGATCTAACACCTCTCCCAAGAGAGTTCAACATGGTGGACCTTCCCAAAGGCTTTGGCTTTAGCATCTTCTATGAGAACAATTCATGGGAAACAGGGAGTGGGCCCATTAATCATAAGTAAATGACCACTGGAATGGACGATTGCTGCCATCATGGGACCTGGTTTTCCCGCTCTTAATTGTTTCATTTTGTCCATTTCTTTCTGCTCTGTTCCCTTCAGGACTTGAAATATTACAACTTTATTTTAGTTTTCTTGTATTTTAGCTTATCTTCTTTTAGTCTTGAATGCCTTCATGCTAATACTAGAATTAAGGCTTACTGTGGCAAGCTTAATGGATTCTCCTGAAAAGTATAATTGCATTTATGTAATAGAAAGATGCAGAAACTGAGAGGAGAGAGAGGGAGAGGAAAACAGGAACCGGAAGCTCGTGGGAGAGTATGAGAGGAAGAAAGAGAACGGAGATGGAGGGAGGAAATGACTGACAAAGGTAAATACAGGCAGAGACAAAGCAGTTAGTTCATCTCTCTTTGTCTCTGTGTCTTCAAAGAAGTACGCAACAGAAATTGTCAAGTCTACAAATGAGTTAGGTAAGACTGGAAAAGGCACCCTGTGAAGGGATGCGTAGAATCTTCTTTTCTCTCTACTTCCTTTTTCTACTTTCTACTCTTTTTCAAGAGATTATAAGACCACTGGCTACAGAGGTGGCTTTGGATAGAGTCAAGACCATCCATGGTGCCTGAGGTCAGGACTCTGGATTCCTGATCCCAGCATTTTGCCTATATAAACATCAAAGCAAACATCTGGAGGATGTTGGTATTGTTATCTATGAAATCGACTCAAAAGTCTCGTGACTTCCAAATATCTTGATATTTTGTGGTTATGTTTACATTTTACATATTTATGTTTAATTTACCCAGCCAGATTATAAACTCTGAGAATAAAAATTTGTGTGTGTGTGTGTGTATGTGTGTGTGTGTGTGTATGTGTGTGTGTGTGTGTATGTGTGTGTGTGTGTGTATGTGTGTGTGTGTGTGTATGTGTGTGTGTGTGTGTGTGTGTGTGTGTGTGTGACCATAATAAATACATGAAGAAAAAATAAACTTAAGGGCAGAAAGATTTTTTTCTGGCTCATGCTATCAGAGTCCAAGTGTAGCTAAATCCATTACTTTGGGCTTGGGATAAAGCAGAATATTATAGTGATAGAAGTTCGTGGCAGAGGCTGCTTACCTCATGACATCTAGGAAGCAGAGAGGGGAAGAAGGAGCCAGAGACAATGTGTATCCTTCCAGAGAACACCTGCAGTGACTTACTTCCTCCAACTAAGCCCTAACTCCTACTTACTGCTACCTCTAGTAACGCCATCACGTTATGAATCCATCAAAGGACTAACCCACTGATGAAGTTGTAGCCTTTACCATCCAATCATTTCCCCAAGATCCTCTCTAACATTGATGCATTGGAAATCAAACTTTCAACATATGAGCCTTTTAGGGACCTTCAGGGATAGCTCCGAAATGTAAGTTTTCTAGGACTGCTGCGTAAAATGATCGCAACATTGATGACTTAAAACAATAATCTGTTTTCTCTCATTTTTGGAGGCCCAGAAGTCCAAAGCTATGCTATCTCTGGGGGTTCCAGGAAAGAATTACTCTTGCTTCTCCCGGATTCTGGTGACTCCTGACATTCTTTGGCTCATGGCCGCATCATTCCAGTCCCTGCTTCTTTCTAGGCCCTTTGCTTCTCCTTTTCTTTCTCTACCCTCATCACACTGTTTGGGATGATTTCATCTTGAGGTTCTTTCCTTGACTGTAAAGACGCTTACTTAAAACCAGTTCATATTCTGAGGTCCCCTGTGGATGTATCTTCAGGATGGGCCCTGCTCAAACCACTACAGCTGAATTACTGATAGAAGAATTCCCGGTAGAGAGAATAGATCTGGCTCAGTAAGCTGGGATTGGATGGAGAGAAGGACTTTGGATTTTCTGACAGAGGAGAAAATATAGGTTGAGGCCTTGGGACTTCCAGGAGCAAAACTCATAGAGAACTTGAGGACGGAGATCTCGGCTATTGTGTAGGCCAGAGCAGAGAGAGGCCATGCTGGGCTTGCCACCTGGAGAGGTCCCCCTAGAGCATGGAGCTCCTGAGGCTAAGGAACACTTAACAATGAGGTAGACCTTCCCACCTGCAAACATCAATTTTTCCAGTGGGGTGGTTTTCTGTTCTTAGCTGGGTCCTCCCAATCCTGATTCTTCTCAGAGAAATCTACATCAGAACCAACAGGGGTGAAGGCAAATGGCCTGTGACATGTCCCAGTTGGCTACTTGAGGAGAAATGAGAGGGGAGGGAATGTGGGCTTTGTGAAACATGTAGGCAGGCCTGTACACAAACATGGGCTCATACAAATAAACCAAACCTGGCCAAAAATAACAGAAAAGGCGACAGATGCTACCAATTAAAATGTCAGCTTCTCCTTGAGAAGCCAAGTTCGCACGTGGTGTGGGTGCTCAGGGGCCGAGGACCACTAGAAGGGACCACATATGGAAATCTGTTCGCATTATACTGCATCCCAGATGCCATGGAAGACCCTGGCCTGACCTCACAATTAACACATTGGCTGTTTCTGGGGTGCGCGGTGTGGATACAGGAAAAATCAGGAAGTTGTGAAATAGAGTGCCTGTTCTTACTGAGTTCTATAGGAAGTAAGAGAACCAGGGAACACTGCTCTGTAGACTGCTCTTCTCTGCCTCCATTACCCCATATTCTTCATCACTGTCATGAAAGGAAAATCATTGCATGAATTGTACGTAGACAATAGGAAAAGCCGCCGAGGATATGAAAGTACATTAGGGTGTTGGGGAAAGATAAAGGGACAACTCCCACCTCTCTTGGTGATGAGGGGAGCTTAAATTCGGATTACCATGGACTACGAGAACAGTACACATCATCGTGTCCTCCTCTACCCTGCAGCAATCATGAATCCTTTGTAAAATTGTCCCTTTAATATTTGTTTTGTTATTTACTAACAGAAATTGTCAATTCTCCTTTCCTCCCTAAGGTAGCTTTTCTGTTTGCTTTTGTTTTCTAAACTCTTAGTAGCACCTGTTAGGTACCTACTAAGAAAACACAGGAAGGAGGAAGGAAATGGCGGACGAGCAGAAGGAAAGAATCATTCACCGTGTCATCAAATCAATAGGGAGTATACCTTTGAAAGAGTGTCTTATTCTGATAAATGAATCTCCTTCTTCTCCTAATTATTTTTATTATCACCACCATTATAATAAAATCCACATAGTATAGCTAAAGATCTAACTAGGGTAATATCCACAGAAAGGAAGAAGAGTGGGGAGATTAATGAACTGGGTCTTCATTTGTGATTCTGTAGGGGAAGATGACAATTTGTTGGTTTTAATAAGCTCCTGGATTGAGTTGCTACCACAGGCCAGTGCTGCTAGGTTTGGGTACCCACTGGGTAATGCAAGATGTGAGAGTCAAATATTTTTATGTGAACTCAAACACATTTTCATTTCTTAATGGTCACTATTACTAATCAGATAAGAGAAATATTTAGCTCTATAAAACAAACACATGATTAGTTTTGACAACAGAAGCTTAAACAGGACGTTAATTAGCAACCATAGAGTTGGGAAGGTTCCGGATGGGAACAATTACACAGACAAACCCACAGTATGGCTACAATGTGCCAGGGTCCCATCCCTTACCATATGGCTCCAGTCTGGCAAATGGCTCATTGGCAATTCATTACCATAGCACTTGGAACTCAGGAGTGAATTGTTTATGATTAGCCAATTCATTATGCTATCTTTGGTAGCTCAAGGGGGCTCTGAGGGCTTGTCTCCCTCCCGTTGTGTTATTTTAAGGACATATGACAGGGAAGGAACAACCCTCCCTTCCCCAGCTGCCTCAAAGTACGGTTTGCTGGAGAGTTTGCTGGAATCTAGATAGAATCTTCCAAAAGAAAACAAACAAGCAAAAAGTCCCCACAGTCATGAACTGTAACCACAGCTGGAACTATTGGAACATTCCAGAAGATAAAAACAAAGATTTCTGCCTCCTGTCTTCTGAGGCTCTCTTAGCCAGCCTGTGAGTATACTTCATCCACAGCAACAATGTGATCAGACCAAGAGTTAGGCACAGAGGTTCTGGAAAGGGCTCTGTTGCTAACTCATTTGGGAAGTCAGCTTGATCCTGAAAAAATGGATATAATTCTATCTAATCTACTTCCTAGTGGTGTGGAAGCATTGTTAGATATGCTGACTGAAAAAGTATAGGTAATGTCCTTATATAAATAAATGTTATCTTCTCTCCCATTTCTTTACTGTCTTTTCTCTTTACACAGAGCCTGCTCACTTTGTGTCACCTCAGCTCACCTCACCTGACCTCACATCTCATCTTTGCAGTGGAAGTCCTAGGGACTGCTGAAAACGCTTCTTGCTGTTTGCATGACTCTGACAGGCTTGTCCTCATCAGATAGCAGTTGATCCCTCCTTTCTCCGGGCAACATAGAAATCCCATGCCTTCTTGAAACTAGACAGAACCTGGTGAAAAGACAGAGGTGGATCCAGCTTAACCTTCCTGCTAGTCTCTTTGATTCTCTCCCTGACTCTTACTGCTCTGTACCTCAGCTGGGCTCAGAAGGGGGTTGGAAACAAAAGAAATGTACAGTGGGGCTAGAAAGATCACTCGATTGGTAAAGTGCTTACCTTTCAAGCACAAACACATGAGTTTCATCTCAAGCACCCACATAAAAAGCCTCATGGGGTGGTGCATGCTTGTAATCCAGGCTGAGGCTCACTGTGGTTCATTGGCCAGACAACCTAGTCTACTCAGCAACCTCCAGGTCATTGAGGGACCTTGTCTCAGAAAGCAAGGTGGATGGCACCTGAGGAATAGCATGCAAGGCTGACTTCCTGTCTCCACATGCACATGTACTCATGAGCACATGCACATATACACATGCACCCACAGCAACATGCACACACACATAAAACAAAATAAAATGGAATGCACAGTTGTTCTGGTCTCTGTGCTTTTTCTCAAAAAGCTAGAAAACTGGATGAACTTGCTGAGACTACAGACACTCCTATACCAGGGCAAAGCCAAGATTACAGGCTCTAAAGCATTTTATAGCAACCTACCATGTCAGAGAGATATTAGTGCTCCTTGGGGTGAATTTGAATATTGGCCAAGTGACCGGGGGAAGTGCTATTTCCGTAGAGGATTATCTTTCTCATATTCTATATTCTTTTTCTCTCCCAGCCTCCTCTTAAAAAAGAAGTAGCCAAGTACTATCAATTTATTTGCTGCTTTTTATAATTACATTATCCATGATTAACTCACTGGAGTCTAATTTGATTCTGGAGTTACTTGGTAGGAAAGCTCCATCCCTGGGCACAGTGGGACTCTTGTGAGCACAGCCTTACTCTGTTGGACTCACGGTGCTCAATTAATGCACTTGGAAAGGGACAAAGAACAGGATGAGAAATGGTCGCCCCTCAGTCCTGCTGAGATGCAAAGTCCCTCCACAGTCATTATTTCATTTGATACTAACACTAGCTGTACGAAGGAGCTAGGATTGCTGTTATCATCTCCAGTCTTCAGACTGGGGAGCAGAACCAGGTCAAATCATAACACAGTGCCCCAGATGGAACTAAAAATCATATGGACATCATGTTGGTCCCTCTCTCCCAACATAATACATCTCCAAGGATATTGGTCAATGATTTTAATGGAAATCACTTCTGTAGTACAAATTCTCCTTGACTGATGATGGGGCTATGTCCTGATAAGGTGAAAGTATTATAAATTGAAAATGAACTCAACACACCTAAGCTACTGTAGCTTAACAATGCAGTGCACCGTAGCTGTTTCCACTGGTGATCATTAGGCTGACTGGGGTCTCCTAGCCCACTGGTCATAAATGTGGCTGACTGAAATCTCCTAGCATTGCAAGAGATTATTGTGCACTCTATCCCCAGTCCAGGAAAAGATAAAAACTCAAGGTGTGCTTTTCTTCTCAGTGTCTATCACTTTCAAATCACCATCAATCCAAAGTCAAAATAATTTTCATTAAAAAATTAATTTGTTATTTTAATTTTATGTGCATGAATGTATTGCCTGCATGTGTGTAAGTGCACCCATGTCATGCAATGCCTGCAGAGGTCAGAAGAAGGAATCAGATTCCCCCAGAACTGGAGTTACAGATAGCTATTAGCTGCCGACAGTTATTAGCTGCCGTGTTGGTGCTGGGAATAAACCCAGGTTCTCTGTAAAAACAGCCAATGCTCTTAACCTTGGAGACATCTATCCAGTCCCAAAAGTAAAAATAATTTTCAAAGTTATCTGTTCTGCTATCCTTGCTTCCTCTTGCTCTCTTATTTCCACCAGTGGAAAAAGAGTGGTGGTCATTAACTTTTCCTTTTTTTCCCCTTTTCTGAATTGTTCACAATATCAAATGCTTAATGCTGAAGTTGTTTTTATTTTTAATTAAACAAATAAAACAGTGTAGGTTCAACTGAACCCATTTTATAATCTCCATGAGCCCCTTTTACTTCTTGTTTCTGAAAAGCCATTCTCCTGAAATTTTTTGCACTATTCTGTGTATTTTTGTGTTTTCACTATGCAAGTTTGAATTGATAAGTAATTGGTACCATTGTCTTATGCTTTACATGGTAGTGTAAGTGGAATATTAAGATCTGTCTATCTATATCTATCTATCATCTATCTATTTATCTATCTATCTATATCTATCTATCTATCTATCTCTCTATCATCTATCTATCTATCTATCTATCATTTTATCTATCTATCTATATCTATCTATCTATCTATCTCTCTATCATCTATCTATCTATCTATCTATCTATCTATCTATCTATCTATCTATCTATCTATCTATCTATCTACCTATCATCTATTATCATCATCATCAATCTATCGATCATATATCTATGTTTTGTAGTGCTGGATATTGACTATAGGGCCTTATACACGTTAGGCAAGGTCTCTACCACTGAACTGCTCCCTCCAACTTCCATAAGGATTGATTTTTTTAACACTTAGTTCAGGTTTTCAAAGACCATTCCCTCTCATATGTATGTCCAGCTCATTAAGTCCATTTCTATGACTGTCCACTGCTTTTCTATGGCCTTATTAATGAATATTTAGATTGCTTCCCAGTTTCTGATATTACAAAGATGCAACAACAAGTGTAAGTTTATATATCATAGGAGAGAGTTTTTCTAGGGAATGTATCTGGACACAAATCTATTTTCAATAGGACATTCATAGCTTAAGATTTTAGGGTTATCTCTAAGGGGGGGGATGTTGGAGGGTAGGGAATGGGCATAGATTTGATCAAAACATATGATATGCATGTATGAAATTCTCAATAAAGTTTTGGTAAAAGTTAAAAATAAAAAGAAAATACTGAAAACAATGTAAAGCCCCTTCAGGGTGAGGTTAACCATTCCCACAAGAACTTGGTTGGCATTGTCAAAACTTTTTTAAAAAGTATTTTATAATTTTTATGTGTATGAGTGTATTGCCTGTATGTAGGTAAGTGCACCCATGTTGTGCAGTGTCAGCAGAGGACAGAAGAGGCTGTCAGATCCCCTGGAACTGGAGTTATGGACAGTTATTAGCTGCCATGTGGGTGCTGGGATTTGAACCCGGCTCTTCTGCAAGAACAGCTAGTGTTTTTAACCACTGAGCCAACTCTCCAGCCCCACATTGTCAAACCTTTTAATCTTTGATAATGGGATAGGTATGAGATGGCATCACTTTGCTTTGCCTGGCATTTTGCTAATCAACAGGAAGGCAAGGCATCTTCTCATATAGTTGCTGGCTCCTTCATGTCCCTCTTGTCTTTCAGCATTGCTCATGCTGCCTCAGGTGATCTAGAAAACCTAAACTTTAATATAATCAGATTTTTCCTTTTGTTCTTGTTTTGAAACCTAAGAAACTCTTTCCTGATTATCTATTATAAAAGTACCTTCCTGAATTTTATTCTAATAGTTAAAAACTTTTAAAACCCCTACCTTTTTTAATTTTATTTTATTATTTTTTGGCTCCTTCATGTCCCTCTTGTCTTTCAGCATTGCTCATGCTGCCTCAGGTGATCTAGAAAACCTAAACTTTAATATAATCAGATTTTTCCTTTTGTTCTTGTTTTGAAACCTAAGAAACTCTTTCCTGATTATCTATTATAAAAGTACCTTCCTGAATTTTATTCTAATAGTTAAAAACTTTTAAAACCCCTACCTTTTTTAATTTTATTTTATTATTTTTTTAATTTTCAAATTTTATTTTCAAGTTTTTTTTTAGAAGCATTTCATTTCAGCTTTAACATATTCAGTAACACATTCCAGAGCAAGGAAACATCTCTTTCAAAGG
>NW_008360327.1:3905515-3905729 GCF_000622305.1 Nannospalax galili
GCTAACCGAATTTTTATCCATATCTCCCTTCTTAAGGTCTGTTACTACCTACTATTCTTCTCCTTCAGGTTATTTCTTTTCCTTTACCTCACTGTTTCCTTACCCTTGTCCTGGTTCCTGGAGGTATGTCTGTTTGCATACTTATTTATCAGAGTCTGATCCTAGGATCCACATATGAGGGAGAACATATGTCGATTTTTTTTCTGAGATTGTG
>NW_008360327.1:3909782-3926387 GCF_000622305.1 Nannospalax galili
CCCAGAAAGAGGCTGTCAGCCCCGGAAAGAGGCTAGCGGGTGTTGCAGGATCAGGGAAGTAAAGGGAGGTCAGGGCGGAGCCAGGTCCAGAAGCAGTGCTCCTAGGGCCCAGGGAAGGCACTAAGTTGGTCTGGGTGAAAAAGTTCAGGAAGCAGTATTGGTTCCCCAGGTGTCTGGGGACCCAAGAGTAGGAATGGCGCAGGGCCCAAACTAGTAGAGAGCAGCGGGGGAGATGGAAGGGTGAATGTGGCTGGGGGAGTCAAGGTGGGGAGGGCTGCGCTATAGACTTACCCCAAGAGGCCTGAGGATAGGAGTTCAGGCTAGGAGAGTTAGCTGGTGGTGCAGGTCCCGGGAAGCAGAGAGAGGTGAGGGCGGGGCCAGGTCCAGGAGCGGTGCTCCTGGGGCCCAAGAAAGGCATTAATTTGTTCCCAAGAGGTCTGAGGATGGGAGTGTAGGCTAGGAGAGTTAGCCGGTGGTGCAGGTCCTGGGAAGCAGAGCGAGGTGAGGGCGGGGCCAGGTCCAGAAGCAGTGTTCCTGGGGCCCAAGAAAGGCACTAAGTTGTTCTGGGTGGAAAGGATCAGGAAGCAGTATTGGTTCCCCAGGTGTCTGGGGCCCCAAGACTAGGAATGGCGCAGGGCCCAAACTAGGAGTAGAGAACAGCAGGGGAGATGGAAGGGTGAATGTGGCTTGGGGAGTCAAAGCGTGGAGGGCTGCGCTATAGACTTACCCCAAGAGGTCTCCCTACCTTTTTTTAAATCTAGATTTTATTTATAATATTTTGTTATTTTTATGTTTGAGGCACAGCCTTAATGTTAACTTTACAATATGAAGAGCCCCATATGTTTTGGACACTATGGATCAAACCCCCTCCCCCCACTTTGCCTACTTATTTGCAATCACCCCATTGTGTGCCAAATTTTCAAAGATGCCTGGATCTTTTACTTTCTGGTCTTTCTAGTTTTTTTCCAATGGTTTCTATAGAGCTACACCTTTAACACACTATTGTTTTATGTGCTTTTATATATGTGAGCTAAATTCCTCTTCTTTATATTCTATCTCAAAATTCTTTTGACTGTTTTTGATCCTTCAAACTTTTGTAGAATGTTGCTTACTCTTTTAATAGACTGCTTTCTTCCTATCTGTCAGCAGAGCTCTCTCTTACCCCATCCATTCCAATGCAACGTCTTGGAAAGGTCTAGGTTACAGTTCTGACTCTGCTATCAAATACCTTTCTGGACAAAATGTCGGCAGCACCTTCTGGTGGCATCCCAGATAGAAAGACACAGAAGAAGGAAACTTTGCCTTTGCCTGCTTGCCTAATAGGCAAGTTCACCTAGCTTGTTACTATGGCATTCCTTCCTGAATATTAGAACCAACTTCTTCAGGCTTCCAGTGTAGACTGAAGACCAGCAGTTTTCTAGGAATCCTCCAGGCCAGCAGCACCAGATTGGTACTGCTGAGACATCCAGCTTTATGGACTGGGAAACTACCAGATTCTCAACCTCTCCAGCGTGAGACAGGCATTGTTGGATTATTTGAACTACATCCTACTAGTGTGCTCTCAACTTTGGTCAGAGAAGCTTCTATTTGTATGGGCAGCATCTAATGCGTGACTGATCAAAATGTTAAGAATAAGTGACTGTTGAATGCTCAACCCTAAACTGGACATATATATCATCCCCTCAACCAAAGGCTCAGAGAACTTCACGGAAGAGGGAAAAGACAGAATGTAAGAGCCAGAGGATGGAGAGGAGTGCTGTGAAACACTGGTGTTTGGACATGTCATATTGTTGCACTTATGAACTTACAGAAGCTGTGGGTACGTGTACAAGACCTGTGCATAATGGAACCTACCATCACTCCAGCATGGGAAAGTCCTACCCTTAGCCAGGAGAGGATCTACTGCCAATTAGTAGTAGATGCTGGGGATTGGGGGAATTATTTTTACTTGGGAATATAGTCACTGGCAAGTTGTTCAGGATTCAATAAAAAATCCCACACCCAATGGACATGCAAGCAACAGTAATTACAAACTCAACGAGTTATAAAAAAGTTAAAGACATGAAAGTAAGAGGGGGACATGTTGGGAAGGATTCTGGGTATAGAGCGAAGGGGATGGGGGGATCAAAACACATTACATACATGCATAATACAAATATCAAAATACATTAAATATATGTATAAAATTATCAAATAATAAATTAAAACTATTAAAAATAAATAGAACAGTTAAATCAGAAAAAAGAACATATAATATAAGCCCAAAGATGTCTATGTTACATTGTTTGTAATAGTAGAATTTGGAGGGATGGGACTTAATGCCTATCAAGAGTAGATCGAATGTGAAAGAGAAATTGAATGTGAAATAACATTACAATATTATACAACAATTAAAATGAGTGAATATGAGTAATTTTCAGAAATAAGATTCAACGTGCTACAAAAGGATATTGCAATATGTCAGCACTAATGGAAATTAAATTAAACACTAAATACTACTATGTACATTTGCAGCCAAAGCATAAGAAAATGAAATAATTATTTATGAGACTGAAAACTGAGCTTAATGAGTATCCCTTTATCTGTAATGTTTTGTTTCTTTTGAATAAATATGGTTTGATTAAAAACATGAAGAAAAGACTGTCTGAGTTCTCTGAAGATTTTAAAATCCTAAGTTAAACTTAGAGTTGAACACAATGTTTGGTCTAGGAAAAATGTGAAATTCAGACTGTTTACTGTGTGGTTGATTTAGTGCAATGGTTACAGATTCTTTTAGAAGATGTAAAAACTCTCTTTTCTTAAAAATGTATTATCATCATCATTATTATTAGGCAAGGCTTCATTATGTAGCTCAGGCTGGCCTTGAACTCATGCTTTTCCTGTCTCTAGATCCTGAATGTTGGGATTATAGGCATCTTTATGGATGCAGGACCTGCTTGAGTCTGTCTTTTCCTTTTTTGTGTGTATATTTGTGTGTGTGTGTGTGTGTGTGTGTGTGTGTGTTGTGTGTATGTGAGCATGGTTATACATGTGCCATGGTGCATGTATGGGGTTCAGGGGACCGCTTTCAGGAGTTAGTTTTCATACTCCACCTTCTTTTGAGGCAGCCTACAGTGCCTCTCTTGTTTCTGCCACTTCACAGTACACTGTAGGGTAGCTAGTCTCTGAGCTTCTAGGTGGTTCTTTTGGCCACTGGTATTATAAACCCACCTTAAATGAGTTCCAGGGATCTGAACTTTGGTCATCAGGCTTGCATGGCAAGCACTTTTATCCACTGAGCTATCTCCCTAACCTCTGGAAGTCTCTTTCATAAATGCAATTTCCTTATGACTTAATGGTCTGTATGTGTGAAAATGTGGAAATGGGTAAGCAGTTCATGATGCCTGTCTAGAAAAACTAGCACAGCAATTTGTATGCAGACACTAGGCCCAGCACTGACCTGAGGGAGTGAGAGCCTTACAGTTCAGGAGTAGAATCAAATTTTTTTTCTGTCCCTCTTTCCTGTGTGCAGACACAGTTATAATGAGCACTGGGGTCAGCCATGATAAAATGTGAGAGTACTTCCCCTGGAGTGAGCATATGGCTCTGCCCTATATCTTTCTAACCCTTGTATCCTGCACTCCTGTGCCAGGATCAGGTTTGGGCTTGAGCCAAATGGCATTCACGGACCAGATGATACTACACTATAGCCCACCCCTTAATTTACTAATAATACAGAATGTCCTTTTCTTGGTAATTTTTTGTCCTTTCTTTATTTCTAGTGGAACAGGATTTCTTATTGGTTCTCCAGCCACCTCCCTGATTGACACTGCACTTAACTCTATTGGAGTTGTTGGGACCCTAAGCCCCTATCCCAACTGCCTACCCCATCTTTATGACTGGGTACTTCTCTGTAGTGGTCTGGATAGAGCCTGTATTTCTGACTTGGGTATGAATCTTAATCCAAGAATTTATGATCTGCCTGTTTTTAACAATGGAGTCAATGCCATTTATGACCTGATCTATCCCTATGTCCTTCTTGCCTCCTCTTATTTGACTATTTACACAATGATAATAATTCTATCTTTTTCCAAACCTTACCTTGTCTGACTTTACAATTTAGATGAAACACAAGTCTTTTCCTTCTGATTCCTAAGTTCTCCTTCTAGGACCACTCTGTGCTTTTTTCCAATCATGTTTCACTAAACAGACCACACCCGACTTTCTTTCCTCAGGAAACAGGAAGCTTAGGAATAGGTGACACGGGTGTACCTGCGATTGCCTGCTTGGATCTTACTTCTTGAATAAAGGTTGTGCTGTTGGGAGTTGTGCTTAGAAGAGAGCTGACTTGGCCGTACTCTCCCTCACAGGGCAGCTTGTATCTGATGTAGACATAACCGTCACGGGGAAAAGAGCTTAAAGTACTAGCCATCCTTGACAATTCCAAAGGGCTGTTCTATTTCAGGTATCCCAATGGGATGAGTGGATACTTCGTGACAAGCCTGAAGCTGGGATCCTCTTTCTAAGTAGTCCTGCCTCCTTCCCTTCCCATACCCTACAGGAAATAACCCTGAGAGAACTCTTCTAACACTGAACCTTCCAACTCAGAGACTGATTCCAGGGGACCCCAGCCTGCAACAGGTGTTTGCAAATATTTCTTGCTCAACCAATAAACCCCATCAACTTACCATGTTCTTTCATTTCTCCCTGCGGCAGGCAGAATAGTGCTCAACCCCACTCAAAGTTGGACATGTCTGTATGCCCATGAACTTGTGCATGTGGTATCTTAGGTGGAAAAATTGAATTTACAGAATATAATTAAAACCTTGTCTAATCACATGAGGCCATAAAAGCGGAAAACTCTTTCCAGTATTGGAAATGAGATTAAAGCATGGTCAAGAGAGATGCAACATTATAAAATTTAAAGACAGGAAGAAGGAGAAGCCATGGAATACAGGCAGCCTCTAGAAGCTGGAAAGGGAAAGTAAATTGATTGTTTTCAGTTTCTAAAATTGAACTCAGCCTTGTCAATACCTTCATTTTAGCCAGTGAGATCCATGTCAGACCTCTGACCTACAAAGCCATCAGAAAGTAAAACTGTTGCTTTAAATCCCTAAGCTTTTGGTAACTGGTTACAGCAGCAGCAGGAAATTAATATATTCCTTCAGGAGTCATTTTAACACTTGCTCTTTTGTATGACTTTAGCCATGCACTTCCCTTGTCTGAGTCTTAATTTTTCTCACATATAAAATAGATGTTTTGAGCCACATGTTCCAAAACTCCTTTGAAGTTGGCACCCGATGGTCCTAACCGACTGGGCCCCCTGCTTTGCAACATTCACTCATTCTTGTGACTCCTGAGGGAGGCTAAGGTGAGGTGATGCTATTGGAAGGAGCAGAGCAGCCATGCTAGGGGTCAGGCACAAGAGATGCTCTCTTGTCATCTGGTTCTATCCATCTGTCTTCATACTGATTTACCAATTTCATAACTGAGTTTTATGAGCTCAGTCCCATAATGCCTCATAACCATGAGAAAAATTTTTTATCAGCTGGTGTGAAGTTTGAATGCTAATGTCCCCTGTAGTCTCCAAGTATTTAGAAGTCTTTGTCCCCAGTTGGTGGCACTGTTTGGGGAGGTCTTAAAGGTGTGGCTATGGTAGGAGAAACACATTACTGGGGATGGGTTTAGAGAGCTCTTAAGCCTTGCCAGATCTCCAGTCACTCTCTTGCTTCCTGTGCCTAGCTTCCACTCCTCCTCCAGCCACCTCTGTCGCCATGCTTCCCCACCATGATGGACTCTTGCCCCTGGGAACCACCAGCTTAAATAAACTTCCTTCTATAAATTGCTTTGATCAGTGTTTCTATCACAGCAACAGAAAAGTGACTAATATAGCTGGCAACCAATTTATGATTCCAAACATGTTGACTAGTGGATTTGGTCATTTTACTCTTTTTTAATGGGCTTACAAGTATAATTTTTAAATCTATGCTAAGAATAATTCATTAAAAGTTATAGATACCAAGTTTAGAGGTGAGATTGAAGGTATCATCTTATTACCACAGTGAAAATGAACGCAGCAACTGCTTAAATTTATTAATTATAGTTATAATTATTATTGTATGTGTATATGTGTATGAGAGTACGAAGCACATGCCCCATGGTGTAGGTGTCAGGGTCAGAGGTCAGAGGTCAACTTTCAGGAGTCAGTTCTTTCTTTCCATTGTGGGTTCTAGGGAATCAGACTCAGGTCGCCAGACTTATAACAAGATGGCTCACAGAGCCATCTTTCCAACACTCAGCCACCATTTTTAGTAATGGAAGAAATGCCCCAGCTTGAATTTTGTCAGGAGCAAGTATAATAAAATTCCACAGAATTGAAAAGACTTCTAAACACACTAGGCGCAGCTGTGCTGACAGAAGCAGGGCATCACAACAGGATGAGACAGAGCTTCATTTGGCTCCTTAGACCTCCTAGCAGGTCACCAGTGCAGTTGCCACTTCATTAACTGCTCTGTGTAAGAAAAGCTGAGCTAATCACAACATAACAATAGCAACAGCACATCGATAGTGAGGGTTCTCTGCTGTGCTTGCCTCGCAAGGTAAGATTGTAAAAGCTTTTCTCTTTCTTTCCTTTCTTCTTTCTTTCTATCTTTTTTTTTACAAAAGCACAAATAGCTCAATTTTAACAATTTCCTCTATTCATTTGTTACTAAAATGAAAATATCAAAATTTCTTTTTACTGCAAATTTCCGAAAAGCAGAAAATCTAATGATCCACTCTATTATCTTCTAACCAAATGACCCCCACACTCTGTTTAGGTTCTTTCAAGTTGTTTCATTTTCTTTCAGAATTGAGGCTTCTAAAGCTCATGGGGATACTTAGACTTATTGGTGTTTCTTTGGGTCAAATCAAAACATAAGGTCATAATGATGTCATTCACATGCATTCAAACTATACACATCCCTTTACTGATGACAGCACAAAAAAAAAGAAAAGAAGAAGAAAGACAAATATATCACAGAACTCATATGCATAGATTATTTAAAATTATTGCTGTATAGTCTAATCTCCCAGAGTAGCTTTCTCATCCACTGCATCACATTACCAGCAGTAAAGAACAGTGTAAGAGCTCAATCTAAATCAACTCTTTGTCATAATCATACCTCATTCTGGCATTCTCAGAAAGATCTCACCTATGACACATGTAGAAGCTGCAGGTGTGTTTGAATGACAAATTTCTTACTTCGCTTGAACCTCCCTTAAAACCAATGCCTCTTAGTTCTCTTTCAAGTGGGCTATGTCTTCTCAAGTTTCTTACAGATTTCTCTGCACTCACAATAATGTCTAAACTCCTTCCTGACTGGGAAAGCCAGCTCTAGTCTCCTACTAGATACTTTTGATTCTGTCCCAAACACTTTCTATTTTTGTTAGTTGAGGCTCAAGTTATTAGATTTCCATAAGACAAGAGAGGAGATAGAGGGTGAGCTTTATCTACTTGGTTTCACAGGTGAGAAAAAATGACCTTATCCGAGTCTCAGTTACTCTATCATCACAGCAATCAGTATAAGGCTGGGGCTGAAAATGGGTCACCGTGCTGAGGTCCATGCCTCCTTTGGCTCATTGCTCCTGGCTGTTCAAGTTGCCCAGCATAAGGTCAATTATCCTTACAAATTTTATGCTGCTCACCTAGGGCTACTGAAAACAGTCCTGTTTTGTATTCAATAGGAAAAGTAAAGTCACTGAAGAATCACTTATTAAAGTTTGCTTAGTGAAAGCCACTGCTGAGTGGAGGCGAATAAGAACCAGGAGAAATACAAAAGTAGATTCCATGCTGTCACTGCCTATGAGAATTTGTAATGCTGGCCAGTATTGCCCTAAAAATGACAGTAGATGTACTTTCCCATCTATATTATGGGGCCACCACCTCATTTTTCTGAGAAATTCACAGGAACCCTCCATATCGAAGCCTTTGATGTCACATATAGCCTATGATGTCACCATATCATTTCTTGTCCCTCTCCACTGATATATTTTAAAATGTGACCCCAGTGAGTCTGCTGACTCCTTGCACTGGCAAGTACACCTAGAACTTCTAGCCATGAGCAACATAGAATCTTTAGAGCCTTGTTACTAGTAGCTTGTCACCTGAATCAAGAAGAGGCCCATGTGACTAGGCTTCACCAGTGGAAAATGAGTGAAATTGGTGTGTATCAATTGTAGGACACTGTGGATAGGAAGTGGTGTGTGATGCTTACTTTCTCCTTCCTAGTCAATCAACTATAGGCGACATAAAACTCAGGTCTTAGAAGACAGATTTGTTATTTTCTGAATCACTATTTGGACAGACTTATTTGGAACTTATATGATATATTTGTTAAACCAACAAGACTCAGTTGTTATCTGTTATAACAGATGTTATCCTTTGACTCTCCATGGAAATAAATTCACTAGGATTTGATTTATGGATTTAATATTCTGTCATTTTTGGTGGCTACTACCTCTTTTCCTCACCAGTACCTGATCGACCTGTCCTGAGTAGCTATCTTTGTGCTCTGTATATGTATAGAACAGCTCACGTGCTTGTCAAACAACGAATAAATCTGTGTTTGACAATGCACTAATTTTCATTAGTAAATGGCATTAAGATAACGTTTACATTACTGAAGACATCTTTACAAACCTGAGCTAGAAGTATTTCAACTCAGGCCCTCACGGTGCACGAAGCAGGAAAACTAATGGAGTGTGGAGATTATTAATTCTTCTGTCTTCTCTCTCATCCATACCTGTCTCCTTTTTCAAATTTGCAACTATGTTCCATAGTGTCAGATCTGTTCATCTATTTTTGACATGTAAATAAAAACTATTCCTTTAGGATTTTGCAAAGGATACACGATTATGCTAGCAACAAGAATTCAGCTTAAAGACAGTGGCTCAAGAAGAAGAAAATTCTCATAGAACTCACCTCTCACAGGTCGGTTGCAATTCCCAAATAGTCCTAATGACCTCAGGGGGGGAATTAATTTTAACTTTTAATGGTCATATTATTAGTGATAAGAGCTGTTTTAGAAGCCACAAACTCAGCAACAAGTTCTGACACATACTCACAATTTCCCTGGTGTCAGTGGCCTTGGAAACTTCTATTTAGTTGACTTCAGGTGGTGAGAAACAGTCCTGTAAGGATAGCAGAGGTTAAAAATACTAGAACATTTAAAATGCTTTGTTTTTTATTTAATGATACCATAAATTTTTTAGGGAAAAAGCCCCAGAGATTGAGAAATCAGACATATAGCTCATTTGTTACTGCACCATGCATAACACTATTAGCAATGGAACATTTAGATTGTTTCATGCATTTATGTATATATGGATATGTTGCTTTTAGTTTGAAAAACAAGGGTCATATTGTACACACTACTTTGTGATCTGTTTTTTCTCACTGAATATGATGTTTATGAATATCTTTTGCCAATAAACAACTTCTCAGATGGTTCCTAATGATCCCTGTCCCCTCCTGTCCTCATTACTGTGTAACTGGGCAATACACACTCCCCTTGTGTGGAGGCTGAGCCTCTGAGTGAGCCCTAATCAATAGAACAGGGAAAAAGCATTGAGATACCAGTTTTGAGATGAGGCAACAAAAGCGATTCTGTCTTTTGTCTTGCTCACCTTCTAGCCTGCTCATTGTGAAGAAGCCATTTTTCCATTTCATGAACTGCCCTACAGAAATGTTCACACGGTAAGGAACTGAGGGAGACCTTTGGTCCACAGCCCAGGAAGAACTGAATCCTGCCAACAACCACTCCAGTAAGTCTGAAAATGCATCCTTTCCAAGTCAAGCCATGAGAAAACTGTGGTCCCCCAAACCACCTTCATTATAGTCTTATGAGTGACCAGAGTCATGACGTTCAGATCTCTGACCTGCAGAGAATATTAGTACTTTTGCTGTTTTAAGCTACATTTTTTTTAGGGTAATGTAGCCATGTATAACTAGTATAAGCCACAAAGTTTTTAGTAGGAGTCTAATATTTCAGCTGTATTATAATTCACTCAATCTTTTATTGTTGTGCTTTTTGGCTACTTTATTTCTTTTCTTATTTCAAAGAAAAGCTGCAGTGGACACTACTGTAGCATAGTTCAGAGTTCAAAGCACACACACACACACACACACACACACACATATATGTATGTATATATATTTGTTGTTGTTAATTCCAATCATTTCCTTTTGAATTGTTTCTCTGTATAAATCAATTAGAAACCAGAATCAAAAGATCAAGAATGAAAACTAAGGTTGACTCTTGAGAACTACTAGATAATTTGATGCTAAATAATATTCAAAATACCATTGTTTTGAAATCAGTCTGATGAATTCAACTACCCTAAAATTGTTATTCTTATTTTTTCACTGAATACTGATGCTCTAAAAATGTGATGTTTATAACTTCTAAGAACTTTGAAAAAGAGAACAATGCTGGATGTGATGAGAATAAAATATGTTTTCTTGAAAATATTAAGTTTATTTCAATTATTTAAAAGGTTGTCCAAATCAACAAAATCAGAGATGAAAAGGGAAACTTTACAATAGACACCAAAAAGATCCAGAACTTTATAAAGAAATACTGTAAAAATCTATACTCTATTAAATTTACAAACCTTAAAAAATGGATGGATATCTAAAATCATGGGAACTACCAAAGCTAAACCAAGAAGATATCAACTGTTTAAACCCATAACAGACCCATAATATATAAGGAAATTGAAAGAGTAATAAAAAGAAAACCGCCGAACTAAAAAATGCCCAGGCCCATTTGGATTTACAGCAGAATTCTACTAGACATTTAAAGAATATCTGCAATCAACACTGCTTAAATTATTCAAAAAGACAGAAACAAATGGAGAACTCCCAAATACCCTCTATGAAGCCAGCATCATTCTCAAACCAAAACCGGTAAAGACACAACCATAAAAGAAAACTATATACTCATATCCTTAATGAGCATAGATGTAAAACTTCTCAACAAAATATTTGCAAACTGCATACAGGCACACATCAAAAAGATCATTCACCATGATCAAGTCAGCTTTATTCGAGATGCAGGGATGGTTCAATATACGTAAGTTAATAAACATCATTAAGCATGTAAATGGACTCAGAGACAAATATCACCTGGTCATCTCAATAGATGCAGAAAAGGCCTTTGACAAAATTCAGCATGCATTCATGATGAAAGTCCGAAAAGGAACTGGACTGGAGGGAACATACTTCAACATACTTAAAGCTATATGCAACAAACCCACAGCCAACATCATTCTAAATGGAAAAAATCTGGAAGCATTCCCATTAAAATCAGGAACCAGGCAAGGTTGTCCACAGTCTCCACTCCTTTTTTAACATAGTGCTTGAAACTATTGCTACAGGAATAAGACAAGAGAAGGAAATAAAAAGGAGAGCTAATTGGAAAAGAAGAGGTCAAATTGTCTCTTTTTGCAGATGATGTGATACTATACATAAAAGATACCCAAAATTCCACCAGAAAACTCCTAGAATTAATTAACACTTTCAGTAAAGTGGCAGATAACAAAATTAATCTACAAAAATCAGTAGCCTTTCTATATACCAGTAGCAAACAATCAGAGAAAGAGTACAGGGAAAACCTCCCATTCACAATAGCCACAAAATAAATATCTCAGAATAAACTTGACCAAAGACATCAAAGATCTCTACAGTGAAAAACTCAAATATTGAAAGAAAGAGATTGAGGAAGACACCAGAAGATGGAAGGACCTACCTTGTTTATGGATTGGAAGAAATAATATTGTGAAAAATGACAATCCTACCAAAAGATATTTATAGATTCAATGCAATCCCAATCAAACCCCCATGACACACTTCATAGAATTAGAAAAAAATATCCTAAAATTCATATGTAAGCACAAAAGACCCCAGATAGCCAAGCAACTCTGAGCACAAAGAGCAATGCTGGGGGAATTACTGTATCAGATCTCAAACTATATTAAAGAGCTATAGTCATAAAAACAGCATGGTACTGTCACAAAAATAAACACACAGATCAATGGAGCATAATTGAAGACCCAAACATGAGTACACACAATCTCAGTCACCTGATATTTGACAAAGGTGGCAAGAACACACAATGGAGGAAAAACAGCATCTTCAACAAATGGTTCTAGCAAAACTGGATTTCCACCTGTAGAAGAATGAAAGTAAACCCTTATCTTTCACCTTGCACAAAAGTCAACTCCAAATGGACCAAAGACCTCAATGTGAAACCTGAAACTCTGAAACTGTTAGAAGAAAACAATGGCAGTAACCTACAAGATATAGGTGTAGGAAAGGATTTTCTAAATCAGATATCTGTTGCTCAAGAATCAAGGTCAACAATCAAGAAGTGGGACCTCATTAAACTAAAAACGTCTGTACAGCAAAAGAAACAACCAAGAAAATGAAGGAAAACACACAGAGTGGGAGAAAATCTTCACCAGTGGCACATCTGACAGATTTAACAACTAGAATATATTAAGAACTCAAAAACAAACAAACAAAAAACATACAAAAACCCCCCAGAACTGAAGACTCAAGAAAACAAGTGACGAAATTAAAAGATGGGCTAAAGATCTAAACAGAGAGTTCTCAGAAGAAATAAAGATGGCCAAGAAAACTTTAAAAGTATTCAATATCATTAATAATTAGGGAAATGCAATTAGAACCATCTTAAGATTTCACCTTACCCCAGTCAGACTGGCTAAGATCAAGAGAACAAATGATACCAAATATTGGAGAGGATGCGGAGAAAGGGGAATGCTCATTCACTGCTGGTGGGATTGCAAACTCGTGCAACTCCTATGGAAAGCAGCATGGCAAACTCTTAAAAAACTAAAAATGAACCTACCATATGACCCGGTTATACCACTCCTTGGCATATACCCAAAGGACTCATCCTATTTCAGAGACACTTGTACAACCATGTTTATTGCTGCTCTTTTTGTGATAGCCAAGAGATGGAAACAACCTAAGTGTCTCTCAACTGAGGAGTGGATAATGAAAATGTGGTACATTTATACCACTGAGTCCTACTCAATGGTAAAGAAAGATGAAATATTGTTCCTTGCAGAAAGACTCATTGTTTTGCTACTAACACTGAGATGTTGGCGCTTGCATCTCTAATCTGTGTGTATCTGATTATTACTAGTCATAATCAGCAATGGATGCTTGGATCCTTGGTGCCTGTGTATGTCTCTAATATATTCTAAATATATTCTAAAATGAAATGGAGATCTTTTTTAAAGGTTAAAAACTCATCCAATTTTATGTCTTACAGGGTTTATACTGAGTTCAATAATATATAACTGTATTAATTCAATTTTGAACCTAGAAACTTGCACCCACTTGTGAAAGAGATGTACTCTTGCTCTGGAATGTGTTACTGAATATGTTAAAGCTGTAGTGAAATGTTTTTTTAATCATGTAGTTATTAAAAATTAAATGATTAAAAATAATAACTCTTCAAAGCATAAAAATTTGCTCCTTAATAATTAGTAGAGGTGAAAAACATTACCATTGAAATCTACCATAGACTTTATATCCATGCTCAGATGCCAAGGAGCTCAGAAAGTAACCGACTGTGACTAGTAATAATCAGATATATAGAGATTAGAAATGCATGTGCAAACATCTTAATGTCAATAGCATTAAAAATGAATTTTTCTGTATGAAAGTGTGTATTTTAATAATGAAATGGAGATCTTTTTTAAAGGCTAAAACCTCATTTAATTTTGTGTCTTACAGGGTTTACACTGAATACAATATTGTATAACTGTAATAATTCAACTGTAGACCTAAAAATTTACAGCCAATTTTGAGAGATTCATCTTAGCTCAGAAAATTGTTATTGAATATGTCAATGCTGTTATAATGAAATGCTTCTTCTAAGTATGTGGTTATTAAATAAATAATTTTAAAAAAGGAAAGATGAAATAATGAAATTTGTAGGTAAATGAGTGGAACTAGAAACTGTTACATTAAGTGAAGTAACACAGACTCTGAGAAACAAAAGATGTCCGTTCTCCCTCATTTGTGGCTCCTAGCACCAAAGCCTTATATGTAAGCATATATCCTCATATAACTGCAGGAACCAGGAAAATGGAAGAGGAACAGGGAGGTAAAGAGAAACAAGGAAGCCCAGAGAGAACAGTAGGAGGCAGGTGTTAGTTACTAAGGGAGAAACGTATAAAATGGGGGAAGTTAAATGGGAGGGGGAGAAAGAGGGCTATACAAGGAACTAAGGGGATAATGGGGAAGAAGGGACTCAGGAGAAGGGGCCATAGCAGAAAGGAATTATCAAGGAAGAAATGGGGGAAATGAAGACACTTTAAATGGGGAGGATGGGGCAGGAGGAAGAGAGAGCAGAGAGATAAATAATGCCTAGTGAGCATAAAAAACCAGAGGGAGGCCAGGCATGGCGGTGCACAGCTTTAATCCCAGCACTTGGGAGGCAGAGACAGGCTAACCTCTGTAAATTGAAGCCTTGTCTACATAGTGAGTTCCAGGCCACCTGGGGCTACAAGGAGACCCTGTTTCAAAGACAAAACAGACAGACAGACAAACAAAAACCAAAAAACGACAACAAAAACCAAAACCAAAACAAAACAAACAAAAACCAAATAGTAGAGGGAATCGTATTAGTCCAAAAACCTCCTGAAAAATTACACATACAATATCTCTACATGAGTCTGTGTGTATAGCTGGGGGCTACATAACAAGAAAGAGTGCCAGATAGGAAAAACCTTCCTTTGAGTTGTTGGTCAGTGTAGTCCAAGAGATTCCAAAATTACACAGGCTATTGCCATAATCCTTGATTGCTTCCCAGAACTTGAAGGTAAGAGCCTATTCCTGAAGACAGGACATACTTCGAACACAGGATTTGGAGCAATGGAGCTGGAACTGACCTGGAAGCCACCTCCCCTGAAGGCTAGCTTTCACAGCTTTGGGGGGCACTATGCAAGCTGATACGGGAGAACATCAATTAATGGTCCAAATCTACCTTCAAGGCCTAAAATCCACATCAATGACCAATACAGCAAATGACATTATTGTAGTAGTGGTACTTTTATCTTGGGGATAATCAACAGCTACCCAATTAGATTTAAAGCCGACTCAGTGGGAGGAAACTTATGTGTGGTACTGTAAACCTAGTCAAATACACATAGCTGGAGAGGTCATAGATCTTAGTGAAAACCCCAAGGCTCTCACATCCCTAGAAAAATGTAATTTAAATTTACAGGCAAGTATCCCAGTCACCACCCATCAAAGAAACTTCATTTTCAACAGACAGATTATTACAGAGTTCCACAACTGGTCACACATAGAGATTGTCTGTGAATTGCCCAAGCCTAAGTGGGACATCTTTGATGTGACCTGTACATCTAAGGCTCACGGAACATAGAACAAGGGATGAAGAGAACACTAATGCATCTTTAAATTCTCATCAATGACTTTCCCCCATGCAACTGAGGGCCAGGAAAACAAAAGGTCACAAATGGCCAAAACACAGAGAATAAGAGTCTACAGCATGTGGTTCCTTGAACAGGACTCATGTTAAAATTCACCCGCCTAGAGCTCAGGGACCATTGCAGAAGAGGAAACAGAAAGATTATAAGAGCCAGGGAGGAGGTGCATGACTATATGGAAATAGACCTACAGGCCCCTGGGACTCTTCTCATATGAACCTACAGCAGTGGTGTCAGCACGCACAAGACCCATGCAAACTCAAGCAGAAAAACCCCCAGCACAGAACTGTGGAAATGGACGGCAGGCCCCAGTCTTAGCTGATGGATTGTTGGCAGCTGATTACTGATGGGTGAGGAAGAGCTAATCTTCTTCTCCTTTTTTAAATAAATAATTTATTGAGAATTTCATACATGCATATAAGGTGTTTTGATTAAATCCATGCCCACTCCCTCCCCTCCAATTCCTCCCATATCTCCCCATCACTTTTTTTTCTACTCTTTCTTCTTCTTCTTTTTTTTTAAATGGGGCTTTTGGCTATTCTAACATTTCCCCTTCTGAAGGGGTAACCCTAAAATCTTTTAAGGATTAGATAAAGGCTCCCAAATATTTTTGACATTTTTGGCCTTTGGAATAGAGTAGGTTGCTAAGAGGCCCAAGGACATTGTGAGTTTTAGCCAGGAAACTGGCTACTTTTCTTTGGGGTCTTTTTGCTCTAACTGCCTAGCCAATTCCTACTGCCTATTCTTATCACACCATCCTCTGAAGAGGTTACCAACTTGCAGATAGGGAATCAGGACACAGACCTCTCTGGTTTCTTCCATGCTAAACAGGGACGCAGGGTGAGGCAATTGGAGTACCCTTTCAGTGGGTCTACCTAAAAACCTCCCAAATTGCATAACTCTTATCTCAAGGAGGAAAAGAGTCTTTGAATTGTGAGTAGGAGATGTGAAGGAGAAGTAAAGGCAAGAGTAATTAGCATTACAAGTTCTAGACAGGGAACTAGAAAAAAGTAAGAACAGGGCAGCAATTTTCAAATGTTCATATGAGAATCCATTGGCATTTCTTGACAAGGGCTTCCAAAAGCATCCCTCTATTGG
>NW_008360327.1:3926686-3927195 GCF_000622305.1 Nannospalax galili
ATACTGGCTTACTGTCTTGGAGTCTCTTAGGCCATGCTGGCCAACAACTCAAAGGAAGGTATTTCCTGTCTGGCATTGTTTCTTGTTGTGTAGCCTTAAGCTATACATATGTATGCTTAAAGAATTATATTGATACCTTTAATCTTTGGTTATACTTTCATTTTGGGTATTTAAGACCATACAGTTGGCCCAAATAAATCAAATTTTACACTTAAGGTCATTTGAGGATCTGTGCCTCAAGGGTCACATGGGCTTGGGAGGAGCTCCTGGCTTCTTTCTTTTACCAGTTCCATCTATGTGAAGATAAGTCAAAGGTCCTGTTCGACCATGTCTGGCTTCACTTGGAAGTGTGAATGTGACGTTTCCTCTGAGTGGACCCTCCTCTTTGTAGACTGGACACTGGCTCAAGTCCATGGGGTCTCCATGGCTTCCTTGAACAAGAGGACAGGTGACTCACCACAGTTACAGGACATTTTGAGAGATGTTCCATAGTCCCCTGGAACTTAGTC
>NW_008360327.1:3927444-3928937 GCF_000622305.1 Nannospalax galili
TGTATATTATTTTTGTCTCATTCTTTATATATCATAACAAACCTAAACAGACCTTCATTACTTGATTAGGCTTTCTCATTTTTTTCTAGTTTAGAAAATATTTCCATTCCCATATCCTTTTAACATCTTTTACATTCTCATTTTCTTCTTTTATTAGATAATTATGAGACATAATAGCATTAACAAATAAATTTTCCATCTGTTGTGAGACTTCTTTTCCCGGGGATGCTGAGCAATGCTTATTCCCTTTCAAGGTTCTAGTGTCAAGCCAATGTTTGGTTAAAGTTTTACTGGGGAACCAATGAATTTATTGAGCTTACCTTACCGAGATAACTGAGGGGTTGCTGAGGTATATGTATGACCTGAGGGTATGCACACTGGAAAGCCTTTACTCAGCAAGGGTCATGCCTTCTCGTCCTAGCCTTCCCCAGATGGTATACTTCAGACCTCCCCAAATCCAGGAGGCCATGTGTGATTAGGGTCAAATTACATTCAGTTGGCTGGGAAGAGTGGCTGGATAATGAGGTGAGCACCAATGACCCTTCTTGGCCCTCCCTTAATGAATGAGCACAACCCTCAACAAACCCAATTGTGGCGATGTTTAGTGATCAGGCTCATCTGAAGTTGTGATGGTAGTTATTTCATGCAGAAGGGACTGCTGTATAGCATCATTTTATTAAAAGGACCTGGAATTTAAAAGGATTTGGTGCTAGGATCCACATATGAGGGAGAACATATGTCATTTGTTTTTCTGAGTCTGTTACTTCATTTAGTATAACAGTTTCTAGATCCATCCATTTACCTGAAAATTTCATTACTTCATCTTTCATTACTGCTGAATAGAACTCCATTGTGTAAATGTAACACATTTTTGTTAACCATTTGTCAGTTGAGGGGCACTTAGGTTGCTTCCATCTCTTTTTGTGAAAAGAGCGAGCAGCAACAAACATGGTTGTGCAAGTGTCTCTACAATAGGATGAGTACTTTGGGTATATGCCAGGGAGTGGTATAACCGGGTCATATGATAGGTTCACTTTTAGTTTTTTAAGAGTTCTCTACACTGTTTTCTATAGAGGTTGCATGAATTTGCAATCCCACCAGCAGTGAATGAGCGTCCCCTTTCTTCACATCCTCACCAGCATTTGGTATCATTTGTTCTCTTGATCCTAGCCAGTCTGATTGGGGTAAGGTGATCCTTAGGGTGGTTTTAAATTGCATTTCCCTAATTATTAACGATGTTGAACACTTTTAAAGATGTTTCTTGGTCATTTGAGAACTCTCTGTTTAGATCGTTAGCCCATCTTTTAATTGGGTCATTTGGTTTCTCGATTCTTTGTTTTTTGAGTTCTTTATATATTCTGGATGTTAAACCCTTGTCAGATGTGTCACTGGTGAAGATTTTTCCCCATTCTGTGGATTTTCTCTTCACTTTTTGATTGTTCCTTTTGCTCTACAGAAGCTTTTTAGTTTAATGAGGTCCCACTTGTTGATTG